>NC_041380.1:20047946-20084832 GCF_002162155.2 Triticum dicoccoides
AACCTTAGCCCCTGAACTGCTGATGTGTGGACTCTTATTGGTCCCGGTTGGTGCTACCAACCGGGACAAAAGGCCCCCCTGCCTGCGCAAGCCGCAACGGCCACGTGGAGGCCCATCTGTCCCAGTTGGTATAAGAACCGGGACTAAAGGTATTGGGCTTTAGTACCGACCCTTTAGTCCTGGTTGCCGAAACGAGACAAATGGGCCTTATGAACCGGGACAAATAGGCCTTTTTCTACTAGTGACCAAATAACATATATTTAGATTCAATACTAATCCCGAAGGTAGAGGGAGTGCAATGGTGATCATATCAACCTTGGAATCATTTCCAACACACATCATCACCTCGCTTTTAACTAGTCTCTGTTCATTTTGCAACTCATGTTTTGAGTTACTAATCTTAGCAACTGAACAAGTATCAAATACCCTAGGGTTACTATGAACACTAGTAAAGTACACATCAATAACATTTATATCAAATATACCTTTGTTCACTTTGCCATCCTTCTTATCCACCAAGTATTTGGGGTAGTTCCGCTTCTAGTGACCATTCCTTTTGGAGTAGAAGCACTCAGTTTCACGCTTAGGTCTAGCTTTGGGCTTCTTCATGGGAGTGGCAACTTCCTTGTTATTCTTCTTGAAGTTCCGTTTCTTTTCCTTTGCCCTTTTTTCTTGAAACTAGTGGTCTTATTAACCATCAACACTTGATTCTCTTTCTTGATTTCTACCTTCGCCGATTTCAGCATCGCAAAGAGCTCAGGAATATTTTCCGTTATCCCTTGCACATTAAATTTCATCACAAAGTTCTATTAGCTTGTTGATAGTGACTAGAGAACTCTGTCAATCACTATCTTATCTGGAAGATTAACTCCCACTTGATTAAAGTGATTGTAGTACCCAGACATTGTGAGCACATGCTCGTTGGTTGAGCTTATCTCCTCCATCTTGTAGGCAAAGTACTTGTCAGAGGTATCATACCTCATGACACAGGCATGAGTTTGAAATACCAATTTCATCTCTTGGAACATCTCATATGCTCGGTGGCATTGAAAACGTTTTTGAAGTCCCGGTTCCAAGCCGTAAAGTATGGTGCACTAAACTATCAAGTAGTTATCATATCAAGCTTGCAAAACTTTCATAACGTCTGTATCTGCTCCTGCAACAGGTTTTTCACCTAGCGGTGCATCAAGGACATAATTCTTCTGTGCAGCAATGAGGATAATCCTCAGATCACGGACCCAGTCCGGATCATTGCTACTATCATCTTTCAACTTAGTTTTCTCTAGGAACATATCAAAAACATATAGGAGCTATATCGCAAGCTATTGATCTACAACATAGATGTGCAAATACTATCAGGACTAAGTTCATGATAAATTAAGTTCAATTAATCAAATTACTTAATAACTCCCACTTAGATAGACATCCCTTGAGTCATATAAATGACTACGTGATCCAAATTAACTAAACCATGTCCCATCTGAAGGAAATATGCCCTAGAGGCAATAATAAAGTTGTTATTCATATTTCCTTATATCATGATAAATGTTTATTATTCATGCTAGAATTGTATTAACCGGAAACTTAGTACAAGTGTGAATACATAGACAAACAGAGTGTCACTAGTATGCCTCTACTTGACTAGCTCGTTGAATCAATGATGGTTATGTTTCCTAACCATAGAAATGAGTTGTCACTTGATTAACAGGATCACATCATTAGAGAATGATGTGATTGACTTGACCCATCCGTTAGCTTAGCACGATGATCGTTTAGTTTGTTGCTATTGCTTTCTCCATAACTTATACATGTTCCTATGACTATGAGATCATACAACTCCCGAATACCGGAGGAACACTTTGTGTGCTATCAAACATCACAACATAACTGGGTGATTATAAAGGTGCTCTACAGGTGTCTCCGACGGTGTTTGTTGAGTTGGCATAGATCAAGATTAGGATTTGTCACTCCAATTGTCGGAGAGGTATCTGTGGGCCCTCTCGGTAATGTACATCACTATAAGCCTTCCAAGCAATGTAGCTAATGAGTTAGTTACGGGATGTAGCATTAAGGAATGAGTAAAGAGACTTGCCGGTAAGGACATTGAACTAGGTATTGAGATACCGACGATCGAATCTCGGGCAAGTAACATACTGATGACAAAGGGAATAACGTATATGGTTATGCGGTTTGACCGATAAAGATCTTTGTAGAATATGCGGGAGACAATATGAACATCCATGTTCGCTATTGTTTATTGACTGGAGACATGTCTAAGTCATGTCTACATAGTTCTCCAATCCGTAGGGTCCGCACGCTTAACGTTCGGTGACGATCGGTATTATGAGTTTATGTGTTTTCATGTACCGAAGGTAGTTCGGAGTCCCGGATTTGATCACGGACATGACGACGAGTCTCAAAATGGTCGAGACGTAAAGATCGATATATTGGAAGCCTATGTTTGGACATCATAATGGTTCCGGATGAGTTCGGGCATTTTCCGGAGTACCGGGAGGTTACCGGACCCCCCAGGGAGTATATGGGCCTTATTGGGATTTAGGGAAAAGAGCGAGGGGCTGCCTAGGGCAGGCTGTGCGCTCCGCAAGGCCTAGTCCGAATTGGACTAGGGGGGAGGGGTGGCGCCCCCTCCTTCCTTCTCTTCTCTCTTTCCCTTCCTTCTCTCCTACTCCTACTTGGAAAGGGGGAATCCTACTCCCGGTGGGAGTAGGATTCCATAGGGCGCGCCATAGTAGAGGGGCGGCCCTCCCCCTCCTCCACTCCTTTATATACGGGGGAGGGGGGCACCCCATAGACACACAAGTTGATTATTGATATCTTAGCCGTGTGTGGTGCCCCCCTCCATCGTAATCCACCTCGGTCATATCGTAGCAGTGCTTAGGTGAAGCCCTGTTTCGGTAGCATCATCATCACCGTCATCACACCGTCGTGCTGACGAAGCTCTCCCTCGACACTCTGCTGGATCGTGAGTTCGTGGGACGTCACCGAGCCGAACGTGTGCAGATCATGGAGGTGCCGTACTTTCGGTACTAGGATCGGTCGATCGTGAAGACATATGAGTACATCAACCGCGTTGTCATAACGCTTCCTCTTACGGTCTACGAGGGTACGTGGACAACACTCTTCCCCTCTCATTTATATGCATCACCATGATCTTGCGTGTGCGTAGGATTTTTTTGAAATTACCGCGTTCCCCAACAGTGGCATCTGAGACAGGTTTATGTGTAGATGTTATATGCATGAGTAGAACATAAATGAGTTGTGGGCGTGGGTATATATATATATTGCTTGCCGTCAGTGGTTGATTCTTGATTCGGTGGTATTGTTGGATGAAGCGGCCCAGACCGACATTTCGCGTACGCTTACACGAGACTGGTTCTACCGATGTGCTTCGCACACAGGTGGCTGGTGGGTGTCAGTTTCTGGGTGTCAGTTTCTCCAACTTTAGTTGAATCGGATTCAATGAACACGGTTCTTTCTGAAGATCAGAAAGCAATCACTATACCGCATTGTGGTTTTTGATAAGTAGGTAAAGAATGGTTCTTTCTTAGCCCGTAGCAGCCACGTAAAACTTCCAACAACAAAGTAGAGGACGTCTAACTTGTTTTTGCAGGGCATGTTGTGATCCGATATGGTCAAGACATGATGCTAAATTTTATTGTATGAGATGATCATGTTTTGTAACACAGTTATCGGCAACTGGCAGGAGCCATATGGTTATCGCTTTATTGTATGAAATGCAATCGCCATGTAATTGATTTACTTTATCACTAAGCGGTAGCGATAGTCGTAGAAGAAATAGTTGGCGAGATGACAACGATGCTTCGATGGAGTTCACGGTGTCAAGCCAGTGACAATGGTGATCATGACGGTGCTTTGGAGATGGGGATCAAAGGCACAAAATGATGATGTCCATATCATATCACTTATATCGATTGCATGTGATGTTTATCCTTTATGCATCTTATTTTGCTTAGTTCGACAGTAGCATTATAAGATGATCTCTCACTAAATTTCAAGGTATAAGTGTTCTCCTTGAGTATGCACCGTTGCTACAGTTCGTCATGCCGAGACACCACGTGATGATCGGGTGTGATAAGTTGTACATTCACATACGATGGGTGCAAGCCAGTTTTGCACACGCAGAATACTCGGGTTAAACTTGACGAGGCTAACATATGCAGATATGGCCTCGAAACACTAAGACCAAATGGTTGAGCATGAATCATATAGTAGATATGATCAACATAGTGATGTACACCATTGAAAACTACTCCATCTCACGTGATGATCGGACATGATTTAGTTGATATGGATCACGTGATCACTTAGATGATTAGAGAGATGTCTATCTATGTGGTAGTTCTTAAGTAATTTGATTAATTGAACTTTAATTTATCATGAACTTAGTACCTGATAGTATTTTGCATGTCTATGTTGTTGTAGATAGATGGTCCGTGTTGTTGTTCCGTTGAATTTTAATGCGTTCCTAGAGAAAGCTAAGTTGAAAGATGATGGTAGCAACTACATGGACTGGGTCCATAACTTGAGGATTATCCTCATTGCTGCACAAAAGAATTACGTCCTGGAAGCACCACTAGGTGACAAACCCGGTGCAGGAGCAACGCCAGATGTTGTGAACACCTGGCAGAGCAAAGCTGATGACTACTCGATAGTTCGGTGTGCCATGCTTTACGGCTTAGAACCGGGACTTCAACGACATTTTGAATGTCATGGAGCATATGAGATGTTCCAGGAGTTGAAGTTATAATATTTCAAGCAAATGCATGGATTGAGGGATATGAAGTTTCCAATAAGTTCTACAACTGCAAGATGGAGGAGAATAGTTCTCTCAGTGAACATATACTCATAATGTCTGGGTATCACAACCAGTTGACTCAACTGGGAGTTAATCTTCCCGATGATAGTGTCATTGACAGAGTTCTTTAATCACTGGCACCAAGCTACAAGAGCTTCGTGATGAACTATAATATGCAAGGGATGGATAAGACGATTCTTGGGCTCTTCACAATGCTAAAGGCTGCGGAGGTAGAAGTCAAGAAGGAGCATAAAGTGTTGATGATCAACAAGACCACCAGTTTCAAGAAAAAGGGTAAAGGGAAGAAGGGGAACTTCAAGAAGAACAGCAAGCCAGTTGCTGCTCAAGTGAAGAAACCCAAGTCTGGACCTAAGCCTGAGACTGAGTGCTTCTACTTCAAAGGGACTGGTCACCGGAAGCGAAATCGCCCCAAGTATTTGGCGGAGAAGAAGGATGGCAAAGTGAAAGGTATATTTGATATACATGTTATTGATGTGTACCGTACTAATGCTCGCAGTAGTGCCTGGGTATTTGATACTGGTTCAGTTGCTAACATTTGCAACTCAAAACAGGGGCTACGGATTAAGCGAAGATTGGCTAAGGACGAGGTGATGATGCGCGTGGGAAATGGTTCCAAAGTCGATGTGATCGCCGTCGGCACGCTACCTCTACATCTACCTTCGGGATTAGTTTTAGACCTAAATAATTGTTATTTGGTGCCAGCGTTGAGCATGAATATTATATCTGGATCTTGTTTGATGCGAGACGGTTATTCATTTAAATCAGAGAATAATGGTTGTTCTATTTATATCATTAATATCTTTTATGGTCATGCACCCTTGGTGAGTGGTCTATTTTTACTAAATCTTGATAGTAGTGATACACATGTTCATAGTATTGAAGCCAAAAGATGCAGAGTTGATAATGATAGTGCAACTTATTTGTGGCACTGCCGTTTGGGTCATATTGGTGTAAAGCGCATGAATAAACTCCATTCTGATGGACTTCTGGAATCACTTGATTATGGATCACTTGGTACTTGTGAACCATGCCTCATGGGCAAGATGACTAAAACTCCGTTCTCCGGAACAATGGAGCGAGCAACAGAGTTATTGTAAATCATACATACTGATGTATGTGGTCCAATGAACATTGAAGCTCGTGGCGGATATTGTTATTTTCTCACCTTCACAGATGATTTGAGCAGATATGGGTATATCTACTTAATGAAACATAAGTCTGAAACATTTTAAAAGTTTAAAGAATTTCAGAGTGAAGTGGAAAATCATCATAACAAGAAAATCAAGTTTCTGCGATCTAATCGTGGAGGAGAATATTTGAGTTATGAGTTTGGACTTCATTTGAAACAATGCGGAATAGTTTCGCAACTCACGCCACCTGGAACACCACAACGTAATGGTGTGTCCTAACGTCGTAACCCCACGTTATTAGATATGGTGCAATCTATGATGTCTCTCACTGATTTACCTCTATCGTTTTGGGGTTATGCTTTAGAGACGGCTGCATTCACATTAAATAGGGCACCATCTAAATCCGTTGAGACGACACCTTATGAACTGTGGTTTGTCAAGAAACCCAAGTTGTCGTTTCTTAAATTTTGGGGTTGCGATGCTTATGTGAAAAAGCTTCAAGATATTCGTTGATCGGTACCCAAAGTTGACTGTTGGGTACACCTTCTATCATAGATCCGAAGGCAAGATATTCGTTGCTAAGAATGGAACCTTTCTAGAGAAGGAGTTTCTCTCAAAAGAAGTGAGTGGGAGGAAAGTAGAACTTGATGAGGTAATTGTACCTTCTCCCTTATTGGAAAGTAGTTCATCGCTGAAATCAGTTCCAGTGATTCCTATACCAGTAAGTGAGGAAACTAATGATGATGATCATGAAACTTTTGATCAAGTTACTACCGAACCTCGTAGGTCAAACAGAGTAAGATCCGCACCAGAGTGGTACGGTAATCCTATTCTGGAGGTCATGTTACTTGACCATGACGAACCTACGAACTATGAGGAAGCGATGATGAGCACAGATTCCACAAAATGGCCTGAGGCCATGAGATATGAGATGAGATCCATGTATGAGAACAAAGTGTGGACTTTGGTTGACTTGCCCGTTGATCGGTAGTCCATAAAGAATAAATGGATCTTCAAGAAGAAGACTGACGCTGACGTTAATATTACTGTCTACAAAGCTCGACTTGTTGCAAAAGCTTTTCAACAAGTTCAAGGAGTTGACTACGATGAGACCTTCTCACCCGTAGCGATGCTTAAGTCCGCCCGAATCATGTTAGCAATTGCCGCATTTTATGATTATGAAATTTGGCAAATGGATGTCAAAACTGCATTCCTTAATGGATATCTTACAGAAGAGTTGTATATGATGCAACCAGAAGGTTTTGTCGATCCAAAAGGTGCTAACAAAGTGTGCAAGCTCCAGCGATCCATTCATGGACTGGTGCAAGCCTCTCGGAGTTGGAACATACACTTTGATAGTGTGGTCAAAGCATATGGTTTTATACAGACTTTTGGAGAAGCCTGTATTTACAAGAAAAGGAGTGGGAGCTCCGTAGCATTTCTGATATTATATGTAGATGACTTATTGTTGATCAGAAATGATACTAAATTTCTGAATAGCATAAAAGGATACTTGAATAAGAATTATTCAATGAAAGACCTCGGTGAAGCTGCTTATATATTGGGCATCAAGATCTATAGAGATAGATCAAGACGCTTAATTGGACTTTCATAAAGCACATACCTTGATAAAGTTTTGAAGAAGTCCAAAATGGATCAGGCAAAGAAAGGGTTCTTGCCTGTATTGCAAGGTGTGAAGTTGAGTCCGACTCAATGCCCGACCACTGCAGAAGATAGAGAGAAAATGAAAGGTGTTGCCTATACTTCAGCCATAGGCTCTATCATGTATGCAATGCTGTGTACCAGACCTAATGTGTGCCTTGCTATCAGTTTAGCAGGGAGGTACCAAAGTAATCCAGGAGTGGATCACTGGACAGCGGTCAAGAACATCCTAAAATACCTGCAAAAAGGACTAAGGATATGTTTCTCGTATACGTAGGTGACAAAGAGCTTGTCGTAAACGGTTACGTCGATGCAAGCTTTGACACTAATCCGAATGACTCTAAGTCACAAACCAGATACATGTTTGTATTAAATGGTGGAGCTGTCAGTTGGTGCAGTTCTAGGCAGAGCATCGTGGCGGGACCTACATGTGAAGCGGAGTACGTAGCTGCTTCGGAAGCAGCGAATGAAGAAGTCTGAAGGAGTTCATATCCGATCTAGGTGTCATACCTAGTGCATCGGGTCCAATGAAAATCTTTTGTGACAATACTAGTGCTATTGCCTTGGCAAAGGAATCCAGATTTCACAAGAGAACTAAGCACATCAAGAGACGCTTCAATTCCATCCGCGATCAAGTCAAGGAGGGAGAGATAGAGATTTGCAAGATACATATGGATCTGAATGTTGCAGACCCGTTGACTAAGCCTCTCTCACGAGCAAAACATGACCGGCACCTAGACTCCATCGGTGTTAGAATCATTACAATATAATCTAGATTAATGACTCTAGTGCAAGTGGGAGACTGAAGGAAATATGCCCTAGAGGCAATAGTAAAGTTGTTATTTATATTTCCTTATATCATGATAAATGTTTGTTATTCATGCTAGAATTGTATTAACCAGAAACTTAGTACAAGTGTGAATACATAGACAAACAGAGTGTCACTAGTATGCCTCTACTTGACTAGCTCGTTGAATCAATGATGGTCATGTTCCCTAACCATAGACATGAGTTGTCACTTGATTAACGGGATCACATCATTAGAGAATTATGTGATTGACTTGACCCATCTGTTAGCTTAGCATGATGATCGTTTAGTTTGTTGCTATTGCTTTCTCCATAACTTATACATGTTCCTATGACTATGAGATCATGCAACTCCTGAATACTGAAGGAACACTTTGTGTGCTATCACTCGTCACAACGTAACTGGGTGATTATAAAGGTGCTCTACATGTGTCTCCGATGGTGTTTGTTGAGTTGGCATAGATTGAGATCAAGATTTGTCACTCCGATTGTCGGAGAGGTATCTCTGGGCCCTCTCGGTAATGTACATCACTATAAGCCTTGCAAGCAATGTAGATAATGAGTTAGTTACGGGATGTAGCATTACGGAATGAGTAAATAGACTTGTCGGTAATGAGATTGAACTAGGTATTGAGATACCGACGACCGAATCTTGGGCAAGTAACATACTGATGACAAAGGGAATAGCGTATATCGTTATGCGGTTTGACCGACAAAGATCTTCGTAGAATATGTGGGAGCCAATATGAACATCTAGGTTCCGCTATTGTTTATTGACCGGAGATGTGTCTCAGTCATGTCTACATAGTTCTCGAACCCGTAGGGTCCGCACGCTTAACGTTCGGTGACGATCGGTATTATGAGTTTATGTGTTTTGATGTACCGAAGGTGGTTCAGAGTCCCGGATTTGATCACGGACATGACGAGGAGTCTTGAAATGGTCGAGAAATAAAATCGATATATTGGAAGCCTATGTTTGGTCATCGGAATGGTTCCGGATGAGTTCGGGCATTTGCCGGAGTACCGGGAGGTTACCGGAACCCCCCGGGGAGTATATGGGCCTTATTGGGCTTTAGGGAAAATAGAGAGGGGCTGCCTAGGGCAGTCCACGCGCCCCACAAGGCATAGTCCGGATTGGACTAGGGGGAGGGGCGGCGCCCCCTCCTTCCTTCTCTTCTCACTTTCCCTTCCTTCTCTCCTTCTCCAACTTGGAAAGGGGGGAATCCTACTCCCGGTGGGAGTAGGACTCCCTAGGGCGCGCCATAGTAGAGGGCCGGCCCTCCCCCTCCTGCACTCCTTTATATACTGGGGAGGGGGCACCCCGTAGACACACAAGTTGATCATTGATCTCTTAGCCATGTGCGGTGCCCCCCTCCACCATAATCCACCTCGGTCATATTGTAGCAGTGCTTAGGCGAAGCCCTGTTCCGGTAGCATCATCATCACGGTCATCACACCGTCATTCTGACGAAGCTCTCCCTCGACACTCTGCTGGATCGTGAGTTTGTGGGACGTCACCGAGCCGAACATGTGTAGATCACGGAGGTGTCGTACTTTCGGAACTAGGATCGGTCGATCATGAAGACGTACGACTACATCAACCGCGTTATCATAATGCTTCCGCTTACAGTCTACGTGGGTACGTGGAAAACATTCTTTCCCTCTCATTGCTTTGCATCACCATGATCTTGCGTGTGCGTAGGAATTTTTTTGAAATTACTACGTTCCCCAACATGGTCATCACGTGAGATGGATTAGTCATCAATGGTGAACATATCTATGTTGATCATATCTACTATATGATTCATGTTCGACCTTTCGGTCTCCAGTGTTCCGAGGCCATGTCTCTACATGCTAGGCTCGTCAAGTTTAACCCGAGTATTCCGCATGTGCAAAACTGTCTTGCACCCGTTGTATGTAATGTAGAGCCTATCACACTCGATCATCACGTGGTGTCTCAGCATGATGAACTGTCCCAACGGTGCATACTCAGGGACAACACATATACCTTGAAATTTTAGTGAGTGATCATCTTATAATGCTACCTCCGTAGTAAGCAAAATTTTAGTATTGACTCTAGTGCAAGTGGGAGACTGAAGAAAATATGCCCTAGAGGCAATAATAAAGTTGTTATTCATATTTCCTTATATCCTAATAAATGTTTACTATTCATGCTAGAATTGTATTAACCGGAAACTTAGTACAAGTGTGAATACATAGACAAACAGAGTGTCACTAGTATGCCTCTACTTGACTAGCTCATTGAATCAATGATGGTTACATTTCCTAACCATACACATGAGTTGTCACTTGATTAATGGGATCACATCATTAGAGAATGATGTGATTGACTTGACCCATCCGTTAGCTTAACACGATGATCGTTTAGTTTGTTGCTATTGCTTGCTCCATAACTTATACATGTTCCTATGACTATCAGATCATACAACTCCCGAATACTGGAGGAACACTTTGTGTGCTATCAAACATCACAACGTAACTGGGTGATTATAAAGGTGCTCTACAGGTGTCTCCGATGGTGTTTGTTGAGTTGGCATAGAACGAGTTAGGATTTGTCACTCCGATTATCGGAGAGGTATCTCTGGGCCCTCTCGGTAATGTACATCACTATAAGCCTTGCAAGCAATGTAGATAATGAGTTAGTTACTGGATGTAGCATTACGGAATGAGTAAAGAGAATTGCTGGTAACGAGATTGAACTAGGTATTGAGATACCGACGATCGAATCTCGGGCAAGTAACATACCGATGACAAAGGGAATAACGTATATCGTTATGCGGTGTGACTGATAAAGACCTTCGTAGAATATGTGGGAGCCAATATGAACATCCATGTTTGTTATTGTTTATTGACCGGAGATGTGTCTTAGTCATGTCTACATAGTTCTCGAACCCGCAGGGTCTGCACGCTTAACATTCTGTGACGATCGGTATGATGAGTTTATGTGTTTTGATGTACCGAAGGTAGTTCGGAGTCCCGGATTTGATCACAGACATGATGAGGAGTCTCGAAATGGTCGAGACGTGAAGATCGATATATTGGAAGCCTATGTTTGGACATTGGAATGGTTCCGGATGAGTTCGGGCATTTTCCGGAATACCGGGAGGTTACCGGAACCCCCCGGGAAGTATATGGGCCTTATTGGGCTTTAGGGAAAAGAGCGAGGGGCTGCCTAGGGCAGGCCGTGCGCTCCCCAAGGCATAGTCCGAATTGGACTAGGGGGAGGGGCGGCGCCCCCTACTTCCTTCTCTTCTCTCTTTCCATTCCTTCTCTCCTACTCCTACTTGGAAAGGGGGGAATCCTACTCCCGATGGGAGTAGGACTCCATAGGGCGCGCCACAGTAGAGGGGCGGCCCTCCCCCTCCTCCACTCCTGTATATACGGGGGAGGGGGCACCCCATAGACACACAAGTTGATCATTGGTCTCCTAGCCGTGTGTGGTGCCCCCCTCCACCATAATCCACCTCGGTCATATCGTAGCAGTGCTTAGGCGAAGCCCTGTTCCGGTAGCATCATCATCACCGTCATCACACCGTCGTGCTGACGAAGCTCTCCCTCGACACTCTGCTGGATCGTGAGTTCGTGGGACGTCACCGAGCCGAACGTGTGCTGATCACGGAGGTGACGTACTTTCGGTACTATGATCGGTCAATCGTGAAGACGTATGACTACATCAACCATGTTGTCATAGCGCTTCCTTTTACGATCTATGAGGGTACATGGACAGCACTCTTCCCCTCTCATTGCTATGCATCACCATGATCTTGCGTGTGCATAGGATTTTTTTTGAAATGACTGCGTTCCCCAACAGTGGCATCTGATACAGGTTTATGCGTAGATGTTATATGCACGAGTAGAACGCAAATGAGTTGTGGGCGTGGGTATATACATATTGCTTGCCGTCACTAGTTGATTCTTGATTCGGCAGTATTGTTGGATGAAGCGGCCCAGACCGACATTTCGCGTACGCTTACGCGAGACTGGTTCTACCGATGTGCTTCGCACACAGGTGGCTGGTGGGTGTCAGTTTCTGGGTGTCAGTTTCTCCAACTTTAGTTGAATCGGATTCAATGAACAGGGTTCTTTCTGAAGATCAAAAAGCAATCACTATATCGCGTTGTGGTTTTTGATACGTAGGTAAAGAACGGTTCTTTCTTAGCCCGTAGCAGCCACGTAAAACTTGCAACAACAAAGTAGAGGACGTCTAACTTGTTTTTGCAGGGCATGTTGTGATCCGATATGGTCAAGACATGATGCTAAATTTTATTGTATGAGATGATCATGTTTTGTAACACAGTTATCAGCAACTGGCAGGAGCCATATGGTTGTCGCTTTATTGTATGAAATGCAATCGCCATGTAATTGCTTTACTTTATCAGTAAGCGGTAGCGATAGTCGTAGAAGCAATAGTTGGCGAGATGACAACGATGCTTCGATGCAGATCATGATGCCAAGCCGGTGATAATGGTGATCATGACGGTGCTTTGGAGATGGGGATCAAAGGCAGAAAATGATGATGGCCGTATCATATCACTTATATCGATTGCATGTGATATTTATCCTTTATGCATCTTTTTTTGCTTAGTTCGACGGTAGCATTATAAGATGATTGTCAGTGTCAAAACCGGCGGATCTCGGGTAGGGGGTCCCGAACTATGCGTCTAGGCTGGATGGTAACAGGAGGCAAGGGACACGAAGTTTTACCCAGGTTCGGGCGCTCTCGATGGAGGTAAAACCCTATGTCCTGCTTGATTAATATTGATGATATGGGTAGTATAAGAGTAGATCTACCACGAGATCGAAGAGGCTAAACCCTAGAAGCTAGCCTATGGTATGATTGTTGTTCTGTATGTTGTCGTACGGACTAAAACCCTCCGGTTTATATAGACACCGGAGAGGGTTAGGGTTACACAAAGTCGGTTACAATGGTAGGAGATCTGCATATCCGTATTGCCAAGCTTGCCTTCCACGCCAATGAAAGTCCCCTCCGGACACGGGACGAAGTCTTCAATCTTGTATCTTCATAGTCCAGGAGTCTGGCTGAAGGTATAGTCCGGCTATCCGAACACCCCCTAATCCAGGACTCCCTCAGTAGCCCCCGAACCAGGCTTCAATGACGATGAGTCCGGCACGGAGATTGTCTTCGGCATTGCAAGGCGGGTTCTCCCCCAAATTCCGTGTACCTGTTGAATAAAGTCTGGTTTCTTGTAGATGTTGCGCTCCTTGGCTTCTACACCCAATAATGGCCGCTTCCCACGTGTCAAATGAATATGAAAAGTCCGAGTGTTTTTACATTCACACCCCTAGCCGCGTAAATGAGCTGCCCTACTTAAGGGGACGAGGATTTAGATCCAAACCACATCTTCCCCCCTTTGCGAGTGTTCATCAGAGCGCATCCGACAAAGGTCCATTCCACCATGGCCAGCCATCGTAACTCCTCCTCTCGCCCTTCCAGCCCTCAGCCTGGGTACTGGGAGAGATGCTCCGTCCCGCATAGCGAGCTAGTGATGCTCCAGACCAAGGGATTCCTCCCCCCGGCCTACATGATCCCGGTTCGAGCCGGTCTTGCCATCTATAATGGCGGAAAGCAAGCGGAAAGTGCCCCAATCCCTCCAAAGGAGAGCGGGTATGCCTTGTCCCTTATTTAATAAGGGGGCTCGGGTTTCCAATCCATCCATTTCTTCGGGGGATGCTGGAGTTCTACGGCCTCCAGCTACACAATCTCACGCCTGCCTCCGTATTGCATATCACGGGCTTCGTAGCCCTCTGCGAGCTGTTTTTGGGCGTCGAGGCTCATTTCGGGCTATGGAAAAGGTTATTCTGCCTTGTGCCCCGCTCTAAGGAGGGGTCAATGTATCAAGTGGGCGGAGCCGAAGTGTGGCGCATCGCCGGGACCGGATATCTGTCCGGAACCCCAAAGAAGGCGTCCGAAGACTGGCCCTCGGAATGGTTTTATATAGAAGACGTCCCACTGCCGGATCCTGTCCGGATCGGCCTCTCTGAATTTGGTAGTGCTCCCTTAAAGAAGCGCCTAAGCTGGCGTCCATGGAGCCCTCAGAGGGAAAGTGACAGGGACATCATTTACCTGATGGGCCGAATAAGATTGTTAGCCCATTCCGGACTAACCATGATCGGGGTTATGGCCGAATGCATCATGCGGGGGGTGCAGCCGCTTCAGTATAGAAGCCACCCCATGTGGGACTTCAACGGGGAGGACGACGCCACCCGCTACGGCCGTAAGGGGCCGGATTCAGCTGCCGCTCTACTAAAGATCTTGTCCACTTTGTATAAGGGAGAAGAGGAGGAATTTCTCCACGTCAACCCACAGGGCGGATTCTCTATGCACAATCCCCCAAGCTGGGTAAGTGGTCGCATTTACTTGCCCATCCGTTTTGTATTCCAATTGTTAAATATTCAGTCTGACGACTTCAACGTAGGAACTGCGCCGGGCTGTTAAGGAAATAAGCAACCCTCCTCCACAACCCGAGGACCCAGGACGGTCCCTCGACCCGGCCTCTCAAGAGGATCCGGACATATCTGTGGAGCTGATTGATGGAGTGTTCCATCAATTGAGCAAGGACAACACCTTGGTGGCCATTACGGCCGATTACCCATGGCTAATCCCGGCCTCCCAGGGAACTGAGATCGAAGTCCCAGTACCCCGAATAGGTGTCTGCCCTCTCGTGTTTTCAGTTTCCTGATTACAACCGAACTTTGCAGGGGAGGTTTTTAACGCGGAAGGCCGAACCTGCGGCGACAAGCCAACGAGGGGCCGCAGGGCCCCGTGGGCAGAAAAGAAGTGCAGTTCGGACCGAGGCGTCAGCGCAAAGGTATGGCGCCCCTCCTTATCCCAGGTGTTATACCTTCAAGGCACATTGACACTCGTGCGCTCTTCAGGACAAAGAGACCTCACCGGACTATATCCGGAGAGGCTGCTAATTGCGCCTCCACCAGCCAGGCTCCAAAGCCTGGTCCGGAGGCGGAGGCGAACGCAAGGCGTGTGCCAGACGCTCCTCCGACGGAGGATGTGGACGGGTTGTCTGCCACCAACTCTGAGGTGGAGAGTGCCATGAACCACAAGCGTCACCGGACAATTCTTCGCGACGCTTGTTTCTCCCAAGGGGCGTTAGATGCCTTCAACTCGGGAGATGCGTACCTCCGTGCCGCTCAAAATGGTCTAGCCAGAGCCACGGAGCAATATGTAAAAGACATACGGGTAAGAAAATTTTGGTAATTATATATATATACCAATAGCCCCCGAGACTTGAAACAGTTAAAATAACTGATTTAAGTATCATTTGTTATGCAGGTTCTTACAGAAAAGAATTCCCTACTGTCCAAGGAGCTGGAAGAGTGTAAAGCCCAACTTGAGGCCGCACTAGCCGCGGCAGGGGAGCCCAAGGAGACCCCCTCTGGTGATATACACTTCGAAAGATAAGTATTTTGCGAAGCACGACATGGGTGCGAATCTGACAAATGAAATTGCAGATGGCACCGGATTGAATCCGGAAAGGCAACACCTCCTATGCCAGCTAAAGGCTGGTGAGAAGGTGCTGACAAAGGTGAGGCGGGAGAAGAACGATCTCCAAGATGCCAACACCAAGCTGGGCGTCGAGCTGAAAGATGTTCGTGCCCAGCTGTCAGACTCCGTGAAGGAGAATCAGCGGCTTTGGCGCGGCATATTTAGTAAGTGCTTGAACGAACCTTTGAAAGAAAGTTCGTCGGGGAAGTCAACTAACAGAGCAATGTCCGTAGGTGTGCTAACAGGTCGTCCTGCGGAGGAGATGCCCGGTTCTACGGGTGACCTTCTTCCCGAGCAAGTTCGGCAGGCGATGCAAGGCGTCACCCAGGCCCTGTGGCCATCCGTCTCCATGCCCGAAGGTCTTGGAGAGCTTGCGGAGAAGCTAAAGGGAGCACGGCGGCGCTTCCGATTGTGGAAGATATTGGCCTGCCGTCAAGGCGCTAGGGAGGCCTGGGCCATGGTGAAGATGCGGTACGCAAGGGCTGACCCCAACCACATGGCCGAGGTCGGTCCTGTAGGGCCCGATGGGAAGGAGATCCCTGTAAGCATAGTATACGGCCAAGTAGAGTTGGCCGCAAAGTATTCCCAGCAGGACTATAAATTAGACAGCCTATTAGATGGTATTGAAGAGGAATACAATCAGTCAAAATGACTATCTAATTTAATTGGCATTTATAATGCCTTCTAGCTGGATTGTAGATCATTTGTCATGGCCGACCTTTTCGCTTCAGCCTCGGGACCTAACGGTCCGGAGTGTGTCCGAATTCCCATGCGGTTATATAGGAACCGGGGAATGCATGGAGACCATGCGTAGGGGTCATTAGTGCATGAACAGACAAGTGCCCGGCTAGTTATGTTATATTACATGGTTAGTAAGAAACATCTTCCAGGGAGAATAGTTCCGTTAGGGGTTCCTTTCCCTGGGAGGCATGCCCTAAGGTGCATGTCCATGCTGCGAAAAGAAATGCAGGAAAAACATCTGGGGGCGTATAGATAAAAAAAGATCATCTTTAGTTCACCGACTGAATATTCCCTTAAGAACGCTAGCTTTCGGCTTCACCCAGTCTGAGGTACACGTCCGGCTGACCCGGCAGTAACAATCGCAGAGGTGCTCCCTTTACCACCTAGCCGAACAATCGGGAACGTAGGGGTAAGCACAGGAGCCAGGCAACCCAGCTTGGCCAAAATTTAAGTCATATTGATGCATATAATGGTGAATAAAAGGTACATGCGGAAGTGTGACACATGTGTTGGGCATGAAGCCCGTATGAATAAGCTTCTGTTTAAAGAAGTCCCCAGGTTTAATGAGCGCGGATAGCGCGTCACTTTATGAGCCTTTAAAGGCTATAAGAGAGAGAGAGAGAGAGAGAGAGAGAGAGAGAGAGAGAGAGAGAGAAAGAGAGAGAGAGAGAGAGAGAGAGAGAGAGAGAGAGAGAGAAGAGAAATGTAAGACAGAAAATATATAAAAAATGGACAGAGGAAGGAGACGAACACAGAGTCCGGCGCTAGGCATAGAATCTTCGGAGACGGGCTGCGTTCCATGGGTTCGGCTCGAGTCGGTTATCCGATGCATCCCGCAGGCGGTACGCTCCACCAGTCAGGACTTGGTCAATTATGAAGGGACCTTCCCACTTGGGCTTGAGTTTGTCCTTTTTCTTGTCCGGTAGTCGTAGAACTAATTCGCTAACGTTGTAATTTTTGGCCCGTACTTCTCTGCTTTGGTATCTTCGAGCCTGCTGTTGACAGAATGCGGAACGGGCTTTTGCCACGTCACGCTCATCCTCCAATGCGTCCAAGCTGTCCTGCCGATCGAGCTCGGCTTCTCTTTCTTCGTACATGCGCACTCGAGGTGAGTCATGAATTATGTCGCAAGGCAAAACTGCCTCTGCGCCGTACACCATAAAGAATGGTGTGTATCCGGTGGTGCGATTCGGCGTGGTCCGCAGCCCCCAGAGTACGAAGTCGA
Source organism: Triticum dicoccoides (assembly GCF_002162155.2). Lineage (NCBI taxonomy): Eukaryota > Viridiplantae > Streptophyta > Magnoliopsida > Poales > Poaceae > Triticum > Triticum dicoccoides. Next base: position 20,065,913 of record NC_041380.1, read on the forward strand.
GCTCCTCTACCCAGTGCGTGTTAGATTCCTTGAGGGACCGCACTAATCTGGGTTTGATGCCGCTCATGATAAGACCATTTGCACGTTCGACCTGGGCGTTATTTTGTGGGTGATAGACGGAAGCATAATCGAGCTTGATGCCATGTTTTTGCACCAGAGTTTTACCTTGTCGTCCGTGAAGTTCGTGACGTTATCAGTGATGATGCTGTGGGGGACGCCGTAATGGTGTACAACCCCGGATATAAATTCTATCACCGGTCCGGATTCGGCCATCTTAACAGGCTTGGCTTCTATCCATTTGGTGAACTTATCCTCCATGACCAGTAAGTATTTTTGCTTGTGGGTTCCGCCTTTAAGGGGTCCAACCATGTCAAGCCCCCAGACCGCGAAGGGCCAAGTAATGGGGATAGTTTGGAGGGAGGTGGGTGGCATATGGCTTTGGTTTGCAAAGAGCTGGCAACCGGTGCATCATTGGACTAAGTCCTGAGCGTCTGCCCGGGCCGTCGGCCAATAAAAGCCTGTACGGATGGCCTTGCTTACAAGGGACCGAGCTGCAGCGTGATGATCGCCGAGTCCGACATGAATTTCAGCCAGGAGGTTCCGCCCCTCCTCTTCGAAGATGCACCTTTGAAGGACTCCGGTAGTGCTTTTCTTATAAAGCTTTCCCTCGTGGACTCTGTAGGCTTTGGATCGCCGCACTATGCAGCGTGCCTCATTTTGGTCCTCGGGGAGTTCCTGCCTAGTAAGGTAGGCGAGGAATGGTTCTGTCCACGGGGCGATGATGGCCATTATTACGTGGGCTGAAGGTGTTATTTCATTGGCAGAGCCTCCGATTGTGTCAGAATGTTCGGTGTCGGGCAGTGCGGTTGGGTCTGGGCTGTTATTGTTCGGCTCCCCTTCCCATACTAAGGATGGCTTGAACAGCCTTTCCAAGAAGATGTTGGGGGGGACTACATCGCGTTTTGCGCCGATGCATGCCAGGACATCTGCCGCCTAATTATTTTCCCGGGCTATATGGTGAAATTCAAGCCCCTCGAACCGAGCTGACATTTTTAGGACAGTGTTGCGGTAAGCTGCCATTTTTGGATCCTTGGCATCGAAGTCTCCATTTATTTGGGATATTGCGAGGTTCGAGTCCTCGCGCACCTCTAGGCGTTGAATGCCCATGGATACTGCCATCCGGAGACCATGTAAAAGGGCCTCATATTCGGCTGCATTGTTGGAGTCCATGTACATAATCTGGAGTACATATTGAACTGTGTCTCTTGTGGGGGACGTCAAAACGACGCCAACCCCCAGTCCGGCCAACATCTTGGAGCCGCCGAAATGCATGATCCAATTTGAATATGTGCCGTACTCTTTAAGGAGTTCGGCCTCCGTCCATTCTGCGACAAAGTCGGCCAAGACTTGCGACTTGATGGCTCGCCGTGGCTTATAAGTTATGTCAAACGGGAGGAGCTCAATGGCCCATTTTGCAATCCGGCCCATTGCATCACGGTTGTTTATAATATCGTTAAGTGGTACTTCCGAGGCTACTGTTATTGAACACTCTTGAAAGTAGTGTCGTAGCTTCCGAGATGCCATGAATACCGCATACGTAATCTTTTGATAATGCGGGTACCATGATTTGCAGGGAGTGAGGATAGTGGACACATAATAGACCGGCTTTTGAAGGGGGAATTTGTGTCTGTCCGCTTCTTGTTCGACGACGAGCACTGCACTTACAACCTGATGTGTTGCTGCAATGTATAATAGCATTGGTTCGCCAATGTTTGGCGCGGCCAGGACTGGGTTTGTTGCCAGTATGGCTTTTATTTCGTCAAGTCCGGCCGTGGATGCATCCGTCCATTTGAAGTGTTCGGTGCGCTGAAGGAGGCGGTAAAGGGGTAGGGCCTTTTCTCCCAAGCGGGAGATAAAGCGGCTTAGAGCCTCCACGCATCCGGTTAACTTTTGTATTTGTTTGAGGTCCTTTGGGATATCCAGTTGCGATAGAGCTCGGATCTTGGCTGGATTTGCTTCAATTCCTCTACCGGATACAATGAAGCCCAAGAGCTTTCTGGCTGGAACGCCGAAAACGCATTTTTCCGAGTTGAGCTTGATGTCGTATGTTCGGAGGTTATCAAATGTGAGCCTCAAGTCGTCTACTAGAGATTCAACATGTCTTGTTTTGACGACCACATCATCTACATATGCCTCCACTGTTTTGCCGATCTGGCTTGCCAGACATGTCTGAATCATGCGCTGATATGTTGCACCGGTGTTTTTGAGCCCGAAGGGCATCGTGTTGAAGCAGAATGGGCCGTATGGTGTGATAAATGCTGTTGCGGCTTGGTCTGGTTCTGCCATCTTGATTTGATGGTAGCCGGAATATGCGTTGAGGAAACACAACGAATCATGTCCTGTGGTAGCGTCGATAATTTGATCGATGCGGGGGAGGGGGAAGGGATCCTTTGGGCAAGCCTTGTTAAGGTCTTTAAAATCAACACACAGGTGTCAGGATTTGTCCTTCTTTGGTACCATCACCAGGTTTGCTAGCCAGTCCGTATGTTTTATATCTCTGATGAATCCGGCCTCCAATAGCTTTGCTAGCTCCTCTCCCATGGCATGTCTCTTAGGTTCGGAAAACGTCGAAGAGCCTGTTTGACAGGTTTGAATCCTGTTTGGATATTTAAGCTATGCTCGGCCAGCCTGCGTGGGATTCCTGGCATGTCTGAAGGGTGCCAGGCGAAAATGTCCCAGTTCTCTCGTAGGAACTCTCACAGTGTGGCATCTACATCAGGGTTTAACTGTGCCCTGATGGAAGCTGTTTTATTGAGGTCTGTTGGATGGACTTGGAATTTGACTATTTCATCCGCCGGTTTAAAGGAGGTGGACTTGGATCTTTTGTCGAGTACCAACATCGTCCCTATTCACCGTAGAGCGTAGCGCAGTCAGTTCCTCAGCCGCTAGGGCTTCGGATAGTGCCTCGAGGGCCAGTGCGGCTGTCTTGTTTCCGGCGCGGACTGCTATGTCCGAATCACTAGCGAGAGTGATGATCCCGTTAGGCCCGGGCATCTTGAGCTTCATGTACCCGTAATGGGGTATTGCTTGGAAGATTGTAAACGCTTCCCGCCCTAGTAGAGCGTGATAACCGCTGCTGAACGGAGCCACATGGAACGTGACCTCTTCGGACTTGTAATTATCCAGCGTGCCGAACACCACATCTAGTGTGATTTTTCCTGTACAGCGCGCTTCCCGACTGGGGATTATTCCTCTAAAGCTTGTGCTGCTTCGCTCAATGCGGTTCCAGTCTATTTCCATTTTTGAAGGGTTTCCTCATAAATGAGGTTCAATCCGCTGCCGCCGTCCATGAGTACCTTGGTAAGACGAAAGTCGTCCACTATTGGACTGAGGACCAATGCGGCTGGTGCTCGGGCTGTTCGGAATTTAGGTTCATCACTGGCGTTAAAGGTAATAGCCGTGTCACTCCATGGTTTTATTGTTGCTACTTGGTAGACTTCGGCAAGGCTGTGGAGTGTCCTTTTTCGCATATTATTTGATGCGAAAGTCTCGAAGACTGTTAATACCGTATTGGTGTCTCTGGGGTGGCTTTCTGTGGCCTCCAGAATTAGGAGCTTTTCGCCAATTTTGGCCATCTGCCAGAGTATCCAACATGCTCTGAGGCTGTGAGTTGGTGTGGCGTCCTCTATACTGTGAATTTTACAGGTCCATTAAGCCATCCTTCCAGTACGGTTCCATGCCCTGTAGAGGGTTTTTGCTTTTTAGTGCTTGACCCGGGTGTCTGGTGATGATGCACCCTTTTATTTCGGACTGGGTTTGTATTCAAGGCCGGATTGTCCCAAAATTTTATTTCGGTTTTCCAGGCGCTTTTCATCGCATAGTACTTTCATACAATGGACGCCAAGTCAGCGAAGCGTGTAATATCACGGCGACTTATGGCGTTGAGTATTCCTTTGTCTGTGCAATTATTGCAAAAGATTGAGATTGCGTCTTCCTCGCGGCAGTCCCTTAGCCTGTTCTTAACCAGGAGGAATCTGGCCCAGTAATGATGTACTGTTTCGTCGGGTTCTTGCCTGATTTTGGATAGATCACTTATGTTGGGGTGGGTGGGTGGAATTAAATCCGAAGCCTCACCCCATCTGAGGCTCAGAGGCTGAGGAATTTCCGAACTTGAAAATTTGGATTCCTGGATGTTGTCCAATGAATCCAGCCCGTGGCCTGACTCTAAGTTCAGGTCTTGAGTGATATCCTCCCCTCCACGGGTATCCGGCTTGGAGGGATCGGGAATCCGGACGTAGCGAGTCCTTAAGATAGATGAAGGGTCGCCGCACTGTCCCTCTACCACGGCAACATGATGGGTGACTTGGGGAGAGTTAATCTCTCTCAGATCGGGTTTAGGCCCAATCTGGTCGTAATCCGTAGCGACTCCCAGGGCGGCGAAGCGATCCAAGAGCTCGTTTATGGAGGAGAGCTCCATTGGATCTAACTGCTCGGCGAGTTCCGAGCTGACATGAAGATTGTTTTCGATGGCTCGAGAGGTCATCGTCGGCGCAGAAGCCGAATAGGCGGTCATAAGAAAACCACCTAGCCGGAGGGTTTGGCCGACAGCCAAAGCTCCCTTAGCAACGGTGCTGTCTTTAAAGACGGGGCGAGGCATCCTTCCTGATGGTGACGACACAGAGGAACTCTCAATGAAAGCACCAATGTCGGTGTCAAAACCGGCGGATCTCGGGTAGGGGGTCCTGAACTGTGCGTCTAGGCCGGATGGTAACAGGAGGCAAGGGACACGAAGTTTTACCCAGGTTCGGTCCCTCTCGATGGAGGTAAAACCCTACGTCCTGCTTGCTTAATATTGATGATATGGGTAGTACAAGAGTAGATCTACCACGAGATCGGAGAGGCTAAACCCTAGAAGCTAGCCTATGGAATGATTGTTGTTCTGTATGTTGTCCTACGGACTAAAACCCTCCGGTTTATATAGACACCAGAGAGGGTTAGGGTTACACAAAGTCGGTTACAATGGTAGGAGATCTGCATATCCCTATCGCCAAGCTTGCCTTCCACGCCAAGGAAAGTCCCCTCCGGACACGGGACGAAGTCTTCAATCTTGTATCTTCATAGTCCAGGAGTCCGGCTGAAGGTATAGTCCGGCTATCCGAACACCGCCTAATCCAGGACTCCCTCAATGATCTCTCACTAAATTTCAAGGTATAAGTGTTCTCCCTGAGTATGCACCGTTGCTACAGTTCGTCGTGCCGAGACACCACATGATGATCGGGTGTGATAAGCTGTACGTTCACATACCACGGGTGCAAGCCAGTTTTGCACATGCAGAATACTCGGGTTAAACTTGACGAGCCTAGCATATGCATATATGGCCTCGGAACACTGAGACCGAATGGTCGAGCGTGAATCATATAGTAGATATGATCAACATAGTGATGTACACCATTGAAAACTACTCCATCTCACGTGATGATCAGACATGGTTTAGTTGATATGGATCACGTGATCACTTAGATGATTAGAGAGATGTCTATCTAAGTGGGAGTTCTTAAGTAATTTGATTAATTGAACTTTAATTTATCATGAACTTAGTACCTGATAGTATTTTGCATGTCTATGTTGTTGTAGATAGATGGCCCGTGTTGTTGTTCCGTTGAATTTTAATGCGTTCCTAGAGAAAGCTAAGTTGAAATATGATGGTAGCAACTACACGGACTGGGTCCATAACTTAAGGATTATCCTCATTGCTGCACAGAAGAATTACGTCCTGGAAGCACCACTAGGTGACAAACCCGCTTCAGGAGCAACCCTAGATGTTGTGAACACCTGGCAGAGCAAAGCTGATGACTACTCGATAGTTCAGTGTGCCATGCTTTACGGCTTAGAACCGGGACTTCAACGACATTTTGAACGTCATGGAGCATATGAGATGTTCCAGGAGTTGAAGTTATAATATTTCAAGCAAATGCATGGATTGAGAGATATGAAGTTTCCAATAAGTTCTACAACTGCAAGATGGAGGAGAATAGTTCTCTTAGTGAACATATACTCAGAATGTCTGGGTATCACAACCAGTTGACTCAGTAATCTTCCTGATGATAGTGTCATTGACAGAGTTCTTTAATCACTGGCACCAAGATACAAGACCTTCGTGATGAACCATAATATGCAAGGGATGGATAAGACGATTCTTGAGCTCTTCGCAATGCTAAAGGCTGCGGAGGTAGAAGTCAAGAAGGAGCATAAAATGTTGATGATCAACAAGACCACCAGTTTCAAGACAAAGGGTAAAGGGAAGAAGGGGAACTTCAAGAAGAACAGCAAGCCAGTTGCTGCTCAAGTGAAGAAACCCAAGTCTGGACCTAAGCCTGAGACTGAGTGCTTCTACTTCAAAGGGACTGGTCACCAGAAGCGAAATTGCCCCAAGTATTTGGCGGAGAAGAAGGATGGCAAAGTGGAAGGTATATTTGATATACATGTTATTGATGTGTACCTTACTAATGCTCACAGTAGTGCTTGGGTATTTGATACTGGTTCAGTTGCTAACATTTGCAACACAAAATAGGGGCTACGAATTAAGCGAAGATTGGCTAAGGACGAGGTGACGATGTGCGTGGGAAATGGTTCCAAAGTCGATGTGATAGCCGTTGGCACGCTACCTCTACATCTACCTTTGGGAATAGTTTTAGACCTAAATAATTGTTATTTGGTGCCAGCGTTGAGCATGAACATTATATCTGGATCTTGTTTGATGCGAGACGATTATTCATTTAAATCAGAGAATAATGGTTGTTCTATTTATATCATTAATATCTTTTATGGTCATGCACCCTTGGTGAGTGGTCTATTTTTACTAAATCTTGATGGTAGTGATACACATGTTCATAGTATTGAAGCCAAAATATGCAGAGTTGATAATGATAGTGCAACTTATTTGTGGCACTGCCGTTTGGGTCATATTGGTGTAAAGCGCATGAAGAAACTCCATTCTGATGGACTTCCGGAATCACTTGATTATGAATCACTTGGTACTTGTGAACCATGCCTCATGGGCAAGATGACTAAAACTCCGTTCTCCAGAACAATGGAGCGAGCAACAGAGTTATTGGAAATCATACATACTGATGTATGTGGTCCAATGAACATTGAAGCTTGCGGCGGATATTGTTATTTTCTCACCTTCACAGATGATTTGAGCATATATGGGTATATCTACTTAATGAAACATAAGTCTGAAACATTTTAAAAGTTCAAAGAATTTCAGAGTGAAGTGGAAAATCATCGTAACAAGAAAATCAAGTTTCTGCGATCTGATCGTGGAGGAGAATATTTGAGTTATGAGTTTAGACTTCATTTGAAACAATGCGGAATAGTTTCGCAACTCACGCCACCTGTAACACCACAACTTAATGATGAGTCCGAACGTCGTAACCGCATGTTATTAGATATGGTGCAATCTATGATGTCTCTCACTGATTTACCTCTACCATTTTGGGGTTATGCTTTAGAGACGGCTGCATTCACATTAAATAGGGCACCATCTAAATCCGTTGAGACGACACCTTATGAACTGTGGTTTGGCAAGAAACCCAAGTTGTCGTTTCTTAAATTTTGGGGCTCCGATGCTTATGTGAAAAAGCTTCAATCTGATAAGCTCGAACCCAAATCGGAGAAATGTGTCTTCATAGGATACCCAAAGTTGACTGTTGGGTACACCTTCTATCACAGATCCGAAGGCAAGATATTCGTTGCTAAGAATGGAACCTTTCTAAAGAAGGAGTTTCTCTCAAAAGAAGTGAGTGGGAGGAAAGTAGAACTTGATGAGGTAATTGTACCTGCTCCCTTATTGGAAAGTAGTTCATCACTGAAATCAGTTGCAGTGATTCCTATACCAGTAAGTGAGGAAACTAATGATGATGATCATGAAACTTCTGATCAAGTTACTACCGAACCTCGTAGGTCAACTAGAGTAAGATCCGCACCAGAGTGGTACAGTAATCCTATTCTGGAGGTCATGTTACTTGACCATGACGAACCTACGAACTATGAGGAAGCGATGATGAGCGTAGATTCCGCAAAATGGCTTGAGGCCATGAGATCTAAGATGGGATCCATGTATGAGAACAAAGTGTGAACTTTGGTTGACTTGCCCGTTGATCGGTAGTCCATAGAGAATAAATGGATCTTCAAGAAGAAGACTGACGATGACGTTAATATTACTGTCTACAAAACTCGACTTGTTGCAAAAGGTTTTCAATAAGTTCAAGGAGTTGACTACGATGAGACCTTCTCACCCGTAGCGATGCTTAAGTCCGTCCGAATCATGTTAGCAATTGCCGCATTTTATGATTATGAAATTTGGCAAATGGATGTCAAAACTGCATTCCTTAATGGATATGTTAAAGAAGAGTTGTATATGATGCAACCAGAAGGTTTTGTCGATCCAAAAGGTGCTAACAAAGTGTGCAAGCTCCAGCGATCCATTCATGGACTGGTGCAAGCCTCTCGGAGTTGGAATATACGCTTTGATAGTGTGATCAAAGCATATGCTTTTATACAGACTTTTGGAGAAGCATGTATTTACAAGAAAATGAGTGGGAGCTCCGTAGCATTTCTGATATTATATGTAGATGACATATTATTGATCGGAAATGATACTGAATTTCTGAATAGCATAAAAGGATACTTGAATAAGAATTTTTCAATGAAAGACCTTGGTGAAGCTACTTATATATTGGGCATCAAGATCTATAGAGATAGATCAAGACGCTTAATTGGACTTTCATAAAGCACATACCTTGATAAAGTTTTGAAGAAATTAAAAATGGATCAGGCACAGAAAGGGTTCTTGCCTGTATTACATGGTGTGAAGTTGAGTCCGACTCAATGCCCGACCACTGCAGAAGATAGAGAGAAAATGAAAGGTGTTCCCTATGCTTCAGCCATAGGCTCTGTCATGTATGCAATGCTGTGTACCAGACCTGATGTGTGCCTTGCTATCAGTTTAGCAGGGAGGTACCAAAGTAATCCAGGAGTGGATCACTGGACAGCGGTCAAGAACATCCTAAAATACCTGCAAAAAGGACTAAGGATATGTTTCTCGTATATGTAGGTGACAAAGAGCTTGTCGTAAACGGTTACGTCGATGCAAGCTTTGACACTAATATGAATGACTCTAAGTCACAAACCAGATACATGTTTGTATTAAATGGTGGAGCTGTCAGTTGGTGCAGTTCCAGGTAGAGCGTCGTGGCGGGACCTACATGTGAAGCGGAGTACATAGCTGCTTCGGAAGCAGCGAATGAAGAAGTCTGAAGGAGTTCATATCCGATCTAGGTGTCATACCTAGTGCATCGGGTCCAATGAAAATCTTTTGTGACAATACTGGTGCAATTGCCTTGGCAAATGAATCCAGATTTCACAAGAGAACTAAGCACATCAAGAGACGCTTCAATTCCATCCGCGATCAAGGTAAGGAGGGAGACATAGAGATTTGCAAGATACATACGGATCTGAATGTTGCAGGCCCGTTGACTAAGCCTCTCTCACGAGCAAAACATGATCAGCACAAAGACTCCATGGGTGTTAGAATCATTACAATATAATCTAGATTATTGACCCTAGTGCAAGTGGGAGACTGAAGGAAATATGCCCTAGAGGCAATAATAAAGTTGTTATTTATATTTCCTTATATCATGATAAATGTTTATTATTCATGCTAGAATTGTATTAACTGGAAACTTAGTACAAGTGTGAATACATAGACAAACAGAGTGTCACTAGTATGCCTCTACTTGACTAGCTCATTGAATCAATGATGGTTATGTTTCCTAACCATAGACATGAGTTGTCACTTGATTAACGGGATCACATCATTAGAGAATGATGTGATTGACTTGACCCATCTGTTAGCTTAGCATGATGATCGTTTAGTTTGTTGCTATTGCTTTCTCCATAACTTATACATGTTCCTATGACTATGAGATTATGCAACTCCCGAATACCGGAGGAACACTTTGTGTGTTACCAAACGGCACAACATAACTGGGTGATTATAAAGGTGCTTTACAGGTGTCTCCGATGGTGTTTGTTGAGTTGGCATAGATTGAGATCAGGATTTGTCACTCCGATTGTCGGAGAGGTATCTCTGGGCCCTCTCAGTAATGTACATCACTATAAGCCTTGCAAGCAATGTAGCTAATGAGCTAGTTACGGGATGTAGCATTACGGAATGAGTAAATAGACTTGTCGGTAATGAGATTGAACTAGGTATTGAGATACCGACGACCGAATCTCGGGCAAGTAACATACCGATGACAAAGGGAATAACGTATATTGTTATGCGGTTTGACCGATAAAGATCTTCATAGAATATGTGGGAGCCAATATAAACATCCAGGTTCCGCTATTGTTTATTGACCGGAGACGTGTCTCGGTCATGTCTACATAGTTCTCGAACCCGTAGGGTCCGCACGCTTAATGGTCGGTGACGATCCGTATTATGAGCTCATGTGTTTTGATGTACTGAAGGTAGTTCGGAGTCCCGGATTTGATCACGGACATGACGAGGAGTCTCAAAATGGTCGATACGTAAAGACCGATATATTGGAAGCCTATGTTTGGACATCGGAATGGTTCCAGATGAGTTCGGGCATTTTCAGGAGTATCGGGAGGTTACCGGAACCCCCCGGGGAGTATATGGGCCTTATTGGGCTTTAGGGAAAAGAGAGAGGGGCTGCCTAGGGCAGGCCGCGCGTCCCCCAAGGCCTAGTCCGAATTGGACTAGGGTGAGGGGCGGCACCCCCTCCTTCCTCCTCTTCTCTCTTTCCCTTCCTTCTCTCCTACTCCTACTTGGAAAGGGGGGAATCCTACTCCCGGTGGGATTAGGACTCCCTAGGGCGCGCCATAGTAGAGGGCCGGCCCTCCCCTCCTCCACTCCTTTATATACGGGGGAGGGGGCACCCCATAGACACACAAGTTGATCATTGATCTCTTAGCCGTGTGCGGTGCCCCCCTCCACCATAATCCACCTCGGTCATATTGTAGCAGTGCTTAGGCGAAGCCCTGTTCTGGTAGCATCATCATCACCGTCATCACACCGTCGTGCTGACGAAGCTCTCCCTCGACACTCTGCTGGATCGTGAGTTCGTGGGACGTCACCGAGCCGAACATGTGCAGATCACGGAGGTGCCGTACTTTCGGTACTAGGATCAGTCGATCGTGAAGACGTACGACTACATCCATCGTGTTGTTATAATGCTTCCACTTACGGTCTACGAGGGTACGTGGAAAACACTCTTCCCCTCTTGTTGCTATGCATCACCATGATCTTGCGTGTGCGTAGGAATTTTTTTGAAATTACTACCCAACACGATCATCACGTGAGATGGAGTAGTCATCAATGGTGAACATATCTATGTTGATCATATCTACTATATGATTCATGTTCGACCTTTCGGTCTCCAGTGTTCCGAGGCCATGTCTCTACATGCTAGGCTCATCAAGTTTAACCCGAGTATTCCGCATGTGCAAAACTGTCTTGCACCCGTTGTATGTAACGTAGAGCCTATCACACCCGATCATTACGTGGTGTCTCGGCACGATGAACTGTCGCAACGGTGCATGCTCAGGGACAACACTTATACCTTGAAATTTTAGTGAGTGATCATCTTATAATGCTACCGCCGTAGTAAGCAAAATAAGATGCATAAAAGATAAACATCACATGCAATCAAAATATGTGACATGATATGGCCATCATCATCTTGTGCCTTTGATCTTCATCTCCAAAGCACCGTCATGATCTCCATTGTCACCGGCTTGACGCCTTGATCTCCATCATAGAGTCGTGGTCGTCTCGCCAACTATTGCTTCTACAACTATCGCTAACGCATAGTGATAAAGTAAAGCAATTATATGGTGTTTGCATTTCATACAATAAAGTGACAACCATAAGGCTCCTGCTAGTTGCCGATAACTTTTACAAAATATGATCATCTCATACAATAACGTATATCACATCATGTCTTGACCATATCACATCACAACATGCCCTGCAAAAACAAGTTAGACGTCCTCTACTTTGTTGTTGCAGGATTTACGTGGCTGCTACGGTATTCTAGCAAGAACCTTTCTTACCTATGCATCAAAACCACAATGGTGATTTTATCAAGTTTGTTGTTTTAACCTTCAACAAGGACCGGCCGCAGTCAAATTCGATTCAACTAAAGTTGGAGAAATAGACACCCGCCAGCCACCTTTATGCAGAACTAGTTGCATGTCTATCGGTGGAACAGGTCTCATAAACGTGGTCATGTAAGGTTGGTATGGGCCGCTTCATCCAACAATACCTCCGAATCAAAATAAGACAGTGGTGGTAAGAAGTATGATGATCACTGCCCACAACACTTTGTGTTCTACTCGTGCATATCATCTACGCATAGACCTGGCTCGGATGTCACTGTTGGGGAACGTAGCATGCAATTTCAAAATTTTCCTATGCTCACGCAAGATCTATCTAGGATATGCATAGCAACGAGAGGGGGGAAGTGTGTCCACGTATCCTCGTATACCGAAAGCGGAAGCATTTGACAACGCGGTTGATGTAGTCAAACTTCTTCTCGTTCCGACCGATCAAGCACCGAACGTAGGGCACCTCCGAGTTCTGCACACGCTCAGCTCGATGATGTCCCTCGAACTCTTGATCCAGCAGAGTGTCGAGGGAGAGTTTCGTCAGCACGACGGCGTGGTGACGGTGATGGTGAAGTGATCCGCGCAGGGCTTCGCCTAAGCACTACGACAATATGACAAGAGGCGTAAACTATGGAGGGGGCATCGCACATGGCTAACAGATGTTTTTTGTGTGTTCTAGCGGTGCCCCCCACATATATATAGGTTGTAGGGTAGGAGAGGCAGCCAAGGGGGCGCCCCAAGTAGGAGGAATCCTACTTGGGTGCCTCACAATTCGGCCTCCCCCCTCCATATTCATCCGGAGGGGGAAGCAAGGAGGAGGGAGGAGAGAAGGAATGGGGAGGCCGAATTGCTCCCCTTCCTTTCTATATTCCCCTCTTTCCTTCCCCCTTATTTTGGCCTACATGGGGCGCACCAGCCCCCTAGGGGCTGGTCTGTCCCCTTCTTGGCCCATTAGGCCCATGTAGTTCCCGGGGGATGTCCGGAACCCCTTCCGGTGACCCGATATGTACCCGGTACCCTCGGAACACTTCCGGCATCCGAATATCATCGTTCTATATATGAATCTTTACCTATCGACCATTTCGAGACTGCTCGTCATGTCCGTGATCTCATCCGGTACTCCGAACAACATTCGGTCACCAAATCACATAACTCATATAATACAAAATCGTCATCGAACGTTAAGCATGCGGACCCTACGGGTTCGAGAACTATGTACACATGACCGAGACACCTCTCCGGTCAATAACCAACAGCGGAACCTGGATGCTCATATTGGTTCCTACATATTCTACGAAGAACTTTATTGGTCGTACCATAATGACAACATACGTTATTCCCTTTGTCATCGGTATGTTACTTGCCCGAGATTCGATCGTCGGTATCAACATACCTAGTTCAGTCTCGTTGCCGGCAAGTCTCTTTACTTGTTCCATAATACATCATACTGCAACTAACTCATTAGTCACATTACTTGCAAGGCTTATTATTATGTGCATTACCGAGAGGGCCCAGAGATACCTCTCCGATACTCGGAGTGATAAATCCTAATCTCGATCTATGCCAACCCAACAAACACCTTCGGAGATACCTGTACTGCATCTTTATAATCACCCAGTTACGTTGTGACGTTTGATAGCACACAAGGTATTCCTTCGGTATCCGGGAGTTGCATAATCTCATAGTCGAAGGAATATGTATTTGACATGAAGAAAGCAATAGCAATAAAACTGAACGATCAACATGCTAAGCTAACAGATGGGTCTTGTCCATCACATCATTCTCCTAATGATGTGATCCCGTTCATCAAATGACAGCACATGTCTATGGTTAGGAAACTTAACCATCTTTGATTAACGAGCTAGTCTAGTAGAGGCTTACTAGGGATACGGTGTTTTGTCTATGTATCCACACATGTATCCAGTTTCCGGTTAATACAATTCTAGCATCAATTATAAACATTTATCATGATATAAGGAAATATAAAATAACAACTATATTATTGCCTCTAGGGCATATTTCTTTCAGATAGGTAAAACGAAACATTAGGTAAATCAATACTTCCACCGATTGGATTTATAAGCTGGGTACGAATCTTTAGATCTTCGATGTGACTAATAAAACATGTATAATATGCCACAATAATTATATGCTTAGAAACTTTATTTGACGATGAATATAAATAAATATTTTTTGTAAAATGTAATGTACATATTTTTCTATTCATACTGAAGACCCTAAAAAACATGCTCGACTAATAACCCCAAGCAGAGGGAGCACCGTACCTTATTTGATGTAGTCATTGACAAGTTGTTGCTGTAATTTTTTTTGCAGATAAACCTGGTATCTAGAATGCCACTCTCCAAAAGCAGCACGCTAAATTTATTTATAGCATGCTAAATAGTGCTAAACGGTTTACCATGATTCCAGGCGGTATAGCGCCACTATAACATAGATAGCGCGCTATTTCAAACTATGATGTAAACTGAAAAGATTAAGAAGACATACATTGCCGAGGAAAACCGGGACCTTGCCGGTTTGGCACGAGCGATGATGGAGGTTGTCGGCCCCTAAAATCACAGAATGGAGGAAATCGGTTTGGGGAAATTGATTTGTTGGTCTGTAGCGTTTGTAGGGTTCCTCGAGGAAATAGCCGAGCTCTCTGTGTCGTGCTCCTGTGGGGGGAAAGGTGCCATTGGTGATGCTGCCCAAGTGAATACCACCTCGCTGGTAGGGAAAGCAGACCCACAACCGTAAGCAAGGGTGTAGGAGAGGAGTACAACTGATGAGAAGCTCCTACCATTGCCTTCGGGATTTAGATGGGGACGACGGCGGAGACCAGGCCGAGCTGGAGGTAAGGGTTGGGGGAGGAGGCGAAGGAAGGGTGCTCTTGCACTCACGGGAAGGGGGGAGAAGAAGGTGGAAACTCCCATTGCCAGTGTCGTCGGACCAGCATTGACAACGGAGACACACAAGTCTGGTCCTGGGTTACTGATGTTTATCGCTTCGCCTCCTTCTAACGGAGCCCTTTTTTTACACCTGGCTTCTTTTACCTAAGTTGGATTTCTAATTCAAAAAATGTTCATGAATTCAATAGAAAAATCTTGAAATCAAAACATGATCATGAATTTGAAATATTCAGCAGTTAAAAAAATATTGGTGAATTCAATAAATGTTCAAAAGTTCATGAATTTAAAAATGTTCATGAATTTGAAAGAGTTCATGAATTAAAAAATATCCACAAATTCAAAAATGTTCATGAATTCAAGAGAAGGGTCAAAAATATTAAGAATTCAAAAAATGTTCATGAATTCAGAAGCTTTTAATGAATTCATAAAATGCTTGTGCATACAATAAAGTTAAAAAGTAAAAAAAATTCACTAATTTGAAAAAAGTTCTTGGGTTCAATAAATTTTCACAAATAGAAAAGGAGTTCACTATTTTTTAAAATGTTCAAGCCGTCAAAAAAGTTAATTAGTTAAAAAGTCAAAAATAAAATAGTAAAGAAAACAAAACCACAAAATTGGAAATTGAAAAAGAAGAGAAAACCATGCAGGAAAAGCACAGTATAATGGAAAAGAACAAGAAAATCAGAAAAAACTAAAGTGAAAAGAAAACTTGGAGCAAAATAGAATAAAAGGGAAATGAAAAATAAAAAAATCCAGCAAAGACGGAACCCCTTGTAAAAAAACCCGCTCCTAAACAAAAGCAGCACTTGCGTTCCTTAGCAGTACTGGGCCGGCCCAGTATTAGCGATTGTGGGTGATTCGCCCCTTGCAACATATTGGGCCGCTCCTGCTGTTGCAATTGCAAAGTTATTTTTCGCTTTTGCTAGAGAAATTATTTGGTTTCACTCAATTTATTTTTCTATTGCATGAAAGAGCCCCACCGTCGGAAGCTCCTAAACAGCTCTCGCTGAAGCTTTTTCTCCCCTCGCAATGTATTGGGCCAGACCATTTACATGCGTATATTTGTACAAAGGAAATGCGAGAAGGGGGGATCGATCCCTGATCTTCAGGTCGAATGCGGCGACTATTTATCGCTTTAAGCGAGACAAGCACCAGCTCTCGCTGAAGCTTTTTCTCCCCTCGCAACATATTGAGCCAGCCCATTTACATGGGTATATTTGTAAAGAAGGAAATGTGATAAGGCAGGAATCAATCCCCGATCTTCAGGTCGAATGCGCGCTGCACTAGCCACTCCGCCCAACCTCCTTTCATGGTAAGAACAAGGGGCGCCACCCACTTGAGGCTAGTCGAGCCGTTTTCTTTAAGATTTTTTGCTTATTTTATTTATTTTCTTTTTTCTTCCCTGTTTTCTTTCGCTTTCTCTGTTCCCCTTTTTCTTTCTTTTATTTTTACTTTTTACTATTTTATTTCTCCATTTTTCCTTCTTTTTGCATTTTGTATCTTTTGTTTTTAATTTAATTTTTATTTCTTTATTTTGTTTTTATTTTCTGTTTTATTTGCTCTGTTGGTTATTATTAAACATTTTTTGTATATGCCAACAATACTTTTCAAATACACATCTAACATTTCTTCTCATTTTTTGCTTTTTTGTTTTTCTTATGTTTGTTTTCCTTTTCACTCTACATTTTCGTATATGTCAAAAACATTTTTTAATAAGTGATCAACATTTTTTGCATACACATTCAAATTCTCCGAACACTTATTCAATAATTTTTAAATATTTTTTTAAAATTTTAGTACTTATTTAACATTTTGCAAATACATGTTCAACATATCCCAAATACTCATTCAACATTTTATTATATCTTGTTCAAAAAAATGAAATACTTGTTCAACAATTTTAATACT
Source organism: Triticum dicoccoides (assembly GCF_002162155.2). Classification (NCBI taxonomy): domain Eukaryota; kingdom Viridiplantae; phylum Streptophyta; class Magnoliopsida; order Poales; family Poaceae; genus Triticum; species Triticum dicoccoides. Next base: position 20,082,928 of record NC_041380.1, read on the forward strand.
CGTTTAAAATTTGGTAAATACTTTTTGAACATTTTTAATACTTATTATTTCAAATTTTCAAATACTTGTTCAACTTTTTTAAATACTTATCCAGTAATTTTTCAAAAAGGCCTTTGCCTCCCGCGCAGCTGGGCCGACCCATATGGGCTTCTCCGACGCGGCACTTCCCCATGTGCTTGGAATTGGTTGGGATCAAAATCGCATGTCGAAAATTACATGAATCCTAGATGCATCACATGAACAACAAAATTGATAGGGAAGCAAAGAACGGATTAATAGAACAAAATCGCATGATGCAAGTAGCGACCGGAAGCACGACCGGGGTGGGCGCCGTACGAGTTCCTCCCGGCAGTGTGCGACCTCTGCCGCCGCTGTCGTGCGTGAGAAGATTTACATGGAAGCCAGACAGCGGCAGGAGTGACGACAACGACGACGTCTGCATAGGCGAGATAATGATGGGACTTGCAGCATTGATCTGAACGTGTACGATGTGGTGGAGCTTGATGGATTGCTCAAGGACCGGATTTCATGGCGAATCTTTCACTGCCATGTCAACATCATTACTTGCCTAGTTAGTTATTACCAGCCCAGTCAGCATCCTTAATAAGAAAACCACCTTCAATTCTTTCGAAAACCGCCCAGGGGTGAAATTTATCCGGTTTTACAAAGTTCAGGGGGTGATTTATCCGGTTTTAGAGTTCAGGTTGGATTTGATCCATTGAGGCAGATTTGAGGGGGAAAAGTATACTTTCTTCCGAGAAATAAGGGTCGCCCGTTCTAAGTACTGATTCGGCATACTGGCGCTCAAAGGTCATTCTACTGGGCCGGCCCAGCCAAGCTTCAATCGAGTTCGCTAGCTTGTAGGTAACGCACAAAAAACAGCCCAAAATGTTGCTATCCCCAAAAAGTAGCTATCCTCGAGGATCTGGCAGACCACCAGACCTAGTACTTCATCCGTTCCTAAATATTTGTCTTTCTAGAGATTTCAACAACTGATTATATACGAAGCAAAATGAGTGAATCTACACTCTAAAAATATCTATATACATATGTATGTGGTAGTCCATTGGAAATCTCTAAAAAGACAAATATTTAAGAATGGGGGGAGTACGTGCTAGTGGCCAATTCCAGGTGTATTATTTAAGAGCATTTGTTGCCGCACAATTTATTGCACATGTACCGTTTTACCGTAGCACCTTGATTTTTGAATTATTTATAAGAATTTTGACAAAAGTTCATGAATTACAAAATTGTTCATCGATTTTGAAAACAAGTTCATCATATTTGAAAAAAAAGGTCAAGATTTTGAGAAAAACGTTAAGCGTTTTTGAAAAAGTTAATAAATTTTCAAAAGAAACATTATTTATTTTTAAAAATAGCTCACAAATTGAGAAAAAAGTTCATCAATTTTGAAAAAAAGTTCATCACTTTTAAAAATAGTTCACAAATATTGAGAAAGAAGTCAAGGGAAATAGTTCATCGATTTTTTTGGGGAAATATTTCACAAATGTGTTTAAGAAATTTCATCGAATTTGGAAAAACATTCTTTGATTTTGAAAAAATTTCATCAAATTTGGAAAATGTCATCGGTTTTGGGAAATAGTTCACTATTTTGGAAAAATGTTCACCAATTTGAAAGAAAAAACTCATCAATTGTTAGCTTTTCTAAAAAAAGCAAAAAAACATTCCATGAAAAAAGAAACAAAAACAAAAAACGGAATTAAAATGTTGCAATAAAGAAGAAAAAAGGAAAAGGCTATGAGTAACACATGTGGTGAGGTTGGCGGTGTGATTGATGCCGCGTGCACTAATCCTCGCTACCACGTTCGAATCATGCAACCGTATAGTTTTTTGCACCTTTACAAAAAAAGGAAGAATGGGCCGGCCCAACACGACGACAGGAGG
>NC_041380.1:20085134-20208173 GCF_002162155.2 Triticum dicoccoides
GGGGGGGGGGTGCACCCGTTTGCGAAACCTAAAGAAACGAGCGCAAAGGATGCTGTTTAGGAAAAAATTTTCCGCACCATCCACCATAGCTCGCTTGACTAACAATAATAGACTGAAGGCAGTCCACTTACAAAGGTTAGATATACTAGTCGTCAACCCGTGCATTCGCACGGGCCATCAAATAAACTGTATGTATTAATAGAAAACCACTTACTTATAGTCAGGGGCAGAGCCAGGATTTAGACATGAGGGGGGTGAGGAAGATAATAATTGTTCGAGACACACAACACAATAATATAGTCTCAAACGTATAATTGACATGATTGTATTGCAACATATGTTTGTTAATACATAAAAGAAAACTGCATATCAACTGGACTGGGGTTGGAATTAGCATCTACAAAGATTTGTATTTGCCATGACAATTTGAGCTAGATGCAATGGGCTTGAAAAACGAATATGTTTTAGATGTATTCTTTCTCTTCATCCTTCAGTGATTTAAACATTAAACAAGCCGTTAAATTAGTTTTCTAGAATGTAATTCTCCCGTGTCTAATTAGTGAACTAAACTACGGCCTCGACGGAATTGTATGAATGCAAAAAGATAATTATTTGCCTGACATACCTTGATCATTGAAACTGATCTTATGATTCATAATGCCGGTGCAGCAGACAAACAGGCATGGTCTCCATCGTAGAATCAGTTGCCGTTGGAGTATAGTGCCCTCTGCCCTGTGACGCAGCGGTGGAAACAGCAAGAGCCGAGAGACGGCGGCGACGGCGGCGTACGAGCTTATGGTGCCAGCAGACCTAGCCGCCACGATGCTCACTAACGAAATTATGGGGAAGATAGGAAACAGATTGCCTGATCTTATGGATGCGTAATCTTTTTTCTCTCTGATGTGTACGAGCGATCAAGGCATCAATCGATGCTTTCTCATGTTGGGCCTTTGGGCTGGAAAAGTGTCGTGGCTTGAACATATGTTTACTGGTCTGCACTTTACGTATTCGTACAGATTGTATTAGTATACCTGGTAACGAAAACTCACAGGGGGGGCGAGACGATGGGGGGTGTCTGACCCTTGCTCGCACCCCCTGCCTCCGCCCCTGCTTATAGTTAACACAGAATGCCAACTATTTGCCAACCTAGTAGTTTTATTAAGAAAAATGCTGTTACCCAAATAATTACTTGCTTGAGTGGTTAAAAAAAGCACTTGCCTATGTGAGCAAAATAAACTATGTTACAAACCAGAACAAACCTAATTAGGATATCTGGGTGAGACCAAAACAAATTCAGTACTGATTAATTAGTTGCTACCATTGTCCTCAAACATCCAATAATAACACACATCTCTGTTATCACCATGCACGTCCAAGGCTCCAGTGCCTCTGCAACTTCATCTGATCCCTCACTTGCCGCTTCTTGCATTACATGGTGCTAATCCTGCTCTTCAATACTAAATTATGTAATTATTCTACCTACAGTTGTAAGAGAACGAATACAACTTTCCATATCAGTGTATGTACTTATCATATATACCCACTTTTCTAAGAAAAGAAATACAAAATCCTCTAGTACATTTTTCACTAACTCCTCAGAAATCACAACATGATAGCTGCTCAGCATGGTATATATATTTCTCTTCTCACCTGTTATTCCAAATCGAGTGGCATGGATGACCATGCATCAGTTCATTGAAAAGTTTCTGACATAAAAACCATCCAAAACAATGATAATTCGTTACGCCAAAAGTGAAGTATTTAAGTGTCCATGATCTCAAATATAAATATGGAATTTGGACCATATGAAAATTTCTTTATTTAATCTGTAGTTTTCATTTCTTATTAGTTCGAAGAGCGTGCACAATTTAGCATGTTGTGCAGATGTAGCAACTGCCCAACTACAGAATATATCACCTGAATGACAATTGGGAACTTGAACCCAAGACATGTTCCACTTTTACTCAGTTTGTGCCTTTAAATGCTTCGGTCAAGATATCAACCACACAAATATCTTTGGCCAGCACAACATCAATACGTAGATACATAGCCAGATAACATGCATGTAAGACATGACCTGTTTCGTACATAAACAGTTATAGAGATATAACCGTATATCTATTGGAGAGAAAATACCTGATGTGGTTGCGGACGACATTGATGACGTCGTTGCTGGACAAATCAATGTTGCTGTTGCTGTTGTTTGGATGAATTGTTGCTTGTTTCAAGTGGCTAAATGTGTCAGCCACTGTCTTGTACGTCCTAGTAAATAGGACTTCCCTCCTGAATGTACTCAGTGGTGCCATGGAATGCAGATTTTGTGAGCTTATGAACCCGGGCCTCACTATCCTAGCGTTCCAATGTTGCTTTGAGATCTGTGCTACACAACCACCGTATTACATGGAATTTTCTCTTTTTTGTTCCTCTCATATAAAACATGTCTTGAACTTCAAACTTTGCAGTACAACATAACTTTGTAACTAGAATGTGAGATAAAACTTTCAGATTTTTTTGTCCGACATAAATATGAAAAATAAGATTTTTTTAATCAAACAAATCTCATTTTGTATATTTATGTTGGACCAAAAAATCTGTAAGTTTTATCCCACATTCTACATAGAAAGCTTTGTTGTGCTACAAAGTTGAAGTACAAATACATGTTTTATATGAGAAAAACAAAAAAGAGAAAATTATTTGCACGAATCGTGATGCAGGAATGAGTGGTTGGATAAGGAGTGTTGACACACGAACACGTCACGTGTACCCTCGACGCCGGGGGTGATGCACCGCAGCTCACGTCGAAGGAGACCCGGCCGACAGCGCGATACGCAAGACAGTCGACGGGCGCTTTTGCAGACCCGAAAACCCCACACCCCCGGGAGGGACCCCGTCAGGGAGTGCGGCGGCTATGGGCTGCCCTAGGTCGATTCGCTCGCCCCTAGAGCCTCGGAATTCGCAGCTCTCAAACACGAAGAACAGCGAAGAACGAGATAGAAAAACGGTGGAGAGATAAAACGTATATGAAAAAGTAGTATATTGATTTGTTCGATTGTGTGTTGTTCAATCGGCCGTCACCCCCAACATATATAAGAGGCGGCTGGACTTCCCGTACAAGCAAAGGATTTATCTAGGCTTTCCTTACAAGAAAATTACATCAATTCACGTCCTAGAATCCTAGTTCTGGTCCCACTCGGATTCAGCCCGAATCTGGTCCAATCTTCTGTCTTGCTCCTTGCGTGGGCTGTGGAATCTGCATATGACTTCCGATGGAGACGGTTCAAATATCAATTATGTGTGCTTCGACGAGGCCAACAATCCGTATGTTGATCACTTTTCCAAACAACGCCATCTTGAATACTCCACGGGGTCATCTCTAATTTCGAGTCGGACTCGTTCATGTAGCTGACTGGACCGTCCGGCTCTTGCAGCGTCTCTGCAGGTTGTATACTACGTCGGATGATGATGACTCCAAAAGAAAAGTTGACCGTTTCGACGTTACGAACAACTCCTGTGTTGAACACTTCTTCATCCGAAGCTATCTAGATAAGTATTTGAGCCCATCTTCAGCATCTGGTCGGATTGGCCTCGACAGTTTCTACCGTTCACGGCAGCAAGCTTTCCCGGCAAGGTTACTGTTCACGGCGGCAAGCTTTCCCCGGCAGGTTACTGTTCACGGCGGCAAGCTCTCCCCCGGCAAGGTCACTGTTCACGGCGGCAAGCTTTCCCGGCAAGGTTACTGTTCACGGCGGCAAGCTTTCTCCGGCAAGGTTAGTGTTCACGATGGCAAGCTTTCCCCGGCAAGGTTTTTGAGGCAGTAAACGACCTCGGATGAAAATGTGTCCAAAAGCAAAGTTCACCGTTTCGACGAGACGAAAAACTTTCTGTGTTGAACGTTTTCCGATTCGAGGCCATCTTCTGGGCCAAAACACTCACGCATTACATCAGACACTTGCCAAGACATACCTTGTCTTCCGCGCCATATTTCGCCTCTTGACAGGGCTGCATCCAGATAGCTCTAACTTTTGCATACGAACTCGGATTGAGATGATTTTTATATCAAAATCAACCGATTCGACGAGACGAAGACATTTCATGTAGAGAATTCCTTCATCCGAGATTGTCCTGGGGGCGTACTTGACCAAAAAGCACTCAGAACACCTAAACATGACAATCTGAGTGTAGTTTTGGTCTTTGATATGATGCCGAATGATCATGGTCCAAACATCAAAGTTGTTCCACTCGGTAATGTGAAATTTCTCATTTAGAATATTTTGTCATTTGAGGTCATCTCCATTGCATTCTGCATTGTGCCAAAATCAGGTGTCAACACAGGCCCCCCTGTTTTTCGGCAAAACTTGCATGCCGAAAAATAATTTGCACCATGTTTGTTCTAAGGACGATGTCAACACTCCATCGGCCATCTATTCTTCTCAGGGCGATAATTATGTATCGGCCATGTTTGTGCTAAGGGCGATAATCGTATATCGGCCATTGCCTACTTAGCCTTCCTGCCACACACTCGGGTGGTACTTCTTCAAATATTTGCCATTGAGAGCTCGAGGTAAAAATGCCCCTTGTATTGATTCCACCAAATATGAATTTCCGGGAACAACTCTTGTAATCCTAAAAGGACCTTCCCAACTTGGAGACCACTTCCCGAATTTTCTATCTTTTGAACCAATCGGTAGAATCACTTTCCAGACGAGATCACCAACTTGAAAATTCTTCAACTTGACTTTCTTATTGTAAGCCCTTGCCACCCTCAACTTATCTCTCTCTATGGCATTCAAAGCAGCCAAACATTTATCAGCAACCTCATCAATGTTGTCCATCATCAAGTTATAGAAGTCTATTGCCGATAAATCATTTTGTTTGGCTATTCTCAAAGCATTCAAATTTACTTCCACTGGTAAAACAGCCTTCTGACCATATACTAGCTCATATGGAGTCACTTTCGTAGCACCATGCCTTGAGATTCTATGTGCCCATAATGCCTCAGACAACAAGTCATGCCATCTCCTTGGATTATCCTCAATCTTCTTCTTGATGAGCTTGATTAAAATTTTATTGCTAGACTCAGCTTGTCCATTAGCTTGGGCATAATATGGGGAGGAATTGAGCAAGTTTATGTTATAAGACTCGGCAAACTCTCTGACTTGGTGTGACATAAAAGATGAACCTTGATCTGTAGTTAACGTTTGAGGAATACCGAATCTATGAATAATGTGCTCGGTTATGAATTTAATTACCTCCGCATGCGTCATGTTCTTGAGAGGTACTGCTTCAGACCACTTAATGAAATAATCAGTTGCCACCGATACGAGCCGATGCCCCTTTGAAGAAGACGGATGGATTTGCCCAATAAAGTCTAAACCCCATCCTCTGAAAGGCCACGGCTTGATAATAGGATGCAACATAGCAGCGGGAGCCAATTGAATATCACCAAATTTTTGACAAGCTTCGCACCCTTTTTAATATCTGAAGCAATCATTAATCATGGTCGGCCAATAAAACCCAGCACGTCGTAATAACCATTTCATCTTGGGAGCCGACTGGTGAGTACCACAAATGCCTTCATGTACCTCTCCCATAGCAACTCTTGCTTCGTCCTCATCCAAGCACTTTAAAAGAACATCATCAACTGTTCGGCGATAAAGATCATCATCCCTCATAGTATATTTAAAAGCCATACGCCGAACAGCCCTGTCCACCCTTTCACTTGGATCACGCAAGTAAGCAACAATGGGCTTCCTCCAGTCGGAATTGTCACCTGCACTAGATTTTTTGTTAATGACCGAATCAGTGGGTTCTGGTTCGGCCTCTTCTATACTGGTAAGACAAGCCATCGGATTTTGAGCAATATGAAACATGCCATGATCAACATGGTATCCAGATGCTTGTTGTGCTAACTCATTTGCTTTCCAGTTGTCATGTCTAGATATATGTGCAATGCTAAAACAATCCAAAGTAGAGATTATATCTAGACATTTATCAAGATAAACATTAAGTGATTCGTCCAAACACTGAAAGACTTTGGATATTTGCTGTACCACTTGTAACGAATCACCATAAGCCTCAATATGTGTAACACCTATAGCAAGTAACATCTCTAGGCTGAATAACAATGCTTCATATTCGGCTTGATTGTTTGTGCAAAAATATTCTAAGCGGCATGAGGCTTCAAAAACAGCACCATGAGGAGATATATAAACAATACCAACACCTTGACCACTTCTACAAACTGACCCATCAAAGTATAATCTCCATGGTACTAATGAAATAAGGTTCATATCAACATCATGCTTGTCATTAATCCGATGTTCAACAATGAAATTAGCAACAATTTGGCCTTTCATGGACTTTAGAGATTCATAAGCCAAATCATATTCAATCAAAGCATAAGCCCACTTGCCAATTCTACCACTAAGAATTGGCCTATGCAACATGTATTTAATGACATCGGTTTGACAAGCTACTACACAAGCACTCGGCACTAAATAATGTCTCAGTTTTGTGCAAGCATAATATAAGCATAGACATAATTTCTCAACAAATGTATACCTTGTCTCTGCGTCCAATAAGCGGCGGCTCAAATAAGTGATGGCATGCTCTTTTCCTTCGGTCTCTTGAGTTAGAACAACACCAATAACTTCTTCCTCTGCTGCAATGTAAAGTCTGAAGGGTTCCCTATGCTTGGGTGCTCTCATCACCGGAGGAGTGCACAAATAATTCTTGATCATATCAAATGCTTCTTGCTGTTTTGCCCCCCAAGTGAAATCAGCATCATCCTTTAACCGAAGGATAGGAGTAAATGCATCAACTTTCCCTGACAGATTAGCTATGAACCTTCTCAAATAATTGACCTTGCCAAGGAACTTTTGCGTATCTCTCTTGCATGTTGGAGCCTCCACTTTCTGTATAGCCTCTATCTTTTTGGGATCAATCTCTATGCCATCTTCATGAATAATGAAACCCAAAAACTTGCCAGCTGACACGCCAAAAGCACACTTCAAAGGATTCATCTTCAGTCCATACTTTTTCATTCTTTCAAAAGCTAAATGCAAATCGGCCAAGTGAGATTCAAAAGCATCCGATTTGACAACAATATCATCAATATAAACTTCAAGTATGATACCGAGTAAATCATGGAAAATCAAATTCATAGCCCTTTGATATGTGGCTCCAGCATTTTTTAATCCGAATGTCATCACTGTCCACTCGAATAAACCAACGAAACCAGGGCATCGAAAAGCAGTCTTGTACATGTCCTCTTCGGCCATAAAAATTTGATTGTATCCGGCATTACCATCTACAAAGCTAATAACCTTATACCCAGAATCATCATTAATAAGCATATCGGCTATTGGCATAGGATACTCATCTTTGGGTGTAGCCCTGTTCAAATCTCTGAAATCAATGCACACCCTCAACTTGCCGGATCCTTTCTTCTCCACTGGGACAATGTTAGAAATCCACTCGGCGTACCTGCAAGGTCGAATGAAATTAGCTTCAAGCAGTCGACCGATCTCTTCCTTGATCCGGTCATATGTTTTCGGATTAAATTTTCTGGCCGACTGTTTATAAGGTCTAAAACCGGCCTTTATAGGCAACCGATGCTCCACTAGCTCTCAGCTTAACCCTGGCATCTCATGATATTCCCATGCAAAGCAACAAACATATTCTTTCAATAGCTCGATTAACTTAGCTTTACAATCGGCTTTCAAGTTTTTGTTTATAAATGTCGGTCGAGTGACTGAACCATCTCCAATATCTACCTCTTCTAATGGATCAGCCGACGTAAAACCTTGTCCAAGTTTATCCATGTCGTCCAATTCCTCTATAGACTCATACATATCGTTCTCACTGGACCGATATTTCACAAGACGTTTTTGTAACCACTCAGAGCTAGAATCCATTTAAACATATCATACCTTGGAGCCAATTGCATTCATTCGGCTTTAAAGAGACGGGCACAAAACCATTCTTGGTTGCGATGAGAAAATCAAACTCTGATAAGTCACGTCCCGTCAAGCAAGTAGCATTGGGATGTTGCCAATCCACCGATGCATCGGCCAAAGCAACACAGGCCGAGTTATCCGCATGAATGACTTCCACTTCATCATCAACCCACTGAATCAAAAACTGGTGCATAGTGGCCGGCACGCACTGGTTCGCATGAACCCAATCACGGCCCAGTATGACGTTGTAGTTACCTTGCACCTCAGCGACAAAGAATGCAGTAGCCAAAGTTTTGCTTCCGACTGTAAGCTCCACATACATCACACCTTTGGCTTCAGTTTTCTCTTTGCCTTCAAACCCGTTAAGCACCATATTGGTCTTGATAAATTCTTCATCAGGCAAACCCAATTTCTTGAAGACCTAATAGGGCATAAGGTTTACCATAGCACCACCATCAACAAGCATCTGAGTGAGCGGCGACCCATTGATATGACCTATGAGATATAATGGTTTCAGATGCGTTACTGGTTCTTTTGCCTTCTCGAATATCGCGTTTTTAGGGCCAAAATCCAGCTGAGCCACCTCCCCTTCCTCATCTACAGCACGAAACTCAGCAGGCAAGTAATACACCATATTGATATCCATACCTTCATGAACCGGTGTAGACTCATAGTCCAACATATCAGCCTCCTCCTCAAGTGCATCCACCGATTCAGAAATTTGTCCGAGTGAAGAGGAAGCAATAGGTAACGTAGACGATGCAGTGATTGCGTCGTCCTTTTTTGGTAGTGTAGGTGCTGCTGTGATAGGCATAGAGGCCACTGTATCTCGTATTTGTTTGGGCCTCCACACTTGTTTTGTAGGTACCATAGGCCGAGTGTCATTGAACAACTTATCCCTTTGCTTCTCAGCCTCTTATTCTGCCATCTCTTGGCTCCTTAACCTCTGTAGTTTCCTCTTCTGTGTCTTTGTTAGCCCTGGAGGACACCACTTTGGCTGAGTGTATTTAGGATCTCTCATTTTTACTCGGCTGGCGCTTGCTTCATGGTCATTAGCCGAGTGCTTTGGCGCAATAGAAAGTATCGGCTCAGTCGGTTTGCTATGCACAATTGGCTGCTGTATGGCAAATGTTTTGGTGCCCAAGATAAGTGAGTCGACATCTGTTTTCCCCTTGCTTTTTTCCGACTCAATTGCTGCAACACTTGGTGACTTAACACGCCATTCTTTTCTACTTTCCAGATGGATGAAACTTCCACTCGGGCGCAGCTTTTTACTCTGATGGAATCCACTCGGATGGATGTCACTCGGATGGAATTCACTCGGATGGAATCTACTTGGCCACATTTTTTCACTTGGATAGCTTCCTCTTGGGTGCATCCTTACACTCGGATAATTTCCACTCGGTCGCATATTTTGACCAGCCGACTGATAGTCACTGATGTTGAGTCGACCATTATATGAGTAATCAAGTCGATCCCACACAGATTGTCTCTGCTCTTCTGAAAACTGCGCCTTTGGTCCACTCGGTTTTGTATACCGACTGAACATATCAGCTGATGGTGACCTTGGTCGTTTCAGATGAGTCGGTCGATTGAAACTAGAACCGGCCGACTGGTTAGCATACTTGGACAGCAACATATCAAAAGTTGGCTTGATCCGCTTGCGCTGCACTTTAGCTTCATTCTTCTTCCACTTGCCAACTTCTGGACTCTTGGGCTTGACAAATTTAACACGAGTATTTTCTTGCACTTGCGGTTGCCCCCCGGGTGTAGGATTCTTGATGGTGATTTTGATCACTTCCTTGCCATCGGGTTGCTTATCAAGCACAACCTGTCTCCCCAAGACCTTGTTGTCCTCCTTGTCTTTCCTGGGCTCACCGACAATGACATTAGCTTTATTAGCAGATTCGGCTACCTCCGGCCGAATGAGTAGCTTCTTCCCCTCCAAATCCATGGTATTCATTGGAAAAGGCTGTTTATCAACTTGCATCTCAGAAAAGTTCAATCGTCCGTCATTAATGGCCGATTGTATCTGTCGTTGAAAAACATTGCAATCGTTAGTAGCATGAGAAAAAGAATTATGATACTTGCAATAAGCACGCCGTTTTAGCTCTTCAAACGGTGGTAAAGTATGAGATATTCGAATAATCTTAGCCTGCAACAAAGCATCAAATATTCTATCACACTTAGCAATGTTGAAAGTAAACTTCATCTCTTCATCACGATTCTTATGAATCAGTTTCAGATCATTGCAAGTAAAGGGTTTGGCCTTAGATGGCCAAACAAATTCAGTAGCAAAAACATCACCCTCATCGTCCGAGTGATCACTATCATATTCCACCATATTCATCTTTGGACGATCGGCTTTGTATCTATGCGCTTCTTTGAGATCTTTGCTTCGGCTTTCCTGAGCCAAAGCCCTTTGTAAGACTTGGTTGATATTTAAGAACTCATAACCTTCCAGCTTTTCTCTAATGGGAGTTCTCAAACCACTCAACACTAGGTCTGCCAAGTCTCTCTCGGTTATCACCAAACTAAAACACCGGTTTTTTGTTTCTCTAAATCTCTTGACGTAATCGGAGACCGATTCATCATGCTTCTGCTTAACCGATGTTAGATGTGACAACTTGAGTTCATTGTCGCCGCTATAAAAGTGATCATGAAACTTCTGCTCTAGCTGCGACCAAACCCGAATGGAACCATGGGTAAAGAAGAAAACCATGAAAATGCGGTACCAGTTAATGATAAAGGAAATAAACGCACTTTCAATTCGTTCAATGAGCCTGCCTCACCCAATTGTGCTAAATATTGACTAACATGCTCCCATGTGGTTTTTGTGCCTTCTCCATTAAATTTAACAAAATCTGGAATTTTATATCCTGGAGGGCACTGGATGGCATCAAAGTACTCGGGGTACGCCTTTTGGTAAATCCGATTCCGAGGTAACTCAACTCCAAAATTCTCTCGAAGCATCTTAGCCATCTCCTCTCTAAGATTTGCTAGACCATCATCCATAGTGGACGATGACGCTTGTGGCAGTGGCATAGGAGGAGTAGGGTTACTAGCTGTAGGTAAGAATTGTGGCATGTATGTCGACCCAAAATTTGGTAGTGGTCGAGTGGTTGTAGCTGTAGGTAGGGTTTGGTTCGGCGTTGCCATCGAACTTGGCATGCTCATAATAGGGTTGCTGGGTGCAGTCACAATCTGATTTGTATGGGTAGGATAATAAGCCATCGGCACAGGAGGCGCCGATGCAATAGGTAAAGCCAGATTAGGGTTTTGCACACTAGCAGCTACACCATCATTACCACTAGATGATTGAGATGTATTCTTCTGAGCATTAGTATTTTCTATGAAAGTTTGATAGACTAGATTGTTACCATCAGCAATACGACTTTCAATCTCAGCCCACTACTCAGGAGAAAAGGCAGTACTTACAGAGGGTTTAACCTGTTCAGTTTGAAGAGGAGGGAACTTGATTTCTTCAATCGGAGTGATGTTGCCTTGGCGATCTTTCTTGAATTTTTCAAGGAACTCCTGCAGGTCCTTCTCCTCGCGCGCCTTCTTGTACTCCTCATAGACTTGGCGATGATCGGCCGATATCTCATCAAGACTGGGCTTAATGATGTTATCGGCGTCTACCTCAGATGGCTTGGGAAGATCGGACATGGTGGATGATGATGATTGATCTTCTTCCCCAGCGGAGTCGCCAAAAAGGTGTGTTGACACACGAACACGTCACGTGTACCCTCGACGCCGGGGGGGATGCACCGCAGCTCACGTCGAAGGAGACCCGGCCGACAGCGCGATACGCAAGACAGTCGACGGGCGCTTTTGCAGACCCAAAAACCCCACACCCCCGGGAGGGACCCCGTCAGGGAGTGCGGCGGCTATGGGCTGCCCTAGGTCGATTCGCTCGCCCCTAGAGCCTCGGAATTCGCAGCTCTCAAACACAAAGAACAGCGAAGAACGAGATAGAAAAACGGTGGAAAGATAAAACGTATATGAAAAAGTAGTATATTGATTTGTTCGATTGTGTGTTGTTCAATCGGCCGTCACCCCCAACATATATAAGAGGCGGCTGGACTTCCCGTACAAGCAAAGGATTTATCTAGGCTTTCCTTACAAGAAAATTACATCAATTCACGTCCTAGAATCCTAGTTCTGGTCCCACTCGGATTCAGCCCGAATCTGGTCCAATCTTCTGTCTTGCTCCTTGCGTGGGCTGTGGAATCTGCATATGACTTCCGATGGAGACGGTTCAATGTGTGCTTCGACGAGGCCAACAATCCGTATGTTGATCACTTTTCCAAACAAGGCCATCTTGAATACTCCACGGGGTCATCTCTAATTTCGAGTCGGACTCGTTCATGTAGCTGACTGGACCGTCCGACTCTTGCAGCGTCTCTACAGGTCGTATACTACGTCGGATGATGATGACTCCAAAAGCAAAGTTGACCGTTTCGACGCTACGAACAACTCCTGTGTTGAACACTTCTTCATCCGAAGCCATCTAGATAAGTATTTGAGCCCATCTTCAGCATCTGGTCGGATTGGCCTCGACAGTTTCTACTGTTCACGGCAGCAAGCTTTCCCGGCAAGGTTACTGTTCACGGCGGCAAGATTTCCCCGGCAGGTTACTGTTCACGGCGGCAAGCTCTCCCCCGGCAAGGTTACTGTTCATGGTGGCAAGCTTTCCCGGCAAGGTTACTGTTCACAGCGGCAAGCTTTCCCCGGCAAGGTTACTGTTCATGGCGGCAAGCTTTCCCCGGCAAGGTTTTTGAGGTAGTAAACGATCTCGGATGAAAATGTGTCCAAAAGCAAAGTTGACCATTTCGACGAGACGAAAAACTTTCGTATTGAACGTTTTCCGATTCGAGGCCATCTTCTGGGCCAAAACACTCACGCATTACATCAGACACTTGCCAAGACATGTCTGGTCTTCCGCGCCATATTTCGCCTCTTGACAGGGCTGCATCCAGATAGCTCTAACTTTTGCATATGAACTCGGATTGAGATGATTTTTATATCAAAATCGACCGATTCGACGAGACGAAGACATTTCATGTAGAGAATTCCTTCATCCGAGATTGTCCTGGAGGTGTACTTGACCAAAAAGCACTCAGAACACCTAAACATGACAATCTGAGTGTAGTTTTGGTCTTTGATATGATGCCGAATGATCATGGTCCAAACATCAAAGTTGTTCCACTCGGCAATGTGAAATTTCTCATTTAGAATATTTTGTCATTTGAGGCCATCTTCATTGCATTCTGCATTGTGCCAAAATCAGGTGTCAACAAGGAGTACCCGGGTGCATAGGCTCTAAAACATGTTTTCGTGGTGCCATCTCAGATATCTGCAGGGAAAAGCTGAAGAAGGCCATCAGAATCAGCTAAGTAGAGAGAATGAGGAGGGCCGGGGTTCTGAACGGATCGTCGTCGTACTGGCCTGCAGCGTCGGCCTGTGAACGGCGACTAATTCTTCCAACGCGATCCTGCACAAAATTGGTCCGGTGTTATGCATACATAGAAAGTTGGCTCAACACTTCCACTTCCTTCCTCTTGGTCGGGAGCAGTCCACAGCAGACCGCCGTCGTTGCCAGCGCCATGTGGTCGTTGGTCCTTGTTTCGTTTTTCCGAGGAAGGTAGACAACCGTTCTTGTCGCCTCGATGGATTTCTTTATGAGGCGGCTATAGATGAGATGACACATAAGTCTAAAGATCAGCGGAAGGTGATGATCTGTCCGCATCGCATATAGGGAGACCTCAAAGTTAGGATCGGGTGGTCAGTAAGGATTGAAGAGGCGACTTCAATCCGTTCAGACCTAATTTCTAGTCGTAGCTATTGACCCGTGCTTACCTACGGTCCTTCCTGGAGACGCTAGGGGTAGACGGCCAAACCTGAAAGTCCTGCTACTGGATTCGTTAGTGGCACACCTGGAAGCCGTGATGCTATGAAACGAAGGAAAATAGGAAGACAAAGAGACTGGATTAATTGGAGTGGTGCCATGCTATGAATCCTAACGTTGTTGCTAGCGCGGGATCGAAAGAGACACATGGAGAGGTGAGGGGAGGCGGCGGCGGTGGAGACACATGGAGAGGCGAGGGGAAGCGGCAAGGGAGCAAGATTGTCGCTGGGTCGCTGGACGATGCATGGGCTGTTTTACGTAGCAGATTGAATCTGACAGAGCGAGATTGTCGCTGGGTCGTTGGACGATGCATGGGCTATTTTACATACATTGAATTAGGAGTCCAGCTGTGAAACGATTATGTGAGTCTTCTAGGGAAAAAAATGTATGGGTTAATCTACACCGTAATAATTCGGCCCTACCAGATAAACGGCTAATATTTTCTAATTAACATGGGAATGGGAATTTCTTGAGAGTAGGTAATTAGTATAAGTATAGATAGATATAGATAGAAGTATAGATATAGATATAGATAGATAGATATAGATATCGATTAATTAGCTCTCTATTAGTGTTTTTTTCTCAAAGGGGGATGAATGATGTCTACTACACAACTTTATCCTTGTAGACATTGTTGGGCCTTCAAGTGCAGAGTTTTGTAGGACAACAATAAATTTCTCTCAAGTGGATGATCTAAGGTTTATCAATCCGTGGGAGACGTAGGATGAAGGTGGTCTCTCTCAAACAACCCTGCAACCAAATAACAAAGAGTCTCTTGTGTCTCCAACACACCCGATACAATGATAAATTGTATAGGTGCACTAGTTCGGCAAAGAGATGGTGATACAAATGCAATATGGATGGCAGATATAGGTTTTTGTAATATGAAAATATAAAAACAACAAGGTAGCAAGTGGTAAAAGTGAGCGAAAACGGTATTGCAATGCTTGGAAACAAGGCCTAGGGTTCATACTTTCACTAGTGCAACTTCTCTCAACAATGATAACATAATTAGATCATATAACAATCCCTAAACGTGCAACAAAGAGTCACTCAAAAGTCACTAATAGCGGAGAATAAACAAAGAGATTATTGTAGGGTACGAAACCACCTCAAAGTTATTCTTTCTGATCGATCTATTGGGCTATTCCTAGAAGTGTCACAAACAACCCTAGAGTTCGTACTAAAATAACACCTTAAGACACACATCGACCAAAACCCTAATGTCACCTAGATACTCCAATGTCACCACAAGTATCTGAGGGTTTGATTATACGATATGCATCACACAATTTCAGATTCATCTATTCAAACCAACAGAAAGAACTTCAAAGAGTGCCCCAAAGTTTCTACCGGAGAGTCAAGACGAAAATTTGTGCCGACCCCTATGCATAAGTTCACAAGGTCACAGAACCCGCAAGTTGATCACCAAAACATACATCAAGTAGATCACGTGGATATCCCATTGTCACCACAGGTAAACACATGCAAGACATACATCAAGTGTTCTCAAATCATTAAAGACTCAATCTGATAAGATAACTCCAAAGGGAAAACTCAATCCATTACAAGAAGTTAGAGGGGGAGAAACATCATAAGATCTAACTATAATAGCAAAGCTCGCGTTACATCAAGATCGTGCCATATCAAGAACACAAGAGAGAGAGATCAAACACATAGCTACTAGTACCTACCCTCAGCCCCGAAGGTGAACTACTCCCTCCTCGTCATGGAGAGCGCCAGAATGATGAAGATGCCCACCGGTGATGGTTCCCCCCTCCGGAAGGGTGCCAGAACGGGCTCCCGGTTGGTTTTTGGTGGCTACACAGGCTTGCGGTGGCGAAACTCCTGATCTAGGTTTCTTTTCGGTGGTTTATGTATTTATAGGAATTTTTGGCGTCGGTTTCATGTTAGGGGGGTCGACGAGTCAACCACAAGGACGGAGGGCACGCCTGAGGGGGTAGGACGCGCCCTCCACCCTTGTGGAGGCCTCGTGGCTCTTCTGGTCCAACTCTTTTGCTTCGGGGGCTTCTTCTGGTTCATAAAAAATCACCGTAAATTTTGAGCTTAATTGGACTCCGTTTGATATTCCTTTTCTGCGAAACTCAAAAACATGAAAAAAACAGAAACTGACACTGGGCTCTAGGTTAATAGGTTAGTCCCAAAAATTATATAAAATAGCATATAAATGCATATAAAACACCCACGATAGATAATATAATAGCTTGGAACAATAAAAAATTATAGATACATTGGAAACGTATGAAGCATCCACAAGCCTAATTCATGCTCGTCCTCGAGTAGGTAAATGATAAAAACAAATTTTTTATGTGGAATGCTACATAACATATTTAACCATGTAGTTTTTCTTTATTGTGGCATGAATTTTCAGATCGATAAGATTCAAAACAATAATACTTCAAGCATACTAATAAGGCAATTATGTCTTCTCAAAATAACATGGCCAAAGAAAGCTTATCCCTACAAAATCATATAGTCTGGCTATGCTCCATCTTCATCACACAAAATATTCAAATCATGCACAACCGGGATGACAAGCCAAGAAATTGTTTCATACTTTTGACGTTCTCAAACCTTTTCAACTTTCACGCAATACATGAGCATGAGCCATGGACATAGCACTATAGGTGGAATAGAATATAGTGGTTGTGGAGAAGACAAAAGAGGGAGGTAGTCTCACATCAATTAGGCGTATCAACGGGCTATGGAGATGCCCATCAATAGATATCAATGTGAGTGAGTAGGGATTGCCATGCAACGGACGCACTAGAGCTATAAGTTTATGAAAGCTCAAAAAGAAAACTAACCTGGTTGTAGTCTTTCCCTAACAGACGCGGTCGGTCAGCAATATTCTTACTCGACCGACTATCTATCGGCGAAAGCTGTATTTCCAACCAACCTGGCTGCTGGGGATATAGTGTTGTGGTGTAGTGTAAGTGGGTGTGCATCCAACTTGCTTGCTCATGAAGACCTAGGGCAATTTGAGGAAGCCCATCATTGGAATATACAAGCCAAGTTCTATAATAAAAAATTCCCACTAGTATATGAAAGTGACAACATAGGAGGCTTGCTATCATGAAGATCAAGGTGCTACTTTGAAGCACAAGTGTGGTAAAAGGATAGTAGCATTGCCCCTTCTCTCTTTTTCTCTCATTTTTTGGTTTTTGGGACTTCTCTTTTTTTTCCTTTTCTCTCTCTTTTTATTTTCTTATTTCCTCACATGGGACAATGCTCTAATAATGAAGATCATCACACTTTTATTTACTTACAACTCAAGAATTATAACTCGATACTTAGAAAAAATATGACTCTATATGAATGCCTCCGGCGGTGTACCGGGATGTGCAATGACTCAAAAGTGGCATGTATTAGAAATGATGAATGATGGTTTTGCCACAAATACGATGTCAACTACATGATCATGCAAAGCAATATGACAATGATGGTATGTGTCATAATAAATGGAATGATGGAAGTTGCATGGCAATATATCTCGGAATGGCTATGGAAATGCCATAATAGGTAGGTATGGTGGCTGTTTTGAGGAAGTTATATGGTGGGTTTAAGGTACAGGTGAAAGTTGCGCGGCACTAGACAGGCTAGGAATGGGGGAAGGGTGAGAGTGCGTATAATCCATGGACCCAACATTAGTCATAAAGAACTCACATACTTATTGCAAAAATCTATTAGTCATCAAAACAAAGTACTACGCGCATGCTCCTAGGCGGATAGAGTGGTAGGAGAAGACCATCGCTTGTCCCCGACCACCACTCATAAGGAAGACAATCAAAAAATATCTGATGCTCCAACTTCATTACATAACTGTTCACCATACGTGCATGCTACGTGATTCACAAACCTTAACACAAGTATTTCTCAAATTCAAAATTACTCACTAGCTTGACTCTAATATCACCATCTTTATATCACAAAACAATCATTAGGAATCAAACTTCTCATAGTATTAAATGCACTTTATATGAAAATTTTAATTATATCCCTGTGGATGCCCATCATATTAGGACTAGATTCATAACCTAAGAAAATTACCATGCTGTTTAAAGACTCTCAAAATAATATAAGTCAAGCATGAGAGTTCGTCAATTTCTTCAAAATAAAACCACCGCCGTGCGCTAAAAAGATATAAGTGAAGCACTAGAGGGAATGACAAACTACTCCAAAAGATATAAGCGAAGCACAATCAGTAGTTGAATAATTATGTAACTATGTGAAGACTCCTTCTCATAAATAAAATTTCAGATCTTAAGTACTTTATTCAAACAGCAAACAAAACAAAACAAAATGACATTGCACCCATATCATGTGAAGAAGCAAAAACTTAGGTTCAACCAAAACTGACCGATAATTGTTGAAGAAGAAAAGTGGGATGCCTACCGGGGCATCCCCAAGCTTAGATGCTTGAGACTTCTTGAAATATAGGGATGCCTTGGGCATCCCCAAGCTTGAGCTTTTGTGTCTCCTTAATTTCTTTCATGTCACGGTGTCCCTAATTCTTAAAAGCTTCATCCACACAAAACTCAACAAGAACTCATGAGATAAGTTAGTATAAATCCATGAAAAACCTTATCATTATTAACTGTATAAAATCACTAAAATTTAATTTGATATTGCATACTAAAGGCCTCTGCATATTTAACACTCCTATCATCAAATAGAATCATTAAACAAGCAAACATATGCAAACAATGCAATCATAACATCAATCTATCTAAACAGGATAGCCTGTAAACATTCTGAAAAATTAGCACATTGTAGATAATTTGTTTTTACTCATTGTGTGAAATTTCAAGACTTTATCATGTTCTGACTATTCACAAATATTCAAAACATAATAGCAAACTTTCTGTTTTCAAAACAGCAACGTATAGACTTGTAAAATAAGCATGTTAAAGGCTATACTTGAATTTTTATTGAACTAAAAGATGCAAACAATACTCTAAATAACAGAAAGAAAATCCTAATAAAATAAAATGACGCTCCAGGAAAAACTCATATCATGTGGTGAATAAAAATATAGCCTCAAGTAAGGTTACCGATGAACGAAGACGAAAGAGGGGATGCCATCCGGGGCATCCCAAAGCTTAGGCTCTTGGTTGTCCTTGAATATTACCTTGGGGTGCCTCGGGCATCCCCAAGCTTATGCTCTTGACACTCCTTATTCCATAGTCCATCGAATCTTTACCCAAAACTTGAAAATTTGACAACAAAAAACTCGTAAGGTCCGTTAGTATAATAAAGCAAATCACCACTTAGGTACTGTTAAGACAAGATTAATAATTTTTATCACATGATGCCTACTATACCCTATCATCTCTACAATTTATATTAAGCAATATAAGCCATAGAAACAAGAAAACAAACAAACTATGCATTGAAAATAGAATCTGTCATAAACAGGACAGTCTGTAGTAATCTGTAACTCCCGAATACTTCTATGACTCCAACAATTCTGAAAAATTAGGACAAACTGAGCATTTTGTTATTAATCTTCTAAAAAAAGAGTCAGTATTTTATCACGCTTCTGTTAAAAATGATATTTTTTTCCTGAGCGCAAAAGTTTAGTTTTTCAACAAGATCAAATCAACTATCACCGTAAGCCATTCCAAAGGTCTTACTTGGCAGTTTACTGAAACAAAAGCTATAAAACATGATCACTAGAGTAGCCTAATCATGTTAACACACAAAAACAGTAGGTATAAGTGTTGGGTTGTCTCCCAACAAGCGCTTTTCTTTAATGCCTTTCTAGCTAGGCATGATGATTTCAATGATGCTCATATAAAAGATAGGAATTAAAACATAATGGGAGCATCATGAAGAATATGACTAACACATTTAAGTCTAACCCACATCCTATGCATAGGGATTTTGTGAGCAATCAACTTATGGGAACAAGAATCAACTTGCATAGGAAGGTAAAGGAAGCAAAACTTCAAGATCTTCAACATGTAGGGAGGAAACTTGATATTATTGGAACTCCTAGAAGCATATATTTCCCTCATAATAATTTTCAGTAGCACCATGAATGAATTCAATAACATAACCATCACATAAAGCATTACTTTCATGATCCATAAGCATAGAAATTGTACTACTCACCACATAATACAAATTCTTCTCATTCATAGTAGTGGGAGAAAACTCAACAAAATAACTATCATGTGAGGCATAATCTAATTGAAAATTGAAATCATGATGACAAGTTTCATGGTTATCATTATTATTTATAGCATAAATGTCATGACAATAATCGTCATAAATAGGAGGCATGCTTTCATGATAATAAATTTGCTCATCATAACTTGGGGGCTAAAAATATCATCTTCATCAAACATAGCATCCCCAAGCTTGTGGCTTTGCATATCATTAGCATCATGGATATTCAAAGAATTCATAGTAACAACATTGCAATCATGCTCATCATTCAAAGAATTAGTTCCAAAGATTTTAATGCATTCTTCTTCTAACACTTTGGCACAATTATCGGAATCCTTATTTTCATGAAAGACATTAAAAAGATGAAGCATACGAGGCAATCTCAATTCCATTTTTTGTAGTTTTCTTTTATAGAATAAACTAGCGATAAAACAAGAAAAAAAAGATTCGATTGCAAGATCTAAAGATATACCTTCAAGCACTCACCTCCCCGGCAATGGCACAAAAAAAGAGCTTCATTGACGGGATGTGAGTGCCGCTTACCTAGCTTCCCCAGCAACGGCGCCAGAAAAGAGCTTGATGTCTACTATGCAACTTTATCCTTGTAGACGTTGTTGGGCCTCCAAGTGTAGAGTTTTGTAGGACAACAACAAATTTCCCACAAGTGGATGACCTAAAGTTTATCAATCCGTGGGAGGCGTAGGATGAAGGTGGTCTCTCTCAAACAACCCTGCAACCAAATAACAAATAGTCTCTTGTGTCCCCAACACACTCAATACAATGATAAATTGTATAGGTGCACTAGTTCGGTGAAGATATGGTGATACAAATGCAATATGGATTGTAGATATAGGTTTTCATAATATGAAAATATAAAAACAGCAAGGTAATAAGTGGTAAAACTGAGCGAAAACGGTATTGCAATGCTTGGAAACAAGGCCGAGGGTTCATACATTCACTAGTGCAAGTTCTCTCAAAAATGATAACATAATTAGGTCACATAACAATCCCTCAATGTGCAACAAAGAGTCACTCCAAAGTCAGTAATAGCGGAGAATAAACGAAGAGATTATTGTAGGGTACGAAACCACCTCAAACTTATTCTTTCTAATCGATCTATTGGGCTATTCCTAGAAGTGTCACAAATAGCCCTAGGGTTCATACTAAAATAACACCTTAAGACACACATCAACCAAAATCCTAATATCACCTAGATACTCCAATGTCACCACAAGTATTCACGGGTTTGATTATACGATATGCATCACACAATCTCAGATTCATCTATTCAAACCAACACCAAGAACTTCAAAGAGTGCCCCAAAGTTTCTACCGGAGAGTCAAGACGAAAACGTGTGCCAACCCATATGCATAAGTTCACAAGGTCACAGAACCCGCAAGTTGATCACCAAAACATACATCAATTAGATCATGTGAATATCCCATTGTCACCACAGATAAACACATGTAGGACATATATCAAGTGTTCTTGAATCCTAAAATACTCACTACTGCAGGTTGCTGCTAACGTGACACTACGATCAGAGACTCTTCAACGAAACTGTGTGCAATGCCAGAATCGCAAACGGTGGTGTAAAATAACCGTCAAAAAAGGTGCAAAATGTTTGCAATGGAGGATGCATCAAACACGGTGATAATTTTAGTTGCGTGTGCGATGCCGGGCATACAGTTTAGCTCAATTAACTGTTTGCGATGAGGAGAAACAAAGGGAACGGATAGCCAGATAAAGGTGTGTGCGATATACAGCATACGGTTCACTCGGATGAACTGTTTGTGATTAGGCAACACAAAAGAAACGTGCGGCCAGATGAAGGTGTGTGTGATATACGGCATGCGGTTCACTCAGATGAACTGTTTGTGTTGAGACAAGAGAACAGAAATGGATCGATATGACAGGATGTGTGTGATACGCGGCAAATAGGTCTGTAATCAGAAATGTGTGCGAAAAGCGATAATAAAACAGATGATTGCTTCTAATAAGACGTATATGATATGTTCGGTCTACACAACATCTATTGGCCATTGGGGGACGGGCGGTCATCCGGATACGCCATAAGGATGCGAAGAGGCATCCTATCAGCAAGGACTAGCTGTTCCACCAGTAGCTCATGTAAGAACACTCTCAAGTTAAGTGTGCTCAGGCTGGAGCAACCATCAGATGGGTAACTGGATGGGAAGTTGTGTTGATGTTAAATTAACTGATAGGATGGGTCATATCTGTCAAATTAAATGACCGATACGACCCATCCCATGAGTTAATTTAACCTCGAGGTCCTTGTTTTTTAACACATGTTAAAGAAGGTCGATCGTATTACTTTTTGACAATGTGCGATACGTGGCATACAGTTGATCCATCCGACCTGTTTGTGATGGAATAGGCCGTGTGTGTTGTGGGGAAACGCTTGCTCGTATTCAACCATTTGGGATTGATGAATTCATCACCGACGGGTTCCCTAGGGTGGTCCATGTTCATCTGATCATCATCTATTTATTGTGCTAGCTCGATGTTCCTTCTATGCTAAGTTTCCATTAATT
Source organism: Triticum dicoccoides (assembly GCF_002162155.2). Taxonomy (NCBI): domain Eukaryota; kingdom Viridiplantae; phylum Streptophyta; class Magnoliopsida; order Poales; family Poaceae; genus Triticum; species Triticum dicoccoides. The sequence goes on from NC_041380.1 coordinate 20,107,755, forward strand.
GATGGCGTTTTATGAACACGCCACCGTTTCCCGCCATTTCCGCACATGTTTCCCGCTATCCAGCGATATTGCGAATAGGCGGCGCGCAATGCTCGGAGGCGACAAGCATAGCCTGTAGCACATCCCTTTTCCAAGCATGCCAACCCACCAAATCGCCGCCGCTGCCATCAACCTCGCTGACGAGGAAAATGAGAAGGCGCCACCGCCCGTCGAGGCCGAGGCGCTCCCCGGCAACGCGATGGACGACGCCGTGATGCGCGTCATCGGCAGGATTGAGCAGACCTTTGGCGCATGGCGCTTGAGCGCCATAGATCAAGATAGGCATGTCAGCGCCAACAGGCTGCAGCTCGCCGCACAACATGATCGATGGCGCGTCGCAGAGCAAGCTAGGCGCGTCCGCGCCAATATGCTGCGGCTCGCAGCACGGCGAGACCTTTGGAGTGCCGCAGAGCGAGAGGCGCGGCACGCCGCACAGCAAGAGCGGATCCATCGGCGCTTGCCTGCTGTCGACACGGCGTCGCAGCTGGGTACACGTCCCGTCAGTACCCTCATTCATCGCTAGGAGTGGGCAGAGGCCCTCAGCATCGTACTTGCACTAGAGGCCGGCCGTGCCATACTTGCACTGGACGCCCGCCGTGCCGTTCGCATGGGTGCCGCCGTTCGCCTTGTCCGCGGCCCACTGGATGCCAACACGCTGGTCCATAGGCTCGACCGCCTCCTTGGTCCAAGTGTCCACCTGGGCGTAGTAGAGGAACATGGCCGTCGCATCCTCGAGATGGTGATCTCCAAGGAAATAACCAACTTGGAGCTCGAGATCGCGCTTCAGATGTACTGTGAGCGTGTCGACCGCTTGGAATAACGCCTGCACGAGTTCAGGCAGAGCCAAGAGCTACCGTAGGCAAGGGCGGCTGGTCATGGTCTCATGGACGCGTTTTATTTTGAAAAGTCGTTTTGACGTGGATATCTATGTATTCACAACAATCATAGTATTGCTTTGTTTATTGCTCTGTTTCAATGTGTGTACTCTGTTTTTCATTCTTATATGTTCTTTTTCAATGTGTGTATATACGCTTTCCATTCTGTATATGTGGATGATAATAGCTAGATTCAAATTAGTATACAAAAACAGATAGAAAATGGAATTCATAATATATATATTAATTGTTCATTAGTTCATCATAGAATATATATATATATATATATATATATATATATATATATACATATATATATATATACATATATATATATATAATATCATCACATATACGTGATAATACTTAACTACTAGGTACAATGCATAAAATTGAAAACGAACAATACTAAAAGTAATAATCCCTCCTGGGGCCAGTATTTCGGCAGCCCCTCGCGAGCACCTCCTTGGTGCACGGCGTCTTCCCAGTGCGGAGGCAGTACTCCAACTCCTTCGCCTCACAACGCTTGATGTACCGAGCTGTCTCTTGCTGGCGGACGCGTGCGGCCGAGCTTGTCATTTCGTTGGGCGCCCACCGGAGCTCCTTGTCGGTGGCCGCTGGAGCTTATCGGCCCACGTCCATGCAGCGACGAGGCGCCCAACGCCTATGACCTTCCTCGCGAAGTACCCGTCTTCGTACACCTCCTCGGCACGACGACGCGCCCGCCCCCAAAGCTCCGCCGCCTCCTTTTTTCAGGCAACATCACGGGCTTCACAGGCCGCCTGGTGGCCGGAATCTAGATCGACGGGGACAGTACACACGCCGGTCGCCGAAATTTACGAGTACTATAGTTTGAATTACACATGATTCCCGGAGAAAAATCCGTGTGTGAATATAATAGTTGACGGTTTCCAATAGAGAACTGTGCCTGATTAATGAACCCCGCCACTCACCTACATAACCTCAAGCCGCGAGATAGAGTGCCAATCGTGTGGGGGTCGGTTGTCTTGCTAGATCTTTACATCTTCTTTTTTGAACACCATATATTTACATCGTGTGATGATTTTTTAACTCGCACACAAGTATACAAAAATATGATTTTTCAAGCCATTATGGTTACGCCTTGCATGTAGATGTAGTTCAAATTTGAATTATGGTCATTAAATGGCTAGAAAATCACTAAAATGTCTTTAAAAGGTCAAATGACCCCTGAAATTTTCCAAATTTTCACATGATAGTTGTATTAGTTCACGTTAAACGTAGAAATTTTTTTAAAGGCTGTAAGACGAAGCTATCTCCCGTTCGTCATCAAACATGCATTGGTCCTTCTCGGAACCACGAACCTTCTAGTGAGTTGCTCCGGTTTGTGAGGGCTGTGTGTCCAAACTTTCGTCAAACATGCCATTTTTTTACCACAACATCTTGGTGGATGACATTAAATCAAGCAAGGTTTCATGTTTTTCTGATCATTTTCTAATTTTTTGGAATTAAAATGCCAAGGCACTCAATGCATGTGCCCATGCCTTGAGACCAATATGTTTGAAAATTCCTTCGAATTTACTGCACATGGAATTAACTCGCACACAAGTACACACAAATATGATTTTTCAAACCATTTTGGTTAGGCGTTGCATGTAGATGTAGTTCAAATTTTAATTACGGTCATTAAATGGTTAGAAAATCACTTAAATGTCTTTAAATGGTCAAATGACCCCTGAATTTTTTCTAAATTTTCACATGACAGTTGTATTAGTGCACGTTAAACATACAAAAAAATTGAAGGCCGTAAGAGGAAGCTATCTCCAGTTCGTCATCAAACATGCATTGTTCCCTCTCGGAACCATGAGCCTTCTAGTAAGTTGCTCCGGTTTGTGAGGGGTGTGTGTCCAAACTTATGTCAAACAGGCCAATTTTTTTTACCACATCATCTTAGTGGCATGACATTAAATCAAGCAAGGTTTCATGTTTTTCTAATCATTTTTTAATTTTTTGGAATTAAAATGCCATGGCACTCCATGCATGTGCCCATGCCTTGAGACCCAATATGTTTGAAAATTCCTTCTAATTTACTGCACGTGGAATTAACTCGCACACAAGTAAACAAAAATATGATTTTTTAAACCGTTTTGGTTAGGCGTTGCGTGTAGATGTAGTTCAAATTTGAATTACGGTCATTAAATGGTTAGGAAATCACTTAAATGTCTTTAAAAGGTCAAATGACTCCTGAAATTATGCAAATTTTCACATGACAGTTGTATTAGTGCACGTTAAACATAGAAAAAAAATTGAAGGCCATAAGAGGAAGCTATCTCCCGTTTGTCATCAAACATGCATTGTTCCCTCTCGGAACCACAAACCTTCTAGTGAGTTGCTCCAGTCTGTGAGGGATGTGTGTCCAAACTTTCGTCGAACATGCCAATTTCTTTACCACATCATCTTGGTGGCATGACATTACATCAACCAAGGTTTCATGTTTTTCTGATCATTTTTTTTTATTTTTTGAAATTAAAATGCCATGTCACTCCATGCATACGTATGCATGTGTCCATGTCATGAGACCAATATGTTTGAAAATTTCTTCTAATTTATTGCACATGGAATTAACTCGTACACAAGTACTCATATATGATTTTTCAAACCGTTTTGTTTAGGCGTTGCTTGTAGATGTAGTTCAAATTTGAATTACGGTCATTAAATGGTTAGAAAATCACTTAAATGTCTTTAAATGGTCAAATAACCCCTAGAATTTTCCAAAATTTCACATTACAGTTGTAGTAGTGCATGTTAGACATAGAAAAAAAATTGAAGGCTGTAAGAGGAAGCTATCTCCCGTTTGTCATCAAACATGCATTGTTCCCTCTCAGAACCACGAGTCTTCTAGCGAGTTGCTCTGGTTTGTGAGGGGTGTGTGTCCAAACTTTCATCAAACATGCCAATTTGTTTACCACATCATCTTGGTGACATGACATTACATCAACCAAGGTCACTCCATGCATACATATGCATGTGTTCATGTTGTGAGACAAATATGTTTGAAAATTCCTTCTAGTTTACTGCACATGGAATTAACTCGCAACAAGTACACAAATATGATTTTTCAAACCGTTTTGATTAGGCATTGCATGTAGATGTAGTTCAAATTTGAAATTACGGTCATTGAATGGCTAGGAAATCACTTAAATGTCTTTAAAAGGTCAAATGACCCCTAAATTTTCTAAAATTTCACATTAGATGTAGAAATAATTTGAAGGCCGTAAGAGGAAGCTATCTCCAGTTCGTCATGAAACATGCATTGTTCCCTCTCGGAACTACGAGCCTTCTAGTAAGTTGCTCCGGTTTGTGAGGGGTGTGTGTCCAAACTTACGTCAAACAGGCCAATTTTTTTTACCACATCATCTTAGTGGCATGACATTAAATCAAGCAAGGTTTCATGTTTTTCTGATCATTTTTTAATTTTTGGAATTAAAATGCCATGACACTCCATGCATGTGCCCATGCCTTGAGACCAATATGTTTGAAAATTCCTTCTAATTTACTGCACATGGAATTAACTCGCACACAAGTACACAAAAATATGATTTTTCAAACCGTTTTGGTTAGGCGTTGCATGTAGATGTAGTTCAAATTTGAATTACTGTCATTAAATGGTTAGAAAATCACTTAAATGTCTTTAAAAGGTCAAATGACCCCTAAAATTTTCCAAATTTTCACATGACAATTGTATTAGTGCATGTTAAACGTAGAAAAAAAATTAAAGTCTGTAAGAGGAAGCTATCTCCCGTTTGTCATCAAACATGCATTGTTCCCTCTTGAAACCACGAACCTTCTACTGAGTTGCTCCGATTTGTGAGGGGTGCGTGTCCAAACTTTCGTCAAACATGCCAATTTCTTTACCACATCATCTTGGTGGCATGACATTACATCAACCAAGGTTTCATGTTTTTCTGATCATTTTTTTTTATTTTTTGGGATTAAAATGCCATGTCACTCCATGCATACGTATGCATTTGTCCATGTAGTGAGACCAATATGTTTGAAAATTCCTTCTAATTTACTACACATGGAATTAACTCACACACAAGCACACATTTATGATTTTTCAAACCATTTTGGTTAGGCGTTGCATGTAGATGTAGTTCAAATTTGAATTATGGTCATTAAATGGTTAGAATATAACTTAAATGTCTTTAAAAGGTCAAATGACCCCTAGAATTTCCAAATTTCATATTACAGTCGTCGTAGTGCACGTTAGACGTAGAAAAAATTGAAGGCTGTAAGAGGAAGCTATCTCCCGTTCGTCATCAAACATGCATTGTTTCCTCTCGGAATCACGAGCCTTCTAGTGAGTTGCTCTGATTAGTGTGGGGTGTGTCCAAACTTTCGTAAAACATGCCAATTTCTTTACCACATCATCTTGGTGGCATGACATTACATCAACCAAGGTTAAAATGCCATGTCACTCCATGCATACGTATGCATGTGTCCATGTCGTGAGACAAATATGTTTAAAAATTCGTTATAGTTTACTACAGATGGAACTAACTCGCACACAAGTACACAAATATGATTTTTCAAACCGTTTTGGTTAGGCGTTGCATGTAGATGTAGTTCAAATTTGAGTTACGGTCATTAAATGGCTAGAAAATCACTTAAATGTCTTTAAAAGGTCAAATGACCCCTAGAATTTTCAAAAATTTCACATTACAGTTGTGGTAGTGCACGTTAGACGTAGAAAAAAAATTGAAGGCCGTAAGAGGAAGCTATCTCCCGTTCATCATCAAACACACATTGTTCTCTCTCGGAACCACGAGCCTTCTAGTGAGTTCCTCCGGTTTGTTAGGGGTGTGTGTCCAAACTTTCATCAAACACGCCAATTTCTTTACCACATCATCTTGCTGGCATGACATTGCATCTACCAAGGTTTCATGTGTTTCTAAATTTCTTTATTTTTTGGAATTAAAATGCCATGTCACTCCATGCTTAATTGTGGCATAGCCGTTAGACCAATATGTTTGAAATTCCTTCCAATTTACTGCACATGGAATTAAATCACCCACAAGTACACGAAATATGAGTTTTCAAACAGTTATGGTTAGCTGTTGCATGTACATGTAGTTCAAATTTCAATTACGGTCATTAAATGGCAAGAAAATCACTTAAATGTCTTAAAAGGTCAAATGACCCCTGAATTTTTCCAATATTTGACATGACAGTTGTATTAGTACTACAAAATTTCTCGTTCATTTAAAACACCATTCGTTGCCACTTTACTCCTAATTTGTTTTTCACAACTAATAACAAATATCTACAACATCACACACAGTTGTTTTCTAAGAACCATTTGCGATGAAAATATCTGGGTCTATTTAAGTCTCCCTCCTTAAGCTTCGCCGGCTCGTCTGCTCCAGTGCCGGCAACCCCCGAATCCACCAATCCCAATCCCTATTCCCGCATGCACCCTCTTCTTGCAAAGATGACGTCGTTGAAACGCTTCGTGAAGGCCCATACGATGGCCGCGTCCCCTCCCCCCACCCGAGCGCAGCCGCCTGCGCCGAGAATGCGGCCACCTATGCCGAGAGCGCCGCCGCATCCGCATTGAGCGTGGCCGCTTCCACCGAGAGGGCGTCTGCGGCAGCCGACAGGGCAGCTGAAGCAGCCGGGACGGTTGCAGCTGCTGCTGCGACGGCGGCTGCAAACGCCGAGAGTGCTCGAGCCGCCATTCGTGCGGCCGTTGTCGCCCTGGCTCAGGTCGAGGCCATCCATGCCAAGATCGAGGATGCACACGCCAAGATATTCCAGGCCACCTCGGACTCCAGCATGCAACCCACGTCTGAAAAGGCGGTGGTGGCCATGGAGCACATGCTTCCTCATGAGGTCGCTGAGCGTGAGCTGGAGATGCAGGAGGCGGCGGAGATCGAGGAGCGCCGGGAAGAGGAGTTGCGCGTGGCTGACGTCGAGGTAGAGAAGAGTCTGTCCGTCGAGGAATCGGCGGTGGAGTACCAGCATGAGCTCTGGCGCAACCACTACTACGAGTAATACAACCTTGAGGGAGGCGCCGAGGACGAGGACGAGGATGAGGACGCGCTCGACTTCAGCAGGGGGGTGCGGATTCCACCAACGACAGCATGTCGCCAGGACAAGTCATCGACGTCTCATCTCACACCGGCAATGCATAGGCCGGCACGGCGGCGGATTTGTTAAAATAATGTGTACTTAGGCTTTATTTTTAATGTTGGTCTTTTGTTAGAGAAATGTTTAGGTCAACTGGCTCTATTTAATTACTAAAATTGCTTGATTCAGTAAGTGTGGTCTGTCTGCTGTACGCTCTTTTGCATGCCCAAATTAGCAAGCGATATTAAATTATGCAATGACGTACCCAGGGAAATTTCCACCAAAATTTGAATTATCAAACTCATCCCATGCGCGTAAAGCAGAAGAATCATTTGGGATGCACACAATCGCTCAAAGTGAATGGTCCGGCGGCACCGCGCACAAAGTTTCCCTCCACATTTCCAAAATTTTGGCCTACCGCCAAAATATCTACGCCGCCCCCTTCCCCACCCCCTTTTCTTCCCGACCACAAGTCACATTTCCCCTATTTCCTCTTTCCTTCCTTCCTTGCTAAGACATAGCGGCTTCCTCGCTCTCGCCGTCTCGCATCCTACCGTCGGGGTCGCCATGGTCTTCTTCAAAGACCTCTCAAGTGGTTTCTCCTCAGGCGACGACTCCTTCACCACCCGGGTATGCCTATCTTCTCTCTCTCGGGCTATGACTTGGAATGAAGAATTTTTACCCTACTGTCGATTTGAGTCATCTCTTACTCTTGTAGCTCCCTAGGACCATCAGTGGCAACGAATGGAGCGGGGTGGCTGAAGATCTATCTGCTCGTTGTCACCATCAATCTCCATGCGTGAAGCTAGTGGCGTTTGATTCTATGGACAATGGGAGGAAGTTTTTGGCATGTGCAGAGAAGGTTAGACCCTCTTTCGTTGTTTGATAGATGTGATTCAGACACTGTCACGGTCCCAACCCATTCATACCACACCTTCAACCAGACGCATCCTAAGACGGTGTCACAGTTTGTACCTAGTATCTTAAATTGTTGCCATCTCACCAGCGGTGCCACTCTAAAATTATTTGGCACCGCTTCAGCAGTTTGTGTAGCAAACATTGGTCCACACATCCGAGCAGCCAAGCAGTAAAATACTAAATATTTACGGCACAAAGGAATTGGGCATCGGAGCAACTACGTGGTCCGGAGTCCGAGTCCCTGATTTTTTCCCGCTGCATCGGTGCGAGATGTAGCAACAATTGTCTTCACCCTAGTTTTGGCATACATACTAGACGGCCTTAGTGCTATTAGTTCTATGTTACTAAATTTGTGCATGTACACACCTGTTAGTATTAATTTGCTGTCATCCAAACAATGTCGCTATGCTGTTGCAGTTATATTTACCTTCCTCATAAAATGTTCAATTTGTTATTTATTGTACATGAGTAAGAACTTGTAGCGTCGTTGTAGTTAATTATAACTTCTAATGTTCCATAATTTGGATGTTGTCCCAGTACCAATTATTTCATTTGCATATTGATCTTTTTGAGAAGATATGTCTTAATTAACATGTTTCTTCAGTTTTTCTAAATAAGCACCGGTGATTTTCTATGTTGCTATAAACCTATTTCCCCTACAACTGTTACTGATCTAGTTTTAAGGGACAATTGCATCTTTGCCCCTAGTTGGTTCCTACCCACGGGTTTTGTCCTTACTTTTTGAGCTTGCTCAGTTTTGCCCTTACTTTTTCCGTCGAGGTACCTCGAATGCCCTTTGACCGTTTGACCAAAACTTTGAAAATTCATAACTAATTCATATGAACTCAGAAAAATGCAAATAAGATATCAAAATGTTTCGATAAACATTACCTTTATGAGCATATCATTTGCATCCAGGACAAAAGAACCCTTTAAACTACCTGAGGTAATTAATGTTATTAACATTATTAAAAATAAAAAGGTATAAACAATATTTTTTTCATGAATAAAAATTACATGCAAATGTAGGTGATGTTTTCTGAACAGACTAATATCTTATTTGCAATTTTCTAAGTTTGTATAAATTTGTTATGAAGTTTCCAAATAATGGTCAAAGTCGTTAGAACATTCATAACAAGATGATACGAACTCAGAAAAATGCAAATAAGATATCTGGATGTTCAGAAAACATCACTTACATTTGCATGTAATTTTTATTCATAAAAATATATTGTTTATACCTTTTTATATTTAATAATGTTAATAACATTAATTACCTTAGGCAGTTTAAAGGGGGCGTTTGTCTTGAATGCAAATGATATGCACATAAAGGTAATGTTTATCTAAACATTTTGATATCTTAGTTACATTTTTCTGAGTTCGTATGAATTAGTTATGAATTTTCAAAGTTTTGGTCAAACGGTCAAAGGGCATTCGAGGGACCACGATTGAAAAAGTAGGGGCAAAACTGAGCAAGCTCGAAAAGTAAGGGCAAAACCCGTGGGTAGGAACCAACTAGGGGTAAAAATGCAATTGTCCCTTTTAATTATTATAGGATCAACGGAAGTGTTGTTACTTGGAGTGGGTTGATCACGAGTGGCCACAGTCTTTGAAGATGTGCCTAGCGAAGCTCTGGAGCATGTATGAGGAAGAGAACACACATAGGCTTAGAGAAACTGTTGTCAACGCTGAAGAATATTTGAAGATGCGGGATAAAAATTTGAAGGTGGAGAATGAGCTCAGATTTTTCAAATCAGACTTTGCTAAGATGGTGTTGGAGAAGGAGGACGCACTTTCCCAGTTGGCCCGTGCAAGATAGGTTCTTACTGAACTGAAAGCAGAGGTGGATAAGACGAGCCTGGATGATCTTGATTAGGGAAATGAATATAGTGTTCTTATGAAGTTGAACTAACTATATGTTGTACTGTGCTGTTTTCATGTAGCTACCGTACTGTGATGTTATAATATATTTATGTGCCTGATATGAAATTGGCAAACAGTTGTTCGATATGAAATGTGAATTTGCGTAATACTGGAATTATTAATTGTAAACTAATAAACCTGCTAAATGTGTCATGGACCTTTGGAAACGGTTCTAGCAGTAAAAGCGCTTGCGGTGGATAGCCCAATGCCACACAACTTTCTTCATCAAACCGTGTGTTGTATAGTTTATAAAGCAAAAGGCAGACCATGTGTGATAGTTACACCTTTCACACATGAGCCTACACATAAAACTGTGTGGGAAGTACGTATGAACAGAAACGTTTTCCTGGATTGACTGTGTGGGATGTACATAAGAACGGAAACGTATTTCTTGGATTGACTGTGTGTGATATACATACGAACGGAAATGTTTTTATGGGATTCACCGTGTGGGATGTACATACCTACGAAAATGATTTTCTCGGATTACTGTGTGGGATGTACATACCTACGGAAATGATTGGGTTTTGATGCCTCGCCCGATGACACATGGCCCCAGCCTGTGTCCCAGGAGGGCCTATCCCCAACGATTTCTGGGTCGTGTGGGAAGGACCCCCTATCGCCCACACTCACTTGGTGACGGTTCCAAATGCCGTCGCGGAAAGGGGTTAAAAACCGTTTGTATAGCAGCGATGTGTACCGTGAATCAATCCAATAAGATAACTTCAAAGGGAAAACCCAATCCATTACAAGAAGGTAGTGCGGGAGAAACATCATAAGATCCAACTATAATAGCAAAGCTTGCGGTACATCAAGATCATGCCATATCAAGAACGAGAGAGAGAGAGAGAGAGAGAGAGAGAGAGATCAAACACATAGCTACTGGTACTTACCCTCAGCCCCGAGGGTAAACTACTCCCTCCTGGTCATGGAGAGCGCCGGGATGATGAAGATGGCCACCGGTGATAGTTTCCCCCTCTGGCAGGGCGCTGGAACGGGCTCCCGATTGGTTTTTGGGGGCTAAAGAGGCTTGCGGCGGCGGAACTCCCGATCTAGATTTCTTTTCGAGGGTTTCTGTATTTATAGGAATTTTTGGCATCGGTTTCACGTTAGGGGTGGCATCCACGAGTCAACCACAAGGACGGAGGGTGTGCCCGAGGGGTAGGGCGCGCCCTCCACCCTTGTGTAGGCCTCGTGTCTCTTCTGGCCCAACTCTTTTGCTTCGGGGGCTTCTTCTGGTCCATAAAAAGTCACCGTAAATTTTGAGTTCAATTGGACTCCGTTTGATATTCCTTTTTTGCAAAACCCCAAAACAAGGAAAAACAGAAACTGGCACTGGGCTCTAGGTTAATAGGTTAGTCCCAAAAATCATATGAAATAGCATATAAATGCATACAAAACATCCAAGATAGATAATGTAATAGCATGGAACAATAAAAAATTATAGATACATTGGAGACGTAGCAATGACCTCCAGCCTCTACATTAGGACGATGCATGCATTCATCTATCTATACCTATACTAATTTGTGACTCCCTAGAAATAAAGGAAATATGGCCTAGAGGCAATAATAAAGTTGTTATTTTATATTTCCTTATTCATAGTACTGTAGGATGCTGCTAACGCGACACTACGATCAAAGACCCTTCTACGAAACTCTGTGCGATGCAATAATCACAGACAGTGGTGTAAAAAATCCGTCAAAAAAGGTGCAAAAATTTTGCGATGGAGGATGCATCAAAAACGGTTCAAATTTTAGTTGCGTGTGTGATGCAGGCCATACGGTTCAGTTCAATTAACTGTTTCCGATGAGGAGGAACAAAAGAAATGGGAAGCCAGATGAAGGTGTGTGCTATATACAGCATACGGTTCACTCGGATGAACTATTTGTGATTAGGCAACACAAAAGAAATGGTTAGCCAGATCAAGGTGTGTGTGATATACGACATGCGGTTCACTTGGATGAACTGTTTTCCTTGAGACAAGAGAACAAAAACGGTTCAATATATCAAGATGTGTGTGATACGCAGCAAACAGGTCTGTAATCAGAAATGTGTGTGAAAATCGATAATAACACAGACGATTGCTTCTAATAAGACGTATGTGATATGCTCTGTCTACACAACATCTATTGGCCATTGGGGGACGGGTGGTCATCCGGATATGCCATAAGGATGCGAAGAGGCATCCTATATCAGCAAGGACTAGTTGTTCCACCAGTAGCTCATATAAGAGAACTCTCAAGTTAAGTGTGCTCAGGCTGGAGCATCTATCAGATGGGTGACTGGATGGGAAGTTGTGTTGACTGATCAGAGCCATGAGTTAATTTAACCTCGAGGTCCTAGTTATTTATTTATTTATTTATTTATTAACACATCTGAAAGAAGGTCTACTGCATTACTTTTTGACAATTTGCGATACATGGCATACAGTTGATCCATCCGACCTATTTGTGATGGAATAAGTCGTGTGTGTTGTGGGCAAACGCTTGTTAGTATTCAACCGCTTGCGATTGATGAATTCATCACCGACGGGTTCCCTAGTGTGGTCCGTGTTCATTTGATCATCATCTACTTCTTGTGCTAGCTCGATGTTCCTTTTATGCAAAGTTTCCATTAATTGATGGCGTTTTATGAACACACCACCGTTTCCCGCCATTTCCTCACTTGTTTCCCGCCACCCAGTGATATTGTGCATAAACCTAGGCGGCGCGCGACGCGCGGAGGCAACAAGCGCAGCCTGTAGCACATCCATCTTTCCAAGCATTCCAACCCACCAAAGCGATGCCTCTACCATCAACCTCATCGATGAGGAAAATGAGTAGGCTCCATGGCCCATCGAGGCCGAGGCGATCCCCGGCAACACGATGGATGACGTCGTGATGCGCGTCATTGCCAGGGTTGAGCAGACCTTTCACGCATGGAGCTTGAGCGCCGCGGATCAAGATAGGTGTTGGGGGTATAACTATGGGGTATGAACCGCCCAGGAGGGGCCGGGTCATACCACGGGCGACTTATCAATGAAGATGGCAGCTCATACAAGCCCAATGACGGCCCAAGACCCAGAGGCGACTTGAGGACCAAGAGGATGAACCGCCTTATGTGTATAACTTGTTTTGTAAGGCAAGCGTAGTAAGTCACCGAGCCGGACACGATGTGTATGAGCCGGCCGGGACTCTGTGAGCCGCCGGGCATCAACCTGTGTATATAAAGGGACGACCCGACAGCGGTTTAGGGACAAGTAATAACAATCGAGAGCTATGTCAAGCGTATTCACTCCCTGGTAATCGAAACCCTAGCAATACAAGACAAAGCAGGAGTAGGCTTTTACCTCGTTGAGAGGGGCCGAACCTGGGTAAACTCTTTGTGTCCTTTGTCCTGCTTAACCCCTTCAAGCTAACCTAGTTGCGATGGCTCCATGACTAAGTCCTTGCGCTAGGACATCTGCCGTGTCAAGTCCACGACAGTTGGCTATAGCGCCCAAGATGCGATTCTATCCCAATCACGTGATGAACTCATGATTGGGGCACACCCGAATTTCGAGTGCATAGCAAGGTGGATATCATTACAACATACCATGTACTGAATAGATGAGAATACAAGATAAAGGCTTACACTCGCCACAAGCTATAACATGAATACATCAATACATCGATACATAGCAATCATCATACAAAAGAGCAGGATCCGACTATGGATGAGATCAAACAAAGAAGAAGAATGACATCCACCCTGCTAGCCCAGGCTCCCCCGACCCGGAACCTATCCCTTGATCGAACAAGAAGAAGCAGAAGAACTCCAAACAAGCAAGCATCGCACTCGCGTCAGATCATCGCATTACCTATACCTGCAACTGTTGTTGTAGTAATTTTTGAGCCATGAGGACTCAACAATCCCATTACCATGGGTATGAAGACTAGCAAAGCTCAATGGGGTATGGAAGGGATAAGTGGTGAGGTTGCAGCAAGCGGCTAAGCATTTATGGTGGCTAAGATACGAGTACAAGAGTAAGATGAGAAACTACGCAAACAGTCACAAACTAGTAATGATCAAGAAGTGATCCTCAAATACTTACGTTCAAACATAACCCCACCATGTTCTCTTCTTGAACTCACCCGAAAAGAGATAGTCATGGTTATGCACGCGGTTGGTGTCTTTTAGTTGAGTTTACTTCAAGTCCTCTACAATCGGATATTAGCAAATTCCCATCTGCCGCATAATCGCGAGCACGGCTCTCGAAAGTTTAAACCATGTATGGGTGTCCCAACTTAGCCCATGAAAGCTCATGATCCGCGGGGACAATCCTCCATCACGGGAACCTCCTATCAGACTCGGAATCCCAGTGCACAAGACATTTTGACAATGGTAAAACTAATCCAGCAAGACCTCCCGGCGTGCCGACACCCTGATAGTAGCCGCACGTATCTCGTCTCAGGCCACGTCTGGATGGGTCAGCCTATAGGCATATACCAAATACCTCGAGTTTCCCCGAGGCGGCCCCGCAGTCTGCCCATTTGGGATTAACACCATCAGCACTGGCCCCCCTGCTATGTAGAAAATCTTCGGGTTCACGATGCCCTATGCCAATTAATTATTAGGTTCAAGTATTATTATGGCAAATGTTAAAACCAATGTTGGGCCTTGCTGGAAGAGTTTTATTCAAAGCGAACTGTCAAGAGGGGCCCATAAACCCTCACCATGTTAGGGACGCAAAATCAAGGAACATAACAATGGTATGACATAAACTAGGGCGGCAAGAGTGGAACAAAACACCAGGCATAAGGCCGAGCCTTCCACCCTTTACCAAGTATATAGATGCATTAATTAAAATAAGAGATATTGTGATATCCCATGATATCTATGTCCCAACATGGAACAACCTGCAACTGCACCTGCAACTAGAAACGGTGTAAGAGGGGCTGAGCTAAGCGGTAACATAGCCAAACAATGGTTTGCTAGGAAGGGTGAAAAGGTTAGAGGCTATCATGGCAATATGGGAGGCTTGATGAACAAGTGGTAGGTAGCGCGACATAGCGATAGCATCGAGACAACTAGCATAGCAAAGATAGTAGTGACTTCCAAGGTGACGGTTATCATGCCTGAAATCCCGCTAGGAAGAAGAACGAGTCCGTGAAGAAGACAAGCCAACATAGTCGAACGGATCCTCACAATCGCAACGTGTCTAGAACTATCAAGAAGAAGCACAACCGGAAAGAAGCAAACACATGGTAAACCAACAAGCATAAACATGGCATGATGCACAACCAAGTATGATACTACAAGTTAAGTGGAGCTCAATATGAAACGAGTTGCATATTGGAGAAGCACCACATTTAATTATTAAGTTAACTCCCGTTTATGTACTCAACAATATTATATGTTATTAAACATGGCAAGGGGTGAAGCATAATTAAACTAACTTTTTAGGCAAGTTTAAATGAGGCTGGAAAAACAAACAACAATTCCGGTAAATCCCGACATGTCATTTAGCAATTTGATGCAAACAACAATTTTAAACATTTAAATGTTGTTATCATGATGCAGATGACATATGCAAGTTTTAAGAATAAGTTGACATGAAGCATTTGGTCGCCCTGACAGAATGAAAGGGGTGCCATGGCGGCGATAACAAAAATGATGCCAAGGCATTATTCCAATTCCGACAACTCATTGAGACGTCGGTGCAAAAGAAAGATTGGATGCATGGAATGTGCAATGCAACGGGGAGTGATCCCGGATACCGGGTGTCCCATGTGTCTATGGCATGGAAAATGAGGAATGAGCAAGAGGCGATTCGAACATGGTGCAAACATGGGCATCTCATACAACACATCACATGCATATGGTCCACGGGCATCGTCTCAACGGTTATACCTTCTGAAGGTGCATTTACAGAGCGGTTCGAGTTCGTTGAGGGAAGTAGTGGAAGTAGTCGTTCCCACGACGGTAGTTGTACATGGCAATCATGGACGAACTTGGAGGGTCATCGATAGTCGTTCACGGGTCTTCAGCGATGGTTGTGGTACATGTTTTGTAGATGTTTGGGTGGTGGTAGTGGAAGTGTTGTTTCACTTTTCGTAGACGTTCGGGGTCGCCGGTAGTTGTACACGACGAGGGTAGTCGAACTTGACACTTGCGATACACGGGCCTTCAGCGACGGTAGTGGTACATCTTGTCGTGGAACTTGGGCGTAGTGGTACATGTTTCATAGCCGTTCGAGTCATCGGTAGAGGAACATGGTGAAATCCAACATAAGCGGTTCAGTCTGAAATCATGGCACCCAGGCCCAAAGTGACAAGCATTAAGCATGGCAAAGTCATATCAACATCAATCGCAGAAAATAATAGATACTAGGGATCAAGCCCTAACAAACTAACTCGATTACATGATGAATCTCATCCAACTCCTCATCGACCAGCGAGCCTACGAAGGAATTACTCACTCCCGGTGGGGAGCATCATGAAATTGGCGATGATGAAGGGTTGGTGATGACGAAGATCAAAGATCCCCCTCTCTAGAGCCCCAAATGGACTCCAGATCTGGCCTCCCGATGAAGAATAGGAGGTGCCGGCGACTCCGTATCGTGAAACAAGATAATTCTTCCTCCTTTATTTTTTCCGGAAAAATAGGTATTTATGGAGTTGGACTCAGGGTCTGCGGGGCTACCAGGTGGGTGCAACCCACCTGGGCCTGCCTAAGGGGGCGAGGCGCGCTCTGGTGGTTGTGCTCACCTAGGGCCCCCCCTCCGGTGGATCTTGGTTCCAGTATTTTTCTTTTATTGTATAACAATTCTCCACAAAGTTTCATCCCAATCCGAGAACTTTTATTTCTGCACAAAAACAACACCATGGTAGTTCTGCTGAAAACAGCGTCAGTCTGGGTTAGTTTCATTCAAATCATGCAAATTAGAGTCCAAAACAAGAGGAAAAGCGTTAGGAAAAGTAGATACGACAGAGACGTATCAACCCCACAAGCTTAAACCTTTGTTTGTCCTCAAGCAATTCACTTGATAAACTCAAAATGAAAAAAAACTATTACGAACTCTTTTGCTCTTGTTTACATAAATAAGCTTAAGTAGCACCCATGTTTTCAACAAAGATTATAACTAACCATGTCAACAATAACTCTTAAATATCTTATATTTACTAATTGGAGGCACCATCCGAGTTTCCGCGTTAATCCTCACGTCTAAGCCTTAATTACCTTTGGATTAACAGATGAAAAGCCGAGATTGCTTCTTTAACCGCAACGTTCAGAAAAAAATTCCTCCCGACTACTTTAAAAAAAATAGATAAATCAATCTCTATCTCTCCCTGATCCTCCCTGTTTCGATCTCCATGTCAAGCAAAAAGTAAAAACAAATCAATCTCTTTCTCTCCCCGACCCTCTGCTGTTCAATCTCCACATAACTAAAAAAATCAATCTCTCCCTCTCCCGACCTCCCCTATTTCAACTAGATAATGAGCAAATCGGCTTGACCAATTCTTTACCGTTCCACCAGAGCATAAAATGGAAAACAAAATATCCAGACACATTCTGCAAAACTTTAAATTAATAATATAAAGAATATAGTGATAATAAAAGTAAATGTTTTTCGTATGGATTCATTACCCATCTATACTCGTTGGAACACCAAACGGAAATAAACGTTGCCATTTAGATATATCATAATTCCAACCAGGCAGCTTTATTTCGAGTGCTTCTTTGAACTCCCTTGCAAAACTTTTTAATTTTAGTGCATGCCTTATCTTTTTTTCCTCTAATGATTGTGATGTTTGAATAGGATCCATAATATATAGGCGACGTGCCTCTTTATCGATGACGTACAAGATGTATCGGCCGATTGATGAATAGGGAAGATAAATCTACAAGTGGAGCTATTAGAAACAACAATAAACCATGATAACAATGGACAAATAATTTTACTTACCTTGTTGCATGATGAGATATCGTTGTCCATCCCAGGCCAACTATCAAATAATGTTGCCAACGTCTGGATAGTGTCCTTCTCGCAAAACTTCCGACCTCGTGTTGACTCTAGCAACATGGACTAAACAAAAAAAGAAATATTGGTTCAACATGTTGTTAATAATGACACATAAATTGAATAGTTATGGTAACTTACACAAAATCGTAGATTCATGTAGTGTACGGGAGGGTCTGTGAACAATACTCCCTCGTCACATGCCAGCATACGCACGACGGTGTTGAAGAATTCATTGTCCATGGGCTACTCCATGTTTAGTATGCACTGAAGTTTCTTAAGACTTAAGCGCACTAGATCGGGTGTCGAGCTCCGGACCCATAACTTCCTACAAATTTGGATGGTAAGAAGAACAATAATATACATCCGCACATTAAATATTGACACATGATACTTACTCCAGACATCCGGCATCATCGATCGACATGATGTAGCTGCAAAGGCCGGCAAGTAATTCATGTTTCTCTGTGGGTATGGTAGTGATTGGTCTTTGACAACGTCAGATGGATTCTCCAGGATCTCGAGATCAGAATTAGCTAAATTTCCCTCATCGTCAAAATTATATAAAGTTTCTTCATCGTCAGGTTGATGGTATATGGGAACTCCTTTTAGCTTATTCAGCTCTGAATCGAGCAAAATGATAGCTAATTTTTGTCGAAAATGTTTCATATCCTCCTACAAGATATATATTTAAATAATATTTCTTAATAAAATAACGAGATAATGTAAAAAATGAAATACCTGGGTGAACTGGTCTGACAGTCCATGTGATGACCAGTATTCCATATAATTTAGCATAAAAAATCCACATGATACGCTATAATATTATAAAATAATGCTTTAGATTATCACCCATATGAATCAAAAAGACAAATCATTGTAACAAGTACTTACCCATCGGTTTGTATTGCCTTATGAAACTGCTCTACAACCGTCCATTTTGTAACATTGAGATCGGGCCACTTATGACCTCTGATAAAATCCGAGCTATGCTCTACAAGTTTGAGACGCTTCTCGAGTCCTAGCAACTATTAATCACATAATATAATATTACCGATCGAGGCAAACAAAACATATGTTAAGATGAGTAAAAAAAATAGATAGTTACCGTAGTAGAAAGGTCACTGCGTTTGACCCGAAAACCAAGTGAGTCCAATACTTGAAAGGTCACTGCGTCGTGTGGCCGGCAAAGGCTTGTCGACAAAATGGGGGTCATACTATACCGCTGGTGTGCGGAAGGAGAAAAAGACCAGCTCGGAAAGCCAGGCGCGAGAGGTTCAAGAACTCAAGGCACAGGTGGCGCTGATTCCGGAGATTGTCCAAGAGCAAGTGGAATAACGACTCGGAGCGACGATCACCGCCCTTGTGCCTACCTTGATCTCGGGGTTGAGGCCGTGGATTGCGGGCGGCCAACAGGGGCCGCCCCCGATTCCTAGCTTCACGGCCAGCAACTCGCATAATGCGATGGCGGGGCCATTGGTGCCTCCGGCGGAGGCGACATTGGTGTCCCCGACGCCGGCACGGGAGCTTAATGCACCCGGGTGTACGCCGGCCGGCACCTCTGCAGCAAGCGGCACCTCCGTTAACTGCACGCCCGCCGTTGGCGGTGCGTCGACATTAGCCGAGCTCGACGCCATCGTCACGGTAACTAATTAAGCCTCTCTCGGCCGAGGACTTCATCTCCTTGCCTTTGACTGGGCATCCCTGACGCCTTACATGTTTTCGCAGGGCGCCGCCGACGTTCCGTGCACTCTCCTCCACTTCGTGAACAACGAGTTGGTCGATGTCGCCAAGGGCAAAATCGTTCAACCGGGCAACCCCTTGTTCCACGGTACCCAGATGCCACCCAACTTGTTTAGGGTTCAACTGGTTCGGGTGCTGCCAGGCTGCGACGACTTGTTACCTCCGATTCGACCCGTCGGGGCCGACGATGAAGACGTGATGACCCTCAGCGCCTGCCTGAGCTGGCCCCTGCTTTGGCCGAAGAGCCAGATTCGTTTGGGGGCGGGGGACACCACCCCAAAGACAACACCGCCAGTCGTGCCGGCGCCAAGTCGGCCCCATGGCAAGACCGCCGTAACGGTGCCGGACATCCCTATGCCACTGGATCCAAACATGCATATGGCACAGGATCAGAACGACGACGACGACGACGATGATACATTTGGCAACGTCGATCAGTACTTTGCCGATCATGGGTACGATGGCGACTTCACGGGGCCTCCTTCTCAAGAACCAAACCCAACAAAAGACGTGTGCGATCTAGCTGGTACCGCGGAGAAGCCAAGTTGCAACAGGCGCCGTCTGGCATTCAGCTCTCAGGAGACGCCTCCAGCTGCCGACTTCATCGAGCCTCAGATAGGCGAGGTGCGAAATATTATCAGCCCCAACACACTCAAGAAGGCGGTCTGTGAGCAGAACTCGGTCCCATTACAGGAGAAGAAGAAGGCACGCAAAAGAAAGACTAAGAAGGGTGTGAGCCAGCCGGCACTGAGTACGATCCATGCTCAGGACGGGCCACCTTCACCGCAGGATATCTCGAGGAGGGTGCATGTGGCGGGTAGGGCGATGCTACCGACAAATATGCTCAATGCTGCAATCGGTGCTATGCGGAGTCTGCATGAAAGTGTTCTTTCTTTGGAGAAGCGGCGTCTCAGGGAGAAGGATGTGGCATACCCAGTTTTCGCGGCCAAGGTGCCAGAGGGCAAGGGCTTTGTGGATAACTCCATCGGGCGTACGATCGTCCTGTGTTTTGATGACATCCACGCTATGTTGAACCTTCATCCACTGCACTACACCTTCGTTCGGCTATTTTCGCTGAGTATGGAGATGCGGATCATTCGCGACAAGACCCCGGACATCGTGATAGTCGACCCCTTCTACATGCGTGCCAAGATCTTGGGCAGTGCTAGGGACCGGCAAGTCGCGAGTTCTTACCTCGAAGGCGTCATTCTGGCAAACCAAGATAAGGATAACTTCCTCGTGCCTTACTTTCCCGAGTAAGTCCTCCCCTCAACCGGCCCGTAACATATGAATTCTTACATTTCGATCGTTTTTCTTTTAACATTCCGTGTTTTCTGCAGTGACACACGTTGCACGCTCATCCTCCTAAGCCCCAAATATTCCATGGCCACATATTTCGACCCGGACCGTCAGTCGAACGTAGACTACACAAATGTCAAGAAGGTTCTTGATGATGTTCTCCCTGGCTACGCCAAATCTGGAGGCACCTTCACCAGGCCTATTCGTAAGTACGACAAGCACGTGTTCTCCCACAATACGACGTTCTGCTGCGTTAAGCAGCCGCCTGGCGGTCAGAAGGGTGCCTACTACGCCATCCATCACATGCGGGCGATCGTACGGGACCATCATCAACTTCTGCTACCGAGTAAACTCAAAGATTGGGCCGGGAGCGTGTCGGCAATCCAGGACGCGGACCTCCGACAAGAATTCTTTCGCATCCAGTCGGAGTTTGCGGAAATCATCCATCAAGATGTCCTTCGTACCTCGGGGCAGTTCTACCTCAAAAATCAACTGTCCAACAGTGACATCGACACAATGCTACAAATGCAGGCTGACAACGACCGTTATTTCATGACTCCCACGATAGACGGCGGCTTCATCCACGCTCCGGTCCCTTGAGTCGAGTCGAAAGCAGTGATGCTGTGTCTAGTTCTGAAACATCGATTGGCTCATGTTGTAATTAAACTTTAATGAACTTGTAGTATGTCTCTTTGGTTTCGAGAGTCGTTCAACTTAGATGTAATCGATGCTATTAATGTCTTGCTTTTCTCTTCCGATCGTTCTGTTGCATAATTATATATTGCTTATGTATTGTCTGTGAATTGGTACTAACGTTTCGTTTGGCTAGTGCATAGCGATGCCGACGTATGTCGTGTACAAGGGTAAGGTTCCCGGAGTCTACGATGACTGGGAGGAGTGTCGGAGACAGGTTCACCGATTCAGCGGTAACAGTTACAAAGGGTACACCACTAGGGCCGAGGCCGAATCTAGATACGCCCGCTATCTAGCGGGAGAGGGGAGGGAGCGTTGGAGGAACCGGATGAAGACGAGTTTCATCGTGATGATGCTCATCGTGATGACCGCAACTCTCTTCTATGTGATGGTAGTTTAGATGATCGATATCGACTTGTAATGTGAAGACAAACTCGCTACTCGCGGTCTCGAGACTTGTAATATAATGTTCTATCTTTGTTCGGTCTTTTCAATTCGGAGACTAATATGATGAATTGTATTCGGAGACTAATATGATGAATTGTATTCAAAGACTAATCTTCTATTGTCTTCGATGAATCTGTTGTTGATGTGTGCTGTCTATATTTTGTCAAATTATACATTTTGTAACCTGTGAAAAAAACAGAAAATAAAAAAATAAAAAAAACCTAATATTCATACTAATGGCGCATCACATGACAGTGCGCCATTAGTATGACAAAGCATACTAATGGCGCATCACCATGGTTACTAATGGCGCATCCAGTGGTGGTGCGCCATTAGTATGCCAAAGCACCTGGATATACATGGCCCCTGGGAGGCATACTAATGGCGCACCCTGGCCTATACTAATGGCGCACCCGCGGTGCGCCATTAGTATACCAGATACTAATGGCGTACCAGGTGGTGCGCCATTAGTAAAAATTACTAATGGCGTGTTGTTAATGGCGCACCACAGATGCGCCATTAATGGCCATACTAGGTGCGCCATTAGTAGGGGTTTTTCTAGTAGTGCCTCGAGCTGTACGATATCACCATGGTCAGGGAGCTAATGGATGAAGTGTTAAAGAAAGATAGAGGGGCGCATGGGCACGGGTAGTGGCATTTATATATATAGTCCAAGGGGCCCACAGGCGGGAAAATCACAATTCTTTCAATATTTGCATGTGGCAGTCTAGCAGAAAAAACCTCTACTATCGAAACTATTATAAATAGTAAGTTATGAGAGTTCTTTGGCAACAAAAAATTTATTGCTAAAACTTTTTGAATCAATTAATTATCTATAGATATTTGAGATTCTTAATCTGATCGAAATCATGTCAATTATATCACCAGTATCATTGTTTCCTTTTCGCCTGTGAATACGCTATATTCAATATAACAAACTGCGGGAATATATAATGATGACTTCAGATTTTTAGTTAGGAACGCAATAATTGGATATATCAAAATAATTAATGTGATAGTGCGTTAAGGTAAGTGTAGTCACGCAATTAATAAATTACCATGGATTCGCCAATATTTCATCGATTAAATATATTACCATTAATTACCAACATGCTGCAATTTCAAAAATAGATTATTTACGCAACTTTTATTATAGTATATGTTATTTTGATAAAATCCCAACATATTTGATTTTGTTACATGTGATGAGATGTCGTTGTGTTACTTTGCAACGACTATTTTACTGGCATTTTAAAATAGTAACAAAAAAATAAATCGAAGTTATTAGCAATAGTAATAATTTGTTTAGTGGGTCTTTGATGGCTTGATTCGTTGGTCGCGGTTTTTAATTATTGAGTATGCGCGTGAAAAGCTAACTTCGATCTGTTTTTTAATTAGCGTCTCTTTTTTAATTTGATTCTGTATGCACAGTGTAGTAACAGCCGCAGTTTCAAAACCAGCATGCTTAATTGAGAGCCTGTGCATTCTGTGATGTAAGTTAGTTAATATATCACAAACGCAGTCAATGCCATTTGTAATAAAAAGAAAATTTCCAGGGAAGTACGGATTACAGCATTTGTAGCACGTATTCATATAAGAAAACGAAAAATATAGCATGTTAGGCGACAAAGCTCAAAGGGAAGATAAAAAACAGAGAGTAAGAAAACATGCATTAAACAATATCTGTTCTTTATTCATACTTTCATAGTTTGACTCCAAATCTATTACAATGCAAAATGCTCTTACGGAGCGTTGAAACATAAAATTTCCTTATACACGGGATATTGTTAGAACTATGTTGAATACTGTTTTCTTCAAATGCATTAACACTTCATTCAAGTTTGTCCCAGCTATAACATTTACTTACATTTCCTTGTTCAAAGAGGAATGAGAACATCAATAAATAAACATGAATTAGGGAAATAAATAAAAAGAAACCTTGATAGCTACAGCTATACATGAAAAATGTACAACATTTAAAACTGGGTGCACTGGTGGAAAAAAGGCCTTTGGTCGCGGTTCGCAACTGCCATTAGTCGCGGTTGCGCAACCGCGACCAAATAAGCGCGACTAAAGCCCCCCACCTTTAGTCGCGGCTCCTTAAGAACCGCGACTAAAGGCCCGTCCACGTGGGCGCCAGGCGGCCGTCGGGGCGGAGGACCTTTAGTCGCGGTTCTTCTGGCCAACCGCGACTAAAGGCCGCCACAGGTTTAGGGTTTTAGCCCCCCCTAAACCTGTTTTCTGTTTAATTTGTATTGTTTTATTTCTTTTGTGCTTTATTTTAATTTTGAAGGAGTTTCATATATTCTACGGTACTACATACATGCATATGAATGTACAATTTCAAATAAATTTGAAATTAGAACCAAAAAGAATTCAAGAGGAATATACAATATATATTCAATATCATCGGATGACCATATACAATTTTGAACAAGTTTCCATACATGATTTAATGCATATAAAGTTCTACGTCCTCGTAATAGTGTTCTCCTTTAGGATGGAGGACTTCCCTGCTGAACCATCCAGCTAGTTCCTCTTGAAGTGGTCGGAAGCGAGCTTCTGGACTAAGCATCCACCGGAGGTTATTCCTCTGAGCATTGGTATCACTCGGAACCCGCTCAGAGGTGTATCTCCGGATCATCTCACAGACATAGTATCCACATAGATTGGTCTCCGGTGGCTGAATATCCCCAGCATTCTTAGCCTTTAACATTTTGAATTCTAGCTCTTTTTTAAATTCACCGACCTTTGTATCTACGAACCGTCTCCAAACCCTACGAGGCAAAGAAAATTAAATGAACAAGAGAGTTATTAATTAGTTACTTGATATTAGGAAATGAACGAAATAGGCCGATCGATATAGAGCGCAAATGAATGAAAATAATTACTTCTGCAGCATTCTTCTCATGCCGCCCCAAAGCTTTGGATCCATATTCACAGAGTCGTGGACGAGACATTCTGAGGTGTTAACTTTAATTACTAGCAGAATCCAGTGGAACCTGCGGACACGATACATGCACAGTACGTCATGCATAACTCATCGATTAGCCGGCCACATACCATGCATGGAGTAAACAAAAGAGAATGTGCTCAAGACAGAAACACTCACTCAAAATGGTAAGGAAATAGAATATCACTTTTGAGTTCCTGCTTTGTAAGAAACTGCCACAGGTCTGCCTCCACGTCGGCGGGGTAATGCTCCAACACATGTCCATTAACGATGTGTGGGTCAATGAACCCAACATCATGGATGTTCCTTACTCTGCATTCCTTAATCTTCATTCTGCATGTATAATAGCGGACACAACAATATAGTTAGGACATATATATAGTGCAGGCAATATGAACGAGATGGGGTAGAAATTAATAAATCACTTACAGAACGTAGCAACTGATGATAGATTTATCGAGCTCGCGCAGATTGAAAAGCTGGAACAATTCACTCAGTTCAATTTGTACATAGTAATGTTTGAAGTGATGCTCATGTCTAACTTCCGCATAAATATATTCTTTGGCGTTTTTATTTTTTATGTAACCCTTGTACCATTTCAGCAGACCTTTCATTTGTGGAGGTAGATCCTTGTCCTGCGCAGGCTTGACGAGAGGCCCATTCTTGACATATGTAATTACTACCTCCTTCACTGGCGCCTCATCAAGGCCTAACAGTTCACGAAGAGTAATACCTAAGTTGGCCGCTTGTTCTCTGGCACTCGTTACAGTCAATCCCTGTACTGCCGCAGCTTGTATGATCTCGGGGGCATCCGGACAGAAGGCTTCCACTATAAGCGGGGCAATCGATTGTTTACTTTGTTCCCCGAGCTGGGCAACTTGTTTCCCGCTTTTTTTACTTTCGGCCTTCTCCCGCTCTTTGTTCTCCTTGAACATGAGTGCCTGCCTGCGAAGTTCACGTGCATAGTCGTTAGGCAGATTCTTCGCGGCTTGGGACGGTGTGCTCAAAAATGACTTAGCCCACTTCTTTTGCTCATCAGAAAATACTGGCTTGGGCTCGGGCTCTCTTTTCTTCTTGCAGTCCGCCTTCCATTTCTCCAAATCAGCAGCCGCGGCCGCGTCGACTTCCTCGGCACTACGTTCCCAAGGCCTTGTGGGGAGAGGCTTCAGTGATGGCTCCGGTACCTTTGTGGTCTTAGGTACATAAGGGTCCGGGTTAATAATCCAGGACTGCTTCTGCTTCTTTGCCGGAGGTGGATTGGGGGGCGGCGTCTGATCACCCGTCTGTCTTGTCCTCCACTCCCACGATGTTTCTTTTCCCTGAAAGAACAATGTGGCGCTTTGGATCATCGCATGATGTACTGATCGTTTTCTTATCTTTCCGTTTCCTCGGTTTGCTACTCATGTCCTTCACATAGAAAACCTGAGCGACATCTTTCGCTAGGACGAATGGTTCGTCAAGGTAACCAAGATTGTTGAAATCCACCATTGTCATTCCGTATTGCTAGTCCACCTTTACCCCACCTCCTGTTAGCTTGAACCATTTGCACCGGAACAAAGGGACCTTAAAGGAGGGTCCATAGTCAAGTTCCCATATCTCCTCTATGTAACCATAATATGTGACCTTTTGCCCATTCTCGGTTGCTGCATCAAAGCGGACACCACTGTTTTGGTTGGTGCTCTTTTTATCTTGGGCGATCGTGTAAAATGTATTCCCATTTATCTCGTACCCTTGGAAAGTCGTTATAGTCGAAGATGGTGTCTTGGCCAACATGTACAGCTGATCTACAACATCATTGTCATTCATTAAATGTTTTCTCAACCAACTGCCGAAAGTCTCCATGTGGGCCTTCCTAATCCAGGATTCAGGCTTCCCCGGGTTGTCCGAGCGTAAAATATTCTTGTGTTTCTCAAAGTACGGAGCCACCAAGCTGGAATTGGTCAGTACAGTGTGGTGTGCTTCAGTCAGAGAATGGCCTTCCATACATATCGTTGATTTCCTTCCGATCGTGCCTTTTCCACTTAGTCTCCCCTCGTGCCGCGATCGAGGAAGACCAATCGGCTTAAGGTCAGGAACAAAGTCAACACAAAACTCAATTACCTCCTCATTTCCATAGCCCTTGGCGATGCTTCCTTCTGGCCTAGCACGGTTACGAACATATTTCTTTAATACTCCCATGAACCTCTCGAAGGGGAACATATTGTGTAGAAATACAGGACCGAGAACGAAAATCTCTTCGACTAGGTGAACCAGGAGGTGCGTCATAATATTGAAGAAGGATGGCGGGAACACCAACTCGAAACTGACAAGACATTGGATCACATCGTTCTGTAAGCGTGGTAGAACTTCTGGATTGATTACCTTCTGAGAGATTGCATTGAGGAATGCACATAGCTTCACAATGGCTACTCGAACATTTTCCGGCAGGAGCCCCCTCAAAGCAATCGGAAGCAATTGCGTCATAATCACGTGGCAGTCGTGAGACTTCAGGTTTTGGAACTTTTTCTCCGCCATGTTTATTATTCCCTTTATATTGGACGAGAATCCAGACGGGACCTTCATACTGCTCAGGCATTCAAAAAAGATGACCTTCTCTTCTTTGGTCAGAGCGTAGCTGGCACGACCTTGAAACCATTCTGGATGCCGGTCATCAGGGTCTTTCAAACGTTGCTGGTCCTGCCGTGCTTCCTTTGTATCATTTGTCTTCCCATACACGCCCAAGAAGCTTAGGAGGTTCACGCAAATATTCTTCGTAACGTGCATCACGTCGATTGCAGAGCGGACATCTAGGACTTTCCAATATTCTAGCTCCCAGAATATAGATTTCTTCTTCCACATGGCTGCGTGCCCGTCAGCTCCCTTCGGAACTGATTGTCCGCCAGGACCCTTTCCAAAGATGACTTTCAAATCCTTGACCATATCAAATACCTCATCACCAGTGCGTTCCGCAGGCTTCGGCCGGTGATCTGCCTTGCCGTTGTAATGCTTGCCTTTCTTTCTTACTGGATGAATTTTCGGAAGAAATCGACGATGCCCAAGGTACACGTTCTTCTTACAATTTGGCAAATGTACACTTTCAGTCTCATGTAAGCAGTGTGTGCATGCATTGTATCCCTTATTTGACAGTCCCGAAAGGTTACTAAGAGCAGGCCAATCGTTGATGGTTACGAAAAGCAACGCTCGTAGGTCAAATTCCTCTTGTTTGTGCTCATCCCACACACGGACACCACCCCACAGCTATAAAAGTTCATCAACTAATGGCCTTAGGTACACATCGATGTCGTTGCCGGGTTGCTTCGGACCTTGGATGAGCACTGGCATCATAATGAACTTCCGCTTCATGCACAACCAAGGAGGAAGGTTGTAGATGCATAGAGTCACGGGCCAGGTGCTATGGCTGGAGCTCTGCTCGCCAAAAGGATTCATGCCATCCGTACTTAGAGCAAATCTTATGTTCCTTGCGTCAGCTGCAAAATCTTTGAACCATCTGTCGATCTTTCTCCATTGCGTTCCATCTGCGGTGTGTCTCAACTCCCCGTCCGACTTACGGTCCTCTTTGTGCCATCGCAACAACTTGGCATGCTCTTTGTTCCTGAACAGACGTTTCAACCGTGGTATTATAGGAGCATACCACATCACCTTGGCGGGAACCCTCTTCCTGGGTTTCTAGCCCTCAACATCGTCACCAGGGTCATCGCCTCTGATCTTATAACGCAATGCAGTGCATACCGGGCATTCATTCAAATTCTCGTATTCACCGCGGTAGAGGATGCAGTCGTTGATGCATGCATGTATCTTCAGAACCTCTAAACCTAGAGGGCAGACAACCTTCTTTGATTCGTACGTACTGGCGGGCAACTCGTTATCCTTTGGAAACATATTCTTCAACATTTTCAGTAAGTTTTCAAATGCCGAGTCAGCTACACCTGCCTCTGCCTTCCATTTCAGCAAATCCAGTGTGCAGCCCAGCTTTTTCAGACCATCATCGCATCCGGGGTACAGCGCCTTTCTGTGATCCTCTAACATGCGATCCAAATTCTCCCTCTCCTTTTCAGTTTCGCAGCGTCTCCGTGCATCAGCAATGGTCCGACCAAGATCATCAACGGGATCATCACGTGCCTCTTCTTCACCTTCCCCTTCACCTTCAGCATCCTCCATGAAAGTATCACCGAAATGAGCAAGATAGCTTTCATCGATGAAATCATCCCCTTCTTCATCTTCTTCCATTATAACCCCTCTTTCTCCATGCTTGGTCCAACAATTATAGCTTGGCATGAAACCGTGCCGAAGCAGATGCATGTGAACATCTCTTGAGGAAGAGTAACCCTTCTGATTCTTACATATAACACATGGACAGATAACAAAACCCCCCTGCTTGTTCGCATTAGCCACTACGAGGAAATCTTTCAAACCCGTAGTGAACTCGCCGGAGAGTCGGTTACCGTACATCCATTGCCGATTCATCTGCATTATTATAATATAAAATATATAATTAACCATCATGCATTTGTTAAACTAACTAGCTGCAAACAATATAAATTAAACAATGAACTGCACACATGCATATTTTATCAATGACACATCAAAGGTTCATCAAGTTGCTAACCGCGATCGAGGAGTGTGGCTCCAACACTTCATGTCATGTTTGTTTCATGCTCTTGGGGCATTTCATCAAACACCTTATGTGCATAAGAGGAACCAAAAGCAAACCTACACCCACTTGTGAAGAGAATGGCTCCAAATGGCTAAGTGTTGGCTGCTGGATGGGTATATATAGGGGAGGGGCTTTAGTTGCGGTTGGCCTGGCAAACCGTGACTAAAGGTGCCCGAAGGCCTTTAGTCGCGGTTGTCCTGGCCAACCGCGACTAAAGACCCTCACGTGCGCCAGCTGGCCACCGAGCGCCCTGGGCCCAGGCCTTTGGTCGCGGTTCACCTCCAGAACCGCGACTAAAGGTCCCATTAGTCGCGGTTCCTACAGCTTCGCGACTTATGGGGCTGGACGGAAGCCTGTTTTTCCACCAGTGGTGGAACAAAAGAAATATTACAACTCATACACACTCATAAAGCTCAAGGCAGTAGGCCAACATGTAAGATTTTAGCCATTTAATGAGCATGTAAATAAATGTATCACACGCACTGAAAATCAATGTACCAAATATAACCTGCATGCTAAATGATGACATGACATGCATGCTACAGGTTTTAATCATACTGTACAAAGTAAATATAACATGTAGCGGCTCTATATGAAGCCAAACATTATTTTGGAATCTCAGATTACAAATAACACGGTACGCTGTGTGACATGTACATTGCCAGAAACATTGCGATAGTGGAAAGCAAATAACAGTGATAAAGGTAAAAAATTAATTAAACATGATGCAAATCTTCATGAAGCCAATCATTATTTCTGATCCTAGTATTACACATAACACAGTACGTTGTGTGACATGTACAATGTCAGATTACACATAACGGAGTATAAATTTATTGAAATGCAGTTATTACTTGAACTGATTGGTGTATACCTCTAACAACGAAGATACCAAATGAAAAAATATGTCATATAACCGAATTTCAGCAATTCTTGGACATCGGAAGAGTAAATTGCATATATAAATCCAGCAGGTCTTATAAGACCAGAATTCAGCCTCTAAGTATTTCCTTGTAGACAATGTTCTTCATTGAGGTCAGCAACGACACGGTCGGTCTTTTACACTTCTTCGGGTTGTTATGTTGCTTGTTGGCCTTATCCTTTGGCTTCTCCTTCTGAATAAGTATTTTAATGTTTCTCTTTGTGGTGGCTCGAGACAAAGCAACATAGAGTTGACCATGAGAGAACACTGGATTAGGTAGATACACACCAACAATGGGGATGGTCTGCCCTTGAGCCTTGTTAATCGTCATAGCAAAGCTAAGCCTTATAGGAAATTGCTTCCTCTTAAACTTGAAAGGAAACATGTCATTGTCAGATGGGCACAGAGGTATTCGAGGAAGGAAGACCCTCCTACCAGCGTGTTGTCCAATAATGATTTCTGCATCAATGGTGTTCCTCTCAAAACTTCTAACAACAAGCCTAGTCCCGTTACACAGACCATTAGCTGGATCAATGTTCCTTAGAAGTATCACAGGGCAGTTCAACTTTAGTTTGAGTGCATGCGGAGGAAGACCATTGGGAGTCAATCCGTTTAGAAACTCAGGAGCGTAGTAGCCATATGGGTCGTCCTCCGCACTGTCAAAGCTATGGTAGATTACTTCATCTCCTTGGAAACGCTCTATCATGCGGATGTTTATCTTGTCGACGTTGTCATTTGTCGTGGAAAGGATTGCACGAGATGTCATGTAACTCGAATCTGCCATGTTGTCATCTAGACTTGGAAACACGTGGTCAATTAGCTTCTCCAGGTCGTCAACCTCGCCTATAGATGGCAGACAAATATCATCAGGGAGTAGTATGTTGCCTTGGTCGTCGGCTTCCTCAGTGCCATTACCGACCCTGAGCAAGTAATCTGCAAACCACGTGTCATTACCAGCCCTCATGTTGGTGATGAGCCGAAGCTGCCGCATACTCTTCCATAGATGAGAACTTCAGAGGCTTGCATCAATTATCTGGCCCCATGACCCCCTTCTGACGACCGGAAGCACCTGCCTAAAGTCCCCGCCAAAAACAACAGCCTTTCCTCCAAAGGGTCGATCGCGTATTCCCATGATGTCGCGCATGCTATTGTCTAATGCCTCAACCGCTTGTCGCTTAGTCATGCTGGCCTCGTCCCATAGTATCAATGAGGCCATCCTCAGCAGCTTGGCGGTCCCACTCTGCTTGGTGAAGCTGCATGACGCTCCATCATCGCAACTCAGTGGGATTTTGAACCTTGAGTGGGCAGTCCTGCCGCCAGGCATGATAGAAGCAGCGACACCCGACGTCGCGGTAGCGATAGCAATCTTGCCCTCGCGCCTCACCTTGGCTAGCATCGCCCTGTAGAGGAAGGTCTTCCCCGTACCTCCAGGGCCATCAACAAAGAATATACCCCCATCACCGCGTTCAACAGCCGCTAGTATTTCATCGTATGCAGCCCTTTGCTCAAAATTCAGGGAAGATGACAATTTAGTGTCACTTTCGTCAAACTCAACAGTTGATTCCTCGATGATCTCTCTGGCCTCGCCCTCGGTTGGGTCAAACGCATCATCGATCGTTGGAAGAGCGAAATCAGTAATGTCTTTACCCATAGACTGCAACATACCCCTAATGTCAAGCAACACCATCTGCTCCACCTTGTTCGGGGACGTCCGTGTCCGACGGTAGTCATCGGACATAGGCTCGAGGTGTCTATCCCATAAACCGCGCACGTTGCCTGGCTCGCAGTGCACCAATATTGTTGCAAAGAGCCTCCTAAGAGAACATGGCATAGCCCACTCCTCCGCCTCGGTAAGACAGTCATCGAGCGTGTTGCCTGCCTCGATGAGTCCCAACCTTTCACCGGCCTCTCTAAAGCTCCCACATACCACGCCGTCGACGGTGAGCATGTCCTCAAATGATGTTTTACCCGTAACATGGTTCAACAACACACGAAGGTAGTATCGCTCCCCCTCGGCAGGATTGGCAGACACGATACGACCTATTTGAAAACGCTCCACCCGCCTCTTCCAGAACTTCTTTTTATTCTCCCACGTGAAGCTTCCGGGGAAATCCTTGTACAATATATGCCTTGCCGAAGGGTGTTTTCCGTTTGCCTTGAAATATTCCGTTAACATGGATTTTGAAGCATTCTCGGAGGATACAACATTCTTCAAGTCAGCTTGTGCATTGAATGCAACCCTGTGCATATTCGGGAGATGAAGAGGCAACTGCAAGATAGGCGGGTAATTGGCACATAGTGGGAAGCCAAATATCCTCCACATAGCCTCCGGAGGGGTGACCCATCTTGCGTCAACGTATCTCTTGATCTCATCAATGTTACCATCAGCGTCTGGCTGGTTAATGCTGAAAGAATCCTTATCATGGCCCTTATAAATGTACTTATAAATGTATTTTACAGCCTTTATGCTAGAGCAGACCTCGACATTTATGTGGCAATTAAACATCCGCAGAAGGTAAGGGTTATATGGCACAACCCATCGGTTGTCCAACATTTTCCCTCGAACCTTAGCGCGTCTACCATCGTCTCTACGACGATAAACTGGGTATGAGTCCTTGCCTTGTATCGTGTTGTCATTGAACGGCCGCGGGTATCTGCACTTGCATTCATTATCTTTCATGCAAACATTCTTCGGGTTGAGAGCACCGCATGGACCGTGCATCATATGTTTTACCACCATTGCATACAATTCCGGAAACTTTTGCTTGTTTGGGAGCTCTACGGAAATGAGTTGGTCATACTGCTCTGGGACAAGAAGCTTATAATTTGAATCCATGATCAACAAAAAATGTGCGTGGGGGAGGCCTCTCTTCTGGAACTCGACTATGTAAACATAAGCAACAACAACACCCAGGACCATCTTCTTGAGCAACAAATCTTTCATAGCCTCTAGTTTGCCATAGAACACGCGAGCCACAATATCAGGTCGGTCTTGCGCCGTCTGTCCGGGAAGCAACTCATTTGTTATCTCTTCCCATTTAGGGTTGCAAGTCATGGTCAAGAAGATGTCAGGCTTCCCGTATGTATGGACAATTGCCATGGCATCCATATGTCTCTTCTTCATGTCGCAGTCGCCACCAGGGTAAGTTCCAGGGAGAACTATTCTCACCCCAACAGCGCTTCCTCGCGTCTCCCCCCATGTTATCGCATCAACAACTCCTTTATACAAATCGGCACGGATCTGCGTCTGGTTCTTCCTATACCACCTCAACCGACAGCTCTCAATCTTGATGTACATGTCAACCGCCCATTGCTGCAGTAGGCGTGCTCCACAGAGAATTGGATTGAAGATCACAGGCCTTGTTTGCATCATGTAACAGTAGTAGTCTCTAACGGAGACGCATAACCTGCTATTCCCCTCTGCACACGTTTGATTCAGATCGCGTGAGCATTATCTTAAAAAACAAGAAGATATTTTTTAACAAAGTGGGACACAAAACGACATACCTGCATCATCCTCATCATCATGAGACAAACGAGGATTTTGGACAACATTCCAATCAACATTACGTTTGGGTAGCTTCGGATGCCAACCTAGCTCCCCCATTGGATAGAATAATGGATAAGACAACAGGTCGTATGCCCCTGAGGTCACACGAATACTATGCCTTTCGTTGTTGTTACCACAAAGTGTTATCTTGCGGTCAAAACTTTTTGCTAGGTCAGTGCCCTCAACCCAAATTGCAGCAACCTCAGAGGACACCGGTCTATTATACCTTCTTTGATCCAGCCTCTTATCGGTGTTTAGGTCTATCCTATAATCATCAAGGTTGTCTTTGTGTGCACCCAAACTCCTAAATTGCTGGGAGTATGGGTTTTCTTTGAGTATGTCTACTAACCTCTTCACGACATCCTGGTCTAATTGCTTGGTGGCCGCCTTACAATGATCTAGGTTAGGGTCGTCGTCATAGAAGTAGAACTGCAGATGTTCTGGACGCGAGCTAGGCCCGAACGAATGGACATTGTGGTAGATGGTGCCGTGACCTCGGAATGTGTACACCCCAGACCTCATGTTTGTGTAGTTTTCATCAAGGCTGACGCCAAGGGTGGTGAAGGCGAAATGCCCGTTGAGGAACCGTATGTTCTCCCAAAAATGTCTCGAATCTGCATCCATGCTGGACCATAGCCTCATAAGCTCTGGGATTGGTTCCAGTTGCTTAAGATGGATCTGGCCATTGCGACAGCAGAAGTCGCAGTCTCAGATTCAAACTTCCTGGCCTTACAGTGTTTGCAATTTTCATCGAGTTTCAGGACGTGAGTACTGTCTGGAATATTTGAGTAGACAGTGTCAAATGGATCAATCTTGCTAAGTTTATCGGTAGACTTGCTCGCTTCCTCATCATCATCCAATATGTCATTATCGGATCCTATGGGGATTTGTTGAAAAATCACGTACAATTCACTAACAACAACAAAATGAGACAACAATAGAGCTCCAAAGTGTCATAGTGTAGGGTTTGCAATACCTTCGTTGCAAAACATGTAGTACTCCTCATCAATCAATTCATGTGCTTCCTGCTCATGACGCATGGTGCCGCTTTGGAAAACATCGATGTCTTCTGCATTGTCGTCATACAGATAGCGACAACAGACACAATCATGTTAGAACGACATGCTGAGAATGAGCTTAAGAAACTGACAATCGCAAATTCATACCAGTGGCACCGGCAGAGTATGTCGGCATATTCGTCCCCGGATCGCCATCAGATGAATCATCTTTTGCGGCCCGGGAGACTGGTGATGCGTGGCTTGGGCATGTGGGACATTCGGAGTCTGAGTTTGCTAGGTCTGTAAGGGGGATTGCGATACATTCTTTGCACGGTGTTTTTTTCCTTTGGTCATAATTGGCCTTCCTTTGTGCACTTGACCCCCCCCCCTTCTCATTCACCGACATGCTTTTGCGGCGTTGTACGCTCCTCTCGCGTCTATTTTCGTTCATTATTTCTCTGACCTCCAACGTTAACTCGTCACTTCTCTTCTGATGGCATGCTCTTCTCCTTGCGTTTTTCGCCTCCCTTTGATCGTTTGTTAAATTACGTTTCCGCTCATTATCAGTCTGCCTCCTAGCTAGAACAGTGTCCTGAATGACAGACACGTGTAAAGTTGAAGGGGGACATGTTGCTCCCTCTTTCATTAATTCTGTAACGCTAGGGCTATTTCGGTCGTCTGGATCAAAAATAAGTTCAATTCGTATTTACTTAATTTTGATTTATCGGATTTGGAGGAGTCACATATAGAAATAGCAGGGCCTGCCATAGAAACGGATCTTGAACATAAGCGCATACCTGAAGTAGCAGATGCATGTTTGTTTTGATCTTGGATACGCTTATCCTTGTTCCTCCAATAAGCAGCTCGCCGCAGGGCGTTTCTATGGTCTCTCTTGCGTTCTTCTTCAGTTTTTTCTCCTGTTCCTTGTATGTCATTCAAGATCCCATCTGGAGCCATTACAAACATTACCGAAAATAAAAAAATCATGGATCTAAGATGGAAGCAATTTCTGTAATAGTAGAACAAAATTAGAATACCTTGTAGCTCTATGTCATTAACGATCCCAGTCGAGACCTCCGTTGTATCAGGAAATGCCGACGCATCATCCGAGAATGATGTATAGTTAGAGCTAGTGTGGTTGCCTTCCATAAAAAAGTTGTCCAGACATATTATTGCTTATTTATTAAAACAGTTCTTAACATAATGGTTAAATCATTAATAGCATACCTGATAAGTGCAGGGTGTGTGCATGTTCAACTTGTACGGTATATTGTTTCTTCCGCCAATAGGAAGCCCTCCTCAGGGCGTTTCTATGGTCTCTCTTGTGTTCTTCTTCCATTTTAAGCTCTGTCTCTTGGGTGTCTTACAATATTACATTCCCGAATATTAGAGAATAAAACAGATACGCCCACAAAATTGGTGGAAGATTAGACACAATATGATTACCTTGATGCTCGGTGTCGCAGATGATTCCAGATGAGACCGTATTTGAACTTGTAAATGTCTCCGAGCTGGTTGGGTTGTCTGGTGAAGCAGATTTGACCAAACAAAATTATGCTAATTGGTTAAGACGATACCGACTATATTGTTAAAAACATTTTGAACCATACCTGTTAACACAAGGGTCTTTGCAATTTCATCTCAGACATTAGGTTGCTTTTTCCGCCGATATGAGGCCCTTCTCAGTGTGCTTCTATGGTCTCTCTTGCGTTCTTCTTCCGTTCTATCCTATGTTTCTTGGGTGTAATTATGGACTGCTATTGCATCTGATGTCATTAGGGGCAAACACATAAATTAGATAATATAACAGAAACATGTGAGCAATTTGTTGAATGAGTAGGCAAAATATGATCACCTTGAATTTCATTCTCATTAACGAGACCGGAAAGGCCCGTAGTTGTAATAGAAAATGTTGACGCATCATGCGAGAATGCTGTATAGTGAGAGCTAGCTGGGTTGTCTGGTGAACAAAACTTGTCCAAACACATGTCAGCTCAATGGTTTTGACATACCCAATATCATGGTTACTACTCTTTAAGCTTACCTGATGATTGAAGGGCAAGTGCATTTTCATCTTGGACATTAGGTTGTTTTTCCCGCATACAGAGAGCACTTTCCAGTGAACTTGTTTGGTCTATTTTGCATTTATATTCCTGAATTCGCGTAATGTCTGTGATGAAATTAAAGTCACGTAACGATGACATTAATGTAATTATCTCTAAATCGAAATGAGAAAACACAACTTGACCGAATATTTCCAAATGATAAAACACAACCATGGAGATGGACAGATCATACTACCTTCTTTATGTCCAACACAAAGGACATCCGATGTGACCATCGCATTATCCGGGTATGAATTATCGTTAGGCGAGACTGATGTATAGTCCGAGATAGCTGAATTATATGATTCAACAATGATGGTCAGTACTTATTTAAAATACGTAATAAGTGAAACTTTGTGCGAACACAACACATACGGGACGCGGATAAATTTACCAACCATGATAATCTCGTGTGGTTTTAGTTCTCTCCCTATCTTCGAGAACATTTGTGATATCACATAGAGACTGGCGACGGGCAGACTTCCCAATGACTTGTTGGTTACCCAAACCATCTGACAACTTGTTGCGATAAGCAGTCCACCAACGAGCGTTGATGAGATCCCTATGATCTAATAAGTGGCAAATTATTGTGCATCATATATTCTGTTACCCGGGATATAAGCACAATATTACCTACTAAGCAACATACGTATGCACATCAAACTAAGAGTGTCCATCAAGCTTACCAGATTTTGCAACTACCGGCTGATTCTCATTTTGTAAGCTGACAATATCGGCATTTCATTTAATCCGATAAGCTGCACGTTTCCTTGCATTGTACTGCTCCCTTGCATGATCCGCGTATTTTTTGCATTCATTATTTAATGATAGAGTTTCATGATGTTCGGAGGCTGTGTCGTCTGCATGTATAAATACAAATAAGAAAACAAATAAAATGACGGTTGGGAAGGTGGATATCATGCCTATGGATACCTTGAGAATTATCTCGTAGTTGCATGTTATGAATAGCATGATCGAGTGTTAGGCTAGCCGTAAGTGCAAATGTTTGACCATCATCATGGTACCCAGGCCTTACCCTTTCCGGTCCATCTGTAGATTATAGTAAGCATGAATACAACTTCAATATTTATCTGGTATGCACGCAATCAATCATGTACCTGTCTCCGTCGTGTAAAAAGGCTCAACATCTGCATCTATGGTTATGATGCTTGGATTACCATCTTTCAGTGTTGTCTCGCTCGTAGGTGCTGCAAGACATTAAGCATGGTACAAGACATTGTCAGACTTGCACGTCAGACTTTACATCACAGTATTTTCACACTTTATATACCGGGTTCAGTCGCGCAAATAGCATCTACTTTTTCATCAACGGGTAT
This sequence comes from Triticum dicoccoides, assembly GCF_002162155.2. Lineage (NCBI taxonomy): Eukaryota > Viridiplantae > Streptophyta > Magnoliopsida > Poales > Poaceae > Triticum > Triticum dicoccoides. The sequence continues at coordinate 20,146,306 of NC_041380.1, forward strand.
CAAGTTTGTGTTGTATTCTTCAACATTTTTTACGCTCGTCTGATCTGCAATACATTATGCAAAAAGCGCAATATTAGCATAAAAGCAAGTATTCATAGTACAGTGAACACTACCTGTAGCTTTGTCGTCTTCTTGTTCATGTTCACCGGCTTTGCTCCTTGCATTACCCATTCGCAAATGAAATGACCGCTACCTCCGATGTTTGTGTGGCTCTGGTGTTTTTGAGGCCTGGGAGAAACATAAAAGCTACAATGATTGGATGGATATAATTGATGCAACATGAAAGCAAGAGAGATGGCGAACTTGAAGGCATGAATATGAAGGTACTTTAATTCAAAGCATTAACAGCTAATCATTGAGTTCCTCGACTTTATTCTATCTTGAACTTTTAGCACATCTTGCTTATGCACATTCTCATAGTTATTAATTTAAAACAAATCAAGTATGGTAATCTAAACATAGATCACATTCAGCAAAAGGCACATGTACATAAGGATATTTGTTACATAGGTTTATTGTCATACTATACATGTTTATGCTCATTGCATAAAATTATATAGTGTATTTTCCATGCATAGTTCTGAGCGTCAGTTATAATGTACGCACAAACTGTACATCTTTGAGAGCTTGATATAGTTTTCGTTTCCAATTGTTGTTTTAAGAAATGTTATTAAGGACGTTGGTTCCATCATATTATGCAATTCAAAATAACAGCTACTGTAATGGTTATAAAATGATGACCAGTATTTTCATTACTTGCAATGCCGTTTGGTGCTGGTTTTCTTACTTATTGGTCCTTTCTTAATTTTCTTAGTAGTGCATCTTGGTCAGGCCAGCCCTCCACCTTTCTTGTACAGATCATGGTGCTTACACTGCACCCAAGCCACGATATCGATTCGGCTACGACAAAGTATTCAAGACAAATTGAGGTATTTCCTTACATTGCGTCCCCAAGACCAATGCTTATCATGAAAATCAAAAGCTATAACTCAAGTACCTCTATAATGCAAATTAAATGATCCATGCTATATATGTAAACTGCTTTAATTGATGATCCTTATGTGAATCTTAAACAAGCAGATAAATGCACCAACAATGTTTCTGATTCTGTACCCTATCACTCACAAATAAGTGATTCAAGAAATATGTGATGATCATTCCTGTAACACTTATTCATACTCTTTGATGAAAATTAGTTTACATAGGCAACAGCTAGGCAACAGCTATAGTTGTGCACAAACCTTAATCTTGGTTGTTGTAGTAACGCAGCTGTTCTGTGGTGCTTTCTCATTGTAACAGTTTGATGGTTTGTGCACCTTCTCATCTGTATGCGATGGCTGTGTGTATGTGCTGGCAGTGTGGCTGTGATGGCTGTGTGTATGCGATGGCTATGTGTATGTGCTGGCAGTGTGTATGTGATGGCTGTGTGTTTATGTGCTGTGTATGCGATGGATGTAAATTTCAAATCTGTGATGTAGGTTCATATCATTATCTTTGTGTATGGATGTAAATTTCAGATCTGGATGTAAATTTCAGTTCTGTATGTAAATTTCAGATCTGTGATACCTGGAGGGCGTGTATCTGGCGGCGGGTCTTGTACGCCGCCGTCGGCGCTGGCGCCACGTCCTGGACCTGTCCAGCGTCAGGTCCAGAAGGGGATCTGCGCCGGCGCAATGGAGACTGACGGTTTTGATCCGCGCCGGATCCTCGAAGCGCTCAGCGGAGAGTTATGCACAGGACCAGCGCCGGAGCAATGGAGTCAGGCGGCGGGATGGCAGGGAAGGACCGATGGGCAGCGGCGGGCGAAGGAGGGCACTGCCTGCGTATGGTACTCGCAAGATCCACACGAAACCTCGCTCGAGGGCACGAGAACTCATTCGAGTCCGCAAATTGAGCCGTTTTTTTTCGCTGGTTAATTTTCGCCGGTCTGTGGTCTGGGTTTTTTTTTTCTGTTGATCTGAGATAATAAGTACGGGAGTTTGTGCGGGTGCGGGACTCCATGGCGGGGTTTTTTTTTGGTTTTCCGCGATTGAGAGGGAGGTGGGAAGTAGTACCAAAGAAGTACCAAAAAAGGCCGGGTGAGGTGGGACGAAAATAAACCCGGAACGCGACCTATCAACTGAGACATTAGGAGTAGAGATATCCACATCACAGAAAAAATCAATCTCTCCCCTACCATCTTCCCTGCCTGAATCTCCATATCACGTCGCCGTCGTCCTCTCGGCTCCCATCAAATTTGGATCCAGGTCCAAGCTCGAGTTGCTGCTGTTGCGGGCAGCGCTTACTCCCCCGTATCTTCTCTCTACCACGCTCTAACGGGCGATGCCCCTGCTAGAACGTCGTGGACTGCTGGTCTTCTCTGCGTGAGGGCCTGCTCTCGGCCTATTTGAGGCTCAAAACATCTCTCCCTCGCCTTCTCCTCTTGCTTGCTGCCCGTAGGTGTTTCCAGCCTCTGCTACATCCCAAGGCCCAGAACACCAATTACATGATTGACGATGTTGCATCGATTTTGTACTGCAGGGTCTGTGCTTTGCAGGTCTATCTTCCATGCTGCACCTTTTCTTTTTGTCGTTGGTTGGCTTGCACACGACTGTTCAGTACGACCACTTTCATCATGTTATGGTGATCCATTCACTTTTGCATAGGATGGGACCTAAAAGCTAACATGAGGTAAGTCAAGACAGATGTGGACTTTGTACTTTTGTAGTGCCTATATTTATAAATAAAATTTCTACTGTGTTTGTAACTTGACACTTCTGCTCTAATTTTTGGTTCTTAGTTAGCTGTTTTTAATTTGTAATATCATCAATGTGGATTTTAGTTTTGACACCAGGACAATAGGTGTTCATCATGTTTTTTGCTTACATAATATGTTTAGGTTTCTATTCTTTCCTCTTCAGCGCTAGGAATTTTTATTCTACTAAATGATGCATATATGTTCAGTCTCTTATTTTCAGTGTCAATGATAACATGCCATTGCTTCCATTGTGCAAAGTATTGGCATCATGGAAGCTGTGGCCATAGGTAAAAGCATGGTACTTTTCCCCATAATATCTAATTTAGGTATTATTAACGTGTTCTAATATTTCGTGGTGTTCAGTTCATGCTGCTCCATTGCTGTGATCCTCTATATATAGTATGACAAGGAAATGATAGAAGAATTCTTGACATTGAATTGTGCACTCTATACAATTTTGCATTTGGGATTATTACTTAAAGGAATTATGTTTCAAAAGAACATTATGGTTAATTCTGTCACATTCTGTAAGTTGTACTAACTAATCGGTATTATAAGGTCTATCTCGAGTTCTCGATATTATTTTAGTGTGTTCAATATCATGTGTTTGTTCTTAGATAGCAATTTATTAAAATCTTTATTTTTAGCATATGTTGTTCTTCATAGTTGAAATTTCACTCCATGGAAGTGAAAACAGAAGCTGTAGTTAGCAAGACACGTGTATAAATATAACTAACTGCTGGAACTTTTGCATCTAGATTTAGAAGTATTTCACAGTGTACTTTATGCCAAAAGTATGAGTGGCTTCTTCCATCGATCTACCTATAACCGTTGGATGAAAAGATGTTCTTTGGCAGCTCCTCAGACGCGCATGTTTCTTCTCCTGGATCTTCCGCCGGTGCCATCAAAATAGAAAAAAAGGAAAACAAAACCTTCTCGATGATGAGCTTCGATCAGTAAGGGGTACTCACCCCATTCACCATCGCAAGGAATAGAAACTGCACATGTTCCTCCTGAGACCTATCCATGTCATACGAATTATGCATCTCCACGGCACCAGACTCCCATATTTGTTTCTAAACGTTGCCTGGGGTCATGCACTCTGCACTGTTGGTCCGATTGCAAGACGCAAAATCCCCACGTAAGTGCTCACACTTTAGAGTCGTCCACTCAACTGAACTTAACATTAGATCAAAGCATAAGAGGAATTTGGCATAAAGCAGCTATAAGTTATTCCCTGTATCTACTCTTATTCCTTTTAGCTACTCTGGTCCTTCGCCAGAAATTCTAATTTTGTATGAGCTACTGGGTATAATGCTTTGTATAAGATCGATTCACCTATGCCTCATACAATCTTGATTTTGCCAAGCCTCTCTATTAGAATTAGTTATTTTTCTGTTTAGTTAATAGGAATTCTTGGTTAATAAGTTTTTAGATAGCAATTCTCAACAATGCGGATGTCAGATTTTAACGATTCAAACAATTCACAAAGTGTTGCTTCATTAGTAACTCCCTGACCTTCAATTCATAGCCTGGGATGATATGTACTCATGTAATTATCTCTAATACCCTGTTCTAAACGTTGATGTTACATGCAAACTTCATAAAAGATATTCTGTGTGTGCATACGGTACTGAAATAAATTTGGATGGACTAACTCGAGTTCTTCCATGAAGTTGTTTTACTACAAATATCCAGTATAGAACTGTACAGCAAAGACAGTACATAACACTATGTAGTTCTAGATTAAATATTCCTGGAACATGTACAGTTCACATCATGGTTCGAGTCGACTAATGGCATTTGTACAAGTTTAGTTCTAGCATGTTGATACTCAGATGGTGGCAGCGTGTTGAGTCGAGCCATCAGCATGAGCGACCAAGACGGCGCACATGGACACAAACGCTAGATTGATATTTTGGGTTGTTTATGCGGTGGCAGTTCTGTCGATGCCTCACATGGTTGCATCTAACAGGTTTTGACCTTCTCGCTGAAGCTGCAGCTAGCCTTCACATTGCATTGGTGTGAATGTTTGCCTCCTTTCAACGCATTGTGTATGAAATTGCAGTAGTGATTTGCTTTGTGGGGGGAAATTAGTACATGTTCACTGGTTCATCTTTGACTTTAGGCAAATGAAAATGTCAAATCTTTTCAAGACTCTATGAAATAGTTTCATTGTAACAATGGTCATATTAAATATATGCCAATTTGATTATTTTATTAAGAAGTAGTGCTACTCGAGATATTCGCTGGCGTGTTTCCAGAATCATGTATGCATGCTACATCTATTTCCTTTTGTCTACTGTTTTACAAAATTAGTATATACACTATAATGGAGACTATGCGCTGTAATCTCTCCCTAATAATAAAGCATGGATTGAATCTCCGGGTTCACCGTCACGTCCTTTTTACACAAAGGTCCCTGGTGTTTTATTTATTCAACCCGCAGTCTACGTTATAAGTCAATGTCAATGCGAACCGGTAAATGCAAAATAAAAAACTAGCACCCACATGACCCTGGCTGCCTCCAATCCCATCTCCGCCTCCTGCCACAGCCCGCCCCGCCTGACCACGCGCCGCCGCCCGCCCCACATCTGTGGCTGACCCGTGATCGCCAAAGAGCGAGAGGTGGAGCACGACGTTGGATCTCGGCGCCTCGAGCCCGCCTTCCCACACAGCCCTGCCGCATCGCCGCCGTGCATCGGGACCGGTGCGGCACTGACAGGGGTTGTCAGCGTAGATCAAAGTTAGGTTCTCCCCGCTGGTCTCAGGCCCAAGCCGCCGACGAAGGCTGTTGTGCGGCGAGCACGTTGAGAGCATGAGGTGGCTGGACGATGGCTACCACAGTGACGCACGAGGAGGCTAGCCCGAGGCTGCCGGACGACGGCAACCACGGAGATGCAAGAGGAGGCAAGCCCGAGGCGGCCAAACCATGGCGACATGTCGTCCTCGACCACGCCTGGTTCCTTCTGATGGTCGTCGGCGCCAGATCCAGTCATTCTCCTTCCCGATCTCCCCGTCGTCATGCTACCGAGGGCGTCTTCGCCAACATCTTCTCACGCCGCTGAGCGTGGCGTGTCCTGCCGGTGACTCCTCCAGCCGTCATGACGTAAACAAGCAAAGCATGTGCGCATGGCAGAAGATGCTCTCGCTCCCGCGGAACGCACGCCCCCCCTACGGCCACGGACAAGGTAGACACCCTCCTGGTGCGTGATGTTTTTACTTCCCTGGTGTTTGCCGCGTGATGCTCCCGCTTCACTACTTTTTGATGCGTGCTGTTGCTGCTACTACTTTACTACTGTTGCTAATTTGCCCCTTGGAACTCAAAAGGAACATATGAATTTTCCGACTGAAGCATATGTGATCAGCTGTCCTGTTGCATCAGGCAAAGAATCATAATGTGTAGTCAGTTCACACCAGCATACATCCATTTTATTTGGGGAAAACATATACGGAAATTGTATATACAAAAAGAGACACATTTGTGAGTTTCCAAGAGAGATGCAACATGCAGAAACTTCAAAGCCGCTCAAAGTATAGGCTTGCATTGCAGGTGGATTGTGGTCAGAACATATAAAACAAGTTGATATAATGGGTAAAGCATGGTCAAAACATTTTAAATGAAGTGGGCATCAACAACCTTCACATGATTCGAATTAATGGTCCTATGAATGACATAATCATCTAGCGAGCAATAACGAAATATCTCAAATGACAACACCTTGTCAAAACAATCATGATATAATATGACAACAGTGGTATCTCGCTAACCCTTTTTGAGGCCACAAAACATAAATACTGAGCACCTTCAAAGTCCAAGCAGCGACTAAACATTGTAATTCACGGTAGAAAAGACCCAATCATGATGCATCCAACATTAACTATACACAACACATGAGGACGACAATAGTACTCTTATAATCTGGCGCTTATTTGAGAAGGTGATGACTCAACATAAAGTTAAATAGATAGTCCCTTCGTAGAGGGAAGCAGGGATTTGCAGCGGTGCCAGAGCTTAGGTTTTTAAAATAGAGTTAAATGAAAATTTGAGAAGTGCACCCTTCCTGTTTACTTTGCAACCATTAGTTATCGATATCTTCCATGCTAAACACATTAGTGGCAGTTCCCAAGCGATAAAAGTAAAGATTTACTCCCCCTCCACCAACAATCAGACTCCACGGCTAGCCGAATCCTCGGGTACCATCCATACCAACATCAGTCCTGGGGGAGTGATATGTCTCCAACGTATCTATAATTTTTGATTGTTCCATGCTGTTATATTATCATTCTTGGAAGTTTTACAATCATTTTATATCATTTTTGGGGAATAACCTATTGACATGGTGCCAAGTGCCAGTTGTTGTTTTTTGCTTGTTTTTTACATCACAAAAAATCAATATCAAACCGATTCCAAATGCAGTGAAACTTTTTGTAGATTTTTTATGGACAAGAAGACACCCAATGGGCCGGAGAAGCACCTGGGGGGTGCCCCGAGGGGGCACAACCCACCAGGGTGCGCTTGGGCCCCCAGGCGCGCCCAGGTGGGATGTGCCCACCTCGGTGGCTTCCCGCACCGCCTCTTTGCTCTATAAATACCCCAATATTCTAGAAACCTAGGGGAGTCGACGAAAATCAATTCCACCTGCTGCAAGTTCCACAAACCACAGATCCAATCTAAACACCATCACAGAGGGGTTCATCATCCTCATTGGTGCCTCCCCGATGATGTGTGATTAGTTCTTTGTAGACCTAAGGGTCCGTAGTTAGTAGCTAGATGGCTTCCTCTCTCTCTCTCTCTCGATTCTCAATACAACGGTCTCTTGGAGATCTATTTGATGTAACTCTCTTTTGTGGTGTGTTTGTTGGGATCCGATGAACTTTGAGTTTATGACCAGATCTATGTTTTTACCCATGCAAGTTATTTGAGTCTTTTTATCTCTTATTGCATGATTACATATAGCTTTGTATTTCTTCATTGAATCTTTGGTTTAGTTAGGCCAACTAGATCGATTTTTCTTGCCATGAGAAGAGGTTCTTTATGATGGGTTCGATCTTACGGTGCTTGATCCCAGTGACAGAAGGGGAACCGACACTATGTATCGTTCCTATTAAAGATAACAAGATGGGGTCTATTTGTACATAAATAGATATTTTCTATATCATGTCATCGTTCTTATTCCATTACTCAGTTTCTCCATGAACTTAATACACTGGATGCATGTTGGATAGCGGTCGATGTGTGGAGTAATAGTAGTAGATGCAGGCAGGAGTCGGTCTACTAATCTTGGACGTGATGCCTATATAATGATCATTACCTGGATATCGTCATGATTATTTGAAGTTCTATCAATTTCCCAACGGTAATTTGTTTACCCACCGTATGCTATTTTTCTCGTGAGAAGCCATTAGTGAAATCTACGGCCCCCGGGTCTCTTCTTTATTATATTTGCCTTCGTGATCTATTTTTATTGCTTTTATTTTCAGATCTATTAATCCAAAAATACAAAAATACCTTGCTGCAATTTTTATTTATTTATTTTATCTCGCGTTCCCACGAGATCTATTTATCCAATCTACTACAATTTTACCTATCATTTTACCCGTGAGGGATTGACAACCCCTCTCTTACATTGGGTTGCAAGTATTTGTTCTTTGTGTGCAGGAGCTGTTTACGTGGTGTTGCGTGGTTCTCCTACTGGTTCGATAATCTTGGTCTAATCACTGAGGGAAACACCTACCGTAGTTGTGTTGCATCATCCCTTCCTCTTTGGGGAAATACCAACGTAGTTCAAGCCACATCAAAAGGAATTTCTGGCACCATTGCCGGGGAGACATCATCAACATCTACTAGCTTCCTAATCACAAATCTCATCTCCTTGCAATTTATATTATTTGCCATTTGCCTCTCGTTTTCCTCTCCCCCACTTCAAAAAAATTTGTCGTTTTATTCGCCCTCTTTTTCGTTCGCCGTTTTCTCGTCGGATCTGTTTTTGAGTGCAATCTTGTTGCGTAGTCACAATGACTCAAGAGAACACCAAGTTGTGTGATTTCTCCAATACCAACAACAATGGTTTTATTAGCACTCCAATTGCTCCTCCCGCCACTAGTGCGGAGTCTTGTGATATTAATACCCCTTTGTTGAATCTCGTTATGAAAGACCAATTTCCGGTACTCCTAATGAGGATGACGCGTCCCATCTTAACAAATTCGTGGAATTATGCAATATGCAAAAGAAAAAAGATGTGAACAATGATATTGTGAAGTTGAAATTATTCCCGTTTTCTTTGCGAGATCGTGCAAAAATTTGGTTTCTTCTTTGCCTCGCAATAGTATCGATTCTTGGGATAAGTGCAAACATGCTTTTATTATTAAATATTTTCCGCCTGCAAAAATTATTTCCCTTAGAACCCAGATCATGAATTTCAAGAAACTTGAACATGAGCATGTTGCACAATCTTGGGAAAGGATTAAAGTAATGCTAAGGAATTTCCCAACTCATTGGTTAAATCTTTGGATGATGATACAAAATTTTTATGCAGGGTTGAATTTTGTTTCTCGTAATCTTTTGGACTCCGCCGCGGGTGGTACTTTTATGGAAATTATTTTGGGTGAAGCCATCAAATTGCTTGATAACATGATGACAAATTATTCACAATGGCATACCGAAAGAGCTCTTACTAGTTAACTTTTACTATTCTGAGAAATACTAAGTTCACTTAAGTAAACTTTCGCTCCTTAAAAAAATGGTTCACTCATTTCAAAAGAATCTTGTTCTAAGAAGGTCCCCACACTGAATAGATTGGATGAAATAATTTGAACGAAATATTGAAATTTAAACATATTTGAATGCATCCAAGATTATTCTTGTTCTCTAGTTTTTAATGTGAGGGGTCCAAATATATATTTAAAAAGCTGCAACAGAATTTTAGTTACAAGATATGAATCAAGTAAATTATGAAAAGAAAATAAAAGCACGGGGTTGGCGTGCGCGGGGGTGGGTGGGGCTGATGAAGCTATGTACCTAGGGTAGGGTCATGGACCTGTCCAGCGTACCCTCCCCAAGGACATCTTTACAAAGAATCAGAAGCAGTCGAAGAGAAATCATCATCCACTCGACCGTGGAGATGCGCTCACTCGACCACCTTGAAGACACTCGACCACCAGAATATGAGGAACCCTCCACTCTGCAACGGTTAAGACTTAAACCATAGCATTATGAGCATTTATGACATTTACTGTAGACATTACCTGTAACGCCTTTCCTTTATGAGCATTGAACTCTGTGTAACGGAGGGGAGCTGGGGTCCTGACGCACTCTATATAAGCCACCTCCCTCCTCTGGGACAAGGGTTCGCACTTTTGTAAACATACACACACATATAATCCAGTCGACCGCCTCAGGGCACCGAGACGTAGGGCTGTTACTTCCTCCGAGAAGGGCCTGAACTCGTAAAACTCGTGCGTACAACTACTCCATAGCTAGGATCTTGCCTCCTCATACCTACCCCCATTCTACTGTCAGTCTTAGATCCACGACAGTTGGCACCCACCGTGGGGCAGGTGTTTTAGCGACTTATTGGAGAAGTTGCAATTTTTCCGATCCCCATCATCATGGTTCCACGCGGAGGTTTGGCTGAGGGCCGCGAGATCCGTCTCGGTGCGCTCGTGTTTGTTGTCGACGACTCTGCATGGCTTCAGGAGGCACCACTCGACGTCGATGCGCTCCCCGCCCGCGGGGCAACGCACTTTCACGCGTGCGTCCACGGCGTCCTCCTGCGGCAACCATCGACCCAGTACCAGTCGACTCCTACGACTTTCCCCCTCCCTGCGACCCGCCAGAACAAGCACACCGGCCGGTTGAGGGTTCAACGGTGGGTGAAGCATGCGGTGGCCCGCCAGTCGGCCACCCCTCAAGTCGCGGCGCTCGAGCCCAACGAGTCTCTCTACGGCCTGTTCGATCTGTCGACTGGCTCCGTAGAGACTGTATCCGAGTGCGGCAGCAATGACTCGGCAGCAGAAGTCCTGATGGTCAATGGACCACGCGGTCCTCCTGGCTTCGATCGTGAAGACGGAGGTGACAGGAACGGCGATCCGTCGTGCGTTCACGAGGAGTACCGCCCCGAGCCTCTCTCCTCGCAGCAGAGAGAAGAACTTCGTCGCCGAAACATGGATGCCCTGCATACTCCTATAGTTGGAGAAACGCCCGAGGCCCAGGCCTTGGAACAGGCTCGCTTGGCCAATCTGGCTGAGCGCACTCGGCTGGAGAACCTACAGCGTGCACTCGACGATCGCGCTCGTCAACGTGCTCCTGAGTCCAGATGACGCCAACTTTTTCCACCTCCGGCTCAGGTATACCGAACACCGATCCAAAACCTAGCAGCCGCGGCCCGGATAGCAGAGTTGATTCAACCTTCCCAGTCAGAAGCTGGCCGAGGTCTGACGCAGATCAGGGCCTTGCTCCGGGCAGCAGGAGAGCAGAATACAACCGTGTCTCAGTCGCGGGATAGGATCATAGCAGATCTGTGGTCGCAGATACGGTCTAGTCGGGCCATAGCCCGAGATCGCCCCCGAGGCGTGAGGGACGTGGAGAGCGGCGTGATCAGTACAGAAACTAGGAGAAGTATGATCATCGAGCCGATCGCGATGGTTGCCGTCGAGCGCCCACGCCTCCTCCAAGGAGTGGGTCGTACGTGCCGCGGCCACATGAAGACAGGCGCCCTAACAGCGTCGGAAGAGGTATTCCAGTCGACCCCAGGGAGCCAGGCTTTGATGCGAGATCTATTCTCGTACAAGGCTTGGTCGACAGAAACAGAGCTCACCGAGATGGCCATGACAGAGGCCCGCAAACCAGCAACAGGGTGCATGTCTCTGGCCCAGAGTGCTTCAGTAGAGCTATCAGAGCTATAGTGATTCCCCCCAACTTCAGGTTGGCGACTGGAGTCAGTAAGTTCACCTGAGAGTCCAAGCTTGACACCTGGCTCAAAGACTACCGAGTGGCTGTCCAGATTGGTGGCGGCAATGATGAGGTGGCCATGAAACACCTTCCTCTGATGTTGGAGGGCTCGGCTAGGGCGTGGCTGAATCAGTTGGCGCCTGGAAGTATCTATACTTGGGAAGATCTCGCCCGAGTGTTTGTCAGAACGTTTGAGGGTACTTGCAAGCGGCCAGCAGGTTTGACGGAATTACAGTGTTGCATCCAGAAACCGAATGAAACTTTGAGAGATTATATCCATAGGTGGATCACCCTGCACCGAACGGTGGAAGATGTGTCTGATCATCAGGCAATTTGTGCTTTCAAGGAAGGCGTCAGGTACCGAGAGTTGAATCTGAAATTCGGTCAGACAGGGAACATGACTTTGACTCGGATGATGGAAATCGCCACCAAGTATGCCAATGGTGAAGAGGACGAGCGACTGCGGAGCGGCAAGCACAAGGCAGTCGCCCACGAATTCGGAGGAGGAAACTCCAGTCGGAAACAAAAACGAAAGGCCGAACCAGCTGCTCCGGGTGAGGCCTTGGCTGTGGTTCAAGAAAAGTTCAAGGGGAACCCCAAAGGGCCGTGGAACCCCAAGAAAGTAAAAGATCAAGATGGAAATGACGTGTTGGATCTGCCGTGCCATATCCACACCAAAAAAGACGAAGAAGGTAATTTCATTTACCCGAAGCATACCACTCGATAGTGTCGGCTCCTGATCCAGCAGTTCCGAGGGAAACAGCCCAAGGAAAAGGAGAAGGAGGCAGACAAGGCTGAGAGTGAAGGGGAAGATGATGATGGTTATCCTCATGTGAATTCCACTCTGATGATTTTGCTGATGTTGAAAACAAGAGTCGATTGAAAGTCATCAACAGAGAAGTGAACATGGTCGCTCCGGCGACACCCAATTACTTGAAATGGTCGCAGACTGCCATTACGTTTGTCACATCCCTTGTCTGGTATGACCTAGACTAGCTAGTCATTTGTGCATCATATTTAAATTTCATTTAAATTTGAAATGAGGATTGGTGGAACCCTCAGAATCATTTTTGAAAATGACCCAAATAAAAATTTCTCCAAAAGGGTCCAAGAAAATGCTCATGATGCCCTCTAAAAATATTGGACAGAGATAAAAATCAAAACAATATTTTTAGGAGCTCATGGACATTTATTTTGGCCATTTGGATTAATTCGATAAATATTTGCATTGGAGATATATTTCTATATATATGAAATATGGTCCAAAAATTATGCCAATTATACAAGAGTTCTGGAATAATACCATTAGCCCCTACAAAAATTGGCATAATAAAATTAAATGATTTGATATATTTATTAAATCAAACAAATGTCAGAAAAAAATGGAAAACAGAAATAAAAGGAAGGAGGACTTACCTGGGCCTCCCCTCCCCTGTGCGGCCCAGCTGGCCGACCCAGCCGACTGGCTAGCGCCAGTCGTCCTCCACCTCCCGCCAGGAGGCCAGAGGCGTGTGGCCGGCGCGTGCGCACCGCCGTGCCGCCACGGCACCTGCCTGCCTGTCCTCCCCTCGATGCCTGGACGTCCGGAACGTCGCCACGCGCTGCCCCGCACCGTTCTCACTCTCCCTCGCCCTCCTCCTCTTCCCCTGCTCTCTCTCTCTCACCCGAAGCACCACCGCCGCCGCAGCTCGCCACCGACGCGCTCCCCGCCGTCCCCTCGCCCCTCCGTAGAGCCCCCGAGCTCCGCCGCGACCCCCTCTACTTCCTCGCCGAGCCACGCAAGCCGGAGAGCCCCGTGGAGCCGTCGCCGTCGCCATCCTCGCCTCCGGCCGCCGTGGGTACTCGCCGTCAATTCGGGAGTTTCCGGGCATCCCCGACCTCGCCTTCGCGCTCGCTGGATCCGCGGTGAGCTCCTCCACCGTTCCCCTCTCTTCTCCCTCCCGTTCCCGTGCCGTAGCGCCGCTCCCCACCACGGCCGAAGCCCCTCGCCGCCGTCCACGTCGCCGCCGCCGTCTCGGCCCGCCTCCGCCCAAACCAAGCCTCCCTCCGCGTTCCGGGTGCCACGAGGGTGCCGCCGGGCCCCTCAGGTGGCCTCCCCGTGCCCCGCAGCCCGATCCCGCTCGCGCCCGAAACCCCGGCAGCCGCCCCGAGCTTCGCTCCGGCGAGCTCCGCCGCCCCCGCAGCCTTCCGCGTGCCCCACTGGATGCGCGTGAGCGCGGGCTTCGCGTGGGTGGTCTCCGCCGCCCGAATGGTCGCCGGAACGGCGATCCCGAGCCCCTCCGCCGCGTTTGCTGTCGCCGGCGGCTAAACGCCGGCGCTTTAGCCCCGGTTGACCAGGGGGTTTGACCTCCCCTGGGTCAATGACATGTGGGCCCGGCCCTGACTAATTCTATTTTAGGATTAGTTTTAATTTAATTAACTCTGTTAATTAATCCTGACACTGACCAGTGGGCCCGACCCCCCTAACCTTTTAGTTAAATTAAATTAACCCTGTTAACCCCCCTGTCACTGACGTGTGGGTCCCACACGTCAGGTTTGACCTGGACAGCCGCGTTGACCCGCTGACGTCGTGCTGACGTCATGCTGGCGTAGTATATAAATTCTGGATTTAATTAAATCAGGAAAATTCCAGAAATTGTTTTAAACTTCAAAAATTCATAGAAATTCAACCGTAGCTCAGATTGAAATAATTTATATATGAAAAATTATCAGAAAAATGCCATCTTTCCATCTGTACTAGTTTCATGCATGAAAAACAAACTTATACATGCTGAATATGGGAAAACACATTATGGCATATATAAGAGACTTAATTTAGAAATGCATTTGAACCTTTGGTTCAAATGGACTTCAAACCAAGTGAACACTAGTTGCATTAGCTCAACAGCATCACATCTACATGCCATGTTCATGCATCATATTGTTGCATATGATTGTGTTTTGATTGCCGGCACCGTTCCTTCTCGATAGGTCCTGCTCCGGAGACGTTCCAGAGTACCTGTCTGTGAAGCAGTGCCTCCCTTGTTGATTTACCAGGCAAGCAAACCCCCTTGTTCATTTCGATAAAACCCTACTCTCTCGCTCCTACTCTCAGTTATTGCATTAGGACAACAACGATTCATATGCTACTTTGTGCTGCGGTAGTTGAACCCATTCCTCTGCATGACCTGTCATTGCCACAGTAAATAGTTGAAACCCACTAGCATGTGTAGGAATTGATTGAAGCCACTGATGTGTTCCTACCATGCTATGCCTGCTATTGCTTAGAGTTGTGTCAGGTCTGATTCATTGGGAATGAATTGGAGTGTCACGATATGTTCTGATGCTGAGAGTGAAGTGTGTGAACACGATTTGGTAAAGGTAGCGGTGAGAGGCCATGTAGGAGTACATGGTGGGTTGTCTCACTGGAACCGTCCTTAAGCCCTGAGTTCTGTGTATGTTGTCCAATGACTCGATACTACCACACATTGGGCTCCGGGCGCTCCAAGCCCTCTCGACTTATTAACCAACTTGATCTCTGTCCAGGAGTCGCAACTAGTTTCTGGTGTTTGTAGGTAGTGCTATTTTTCTACCAAGTGGCACCCGGCAGGGTGGGCTTGGGACAGACTAGGCACACGTGGCCCGGTGTACCGAGTGGCACCCAGTTGGTGGGCTCGGGAACCCTGTACACATCGTTTGGGGCCGTGAGCGACACCCCGGCCGGATCTCCTTGCGGATGAAACCCGAATAGGCGATAAACCTGGACTAGAGTCTTGTGTGGTTAGTCAGGTCGTGGCCGACACCCTCGCCAGGCTTCCGCTTGAAGGTTGCCGAGATACATGACGTGTACATGGCGGTAAGTGGCGAGAGCGTGTGTGAAGAAGTACACCCCTGCAGGGTTAACATGATCTATTCGAATAGCCGGGTCCGCGGTTATGGACTTCTTGGATGCTTACATGGTACATAGACAACTTGAAGTGGATACTCTAAAATGCTCAAGACAAGTGTGAGTGCTATGGATGGCCTTCTCGTAGGGAGACGGGGATGAATCCATAGTAGTGTATTGGGTGGTGATTAGTGGACTCGTGTACGTTGTTTCACCTCCAGAGTTTCTGGTAGTCGTAGATTAGGATAGCCACAGAGTCAAAGCTGGCTTGCTGCAACTAAACCCCACATTACCCTCTTGATACAAATGCATGTATGATAGGATCTGATGTAAGTCTTGCTGAGTACCTTTGTACTCATGTTGCTTTATTTATGTTTTTGCAACGGAGACTTCGGTCTTACTAGTGTTCTCGTGGACTTCGACTAGTAGCTAGTACCTCAGCTACGATCTTGATCGGATGTTGTAGATAGTCAGGCTCTTCAGCCTTTTTCTTTTGTAGATGTCTGTACCCAGACATGTAATGCTTCTGCTTGTTGCTTGTATGCTCTGTATGATGGGTCTTGTGACCCCTGTTTGCAATATATGCTATGACGGCTCTTCTGAGCCTTTATCTATATGAGTTGTTGAGTTATGCTGTGATGCCATGTTGTACAACACATACTTGCATGTTATGCGTACGTGTAATGTGTATTGCTATGTGTGGGATCTGACTATCTAGTTGTTTATTCTTAGTAGCCTCTCTTACCGGGAAATGTCTCCTAGTGCTTCCACTGAGCCCTGGTAGCTTGCTACTGCTCCGGAACACTTAGGCAGGCCGCCATGTGTCCTTCTTCGATCCTGTGTCTGTCCCTTCGGGGAAATGTCACGCGATGAATACCGGAGTCCTGCTAGCCCGCTACAGCCCGGTTCACCGGAGTCCTGTTAGCCCAGTGCTACAGCCTGGATTCACTCGCTGATGACCGACACGTTCGATGCTGGGTCATGGATGCCTGTCCCTGTAAGTTAGTGCCACTTTGGGTTTACGACTAGCCGTGTCAGCCCGGGCTCTTGATCATATGGATGCTAGCGACACCATCATATACGTGTGCCAAAATGCGCAAACGGTCCCGGGCAAAGGTAAGGCGACACCCGTGGGGATACCGTGCGTGAGGCCGCAAAGCGATATGAGGTGTTACATGCTAGATCGATGTGGCATCGAGTCGGGGTCCTGACAACGTTCGACCAGTCTGATCACCGAGCGCACATCGCCACCCCTGGGAGGCAAGCACTGGTGGTCGACCCGGTGGTCGAAGGCATTCGACTGACAAAGGTCCTGATGGACGGTGGCAGTGGCCTGAACATTCTGTACGCAGAAACATTGAAAGGAATGGGCATTCCGATGTCCAGACTCAGTGAAAGCCACATGAGTTTCCATGGGGTCATCCCAGGCAAGAAGGCTGCGTCCCTCAGTCAGATTGCACTCGACGTGGTTTTTGGTGATGCCAAAAATTACCGCAAAGAAAAGTTGACGTTTGAAGTCGTGGATTTTCAGAGTGCGTATCATGCAATTCTGGGCAGGCCAGCTTATGCACGATTCATGGCTCGACCTTGTTATGTGTACCTCAAACTGAAGATGCCTGGTCCCAGAGGAGTGATCACTATCTCTGGTAATCGGAAAAAGGCGGAAGAGTGTTTCCAGAAGGGCTCAAAGATCGCCAATGCCCAGATGGCCATGGCAGAATTGCAAGAATACCAAAAAACACAGACCCAAGTGACTTGTTGCGAGCCAAGAAGCCAGCCACGGATTCAGCATTCCAGTCGTCTGGCGAGACGAAGTCTGTTCACATTCACCCGACGGACCCCGATGCAGCTCCGACCAACATTTCGACCACACTCGACTCCAAATAGGAAGAAGCGCTCATCCAGTTCCTCCGTGAGAACTGGGACATCTTTGCATGGAGGCCTTCTGACATGCCAGGTGTTCCCAGGGGACTGGCTGAGCATCGTTTGCGAGTCGACCCGAAAGTGAAACCAGTCAAAGAGCATCTTCGACGGTCCTCCGTCCAGAAAAGAAAAGCAATCGGCGAAGAGGTGGCTCGGCTTTTGGTAGCTGAGTTTATCCGAGAGATTTACCACTCCGAGTGGTTAGCCAATGTTGTCATGGTCCCAAAGAAAGATGACTCACTCTGCATGTGCATCGATTTCAAGCATATCAATCGGGCCTGCCCGAAAGATCACTTCCCTCTCCCTCGCATCGATTAGATAGTCGACTCGACTGCTGGGTGCGAGCGTTTGTCCTTTTTGGATGCCTACTCTGGGTACCACCAGATCCGTCTGTACGGACCCGATGAAATAAAGACAGCTTTTATCACCCCGTTCGGGTGCTTCTGTTATGTCACAATGCCATTCGGCTTGAAGAACGCCGGAGCCACATTTATGCGAATGATTCAGAAGTGCCTGCTCACTCAGATCAGTCGGAATGTGGAAGCATACATGGATGACATTGTGGTCAAGTCACGTAAAGGTTCTGACCTGCTGACCGACCTCGCCGAAACCTTTGCCAACCTCAGAAGGTATGATATCAAGCTCAATCCATCAAAGTGCACGTTTGGAGTTCCAGGCGGAAAGTTACTCGGTTTTCTTGTTTCCGAACGAGGAATCGATGCTAACCCAGAGAAAGTAGGCGCTATACTTCGGATGAAACGCCCTGTGCGTGTGCATGATGTCCAGAAGCTTACTGGTTGCTTGGCCGCCGTAAGTCGATTCATTTCTTGCCTCGGTGAAAAGGCCCTCCCTCTTTATCGACTGATGAAGAAATCAGATGCGTTCGAGTGGACTCTAGAAGCTGATACAGCATTTGCAGAGCTAAAAGCCCTGCTTTCCACCCAGTCGGTGCTTGCTGCTCCAATCAGCAAAGAGCCTCTTTTGCTTTATATAGCAGCCACTGGACAAGTCGTTAGTACAGTACTTATGGTCGAGCGGGAAGAAGAAGGAAAAGCGTACAAAGTTCAATGCCCAGTTTATTATATTTCTGAAGTCCTGACCCCGTCAAAGCAGAGATATCCTCACTATTAGAAGCTTGTCTATGGAATTTACATGACCACGAAGAAGGTTGCACACTACTTCTCAGATCACTCTGTTACAGTCATCAGCAACGCTCCATTGTCAGAGATTCTGCACAACAGGGAAGCAACTGGTCGAGTGGCAAAATGGGCGATTGAACTTCTTCCCTTGGATATCAACTTTGAGGCAAAGAAAGCTATCAAGTCCCAAGCAATAGCAGATTTCCTCGCCGAGTGGATCGAACAGCAAGTGCCGACTCAAGTTCACTCGGAGCACTGGACCATGTTCTTTGACCGATCCAAGATGTTGAACGGTTCTGGTGCTGGAGTAGTTCTGGTATCCCCCCGAGGAGACAAGCTCAGATATGTCCTCCAGATTCACTTTGATTCCTCCAACAATGAAGCAGAGTATGAAGCACTCCTGTATGGGTTGCGCATGGCCATCTCACTCGGCGTCCGTCACCTCATGGTCTATGGCGACTCAGATTTGGTAGTTAATCAAGTGATGAAGGAGTGGGATGTCAGAAGCCCAGCCATGACTGGTTACTGCAATGCGGTGAGAAAGCTTCAGAGGAAGTTCGAGGGGTTAGAACTCTACCACATCCCCCGATTGAAAAAGCAAGCAGCCGATGAATTGGCAAAGATAGGTTCCAAGAGAGAGGCCATTCCCAGCAATGTGTTCTTGGAGCATATTCACACGCCGACAGTTCAGGAAGACCCTTTCATTGAAGAGCCCCCACAACCCAAGAGCGCCACGGATCCGACTGAAGTCGAGGTCCCAGCTATGGTCGACCTAATCATGGAGGTTTTGGCCATTACTCCTGACTAGACGGTGCCCTACATTGCATACATCCTCAGGAAAGAGCTCTCGGAGGATGAAGAAGAAGCTCGACAGATTGTCCGCCGATCTAAAGCTTTTACTGTGATAAGAGGGCAGCTGTTTAGAGAAAGTATGACTGGAGTCGGTCAGAATTGCATAACACCAGAAGAAGGTCGAATGATCCTCAATGACATCCACTCGGGGACCTGTGGTCACCATGCGTCCTCTCGGGACATCGTGGCTAAAGCATACCGAGCTGGATTCTATTGGCCACGAGCAAATGAGATGGTGAAAGATATAGTCGACAGATGTGAAGGCTGTCAATTTTACTCCGATATGTCTCACAAGCCAGCGTCAGCCCTGAAGACCATCCCCCTCGTCTGGCCCTTCGCTGTTTGGGGACTGGATGTGGTTGGACTGCTGAGGACCGGCAGAAGCGGATTCACTCACGTGCTCATTGCAGTCGACAAGTTTACCAAATGGATCGAAGCCAAACCCATCAAGAACCTTGACGCTAGCACCGCTGTCAGTTCTATCAGAGAATTGACGTTCTGATATGGAGTCCCACACAACATCATCACGGACAACGGATCGATCTTCGATTCCGATGAGTTCAGAATTTTCTGCGCCTCTCAGGGCACTCGAGTTGACTATGCTTCTGTTGCTCACCCGCAGTCGAACGGACAAGCAGAAAGAGCCAATCGCCTAATTCTCAAAGGACTGAAGCCCCGACTGATGCGTGATCTCAAACACATAGCAGGTGCTTGGGTTGATGAACTTCCATCAGTTCTGTGGGGTTTAAGGACAACTCCTAATCAGTCGACTGGAAGAACTCCTTTCTTCTTAGTCTATGGAGCCGAAGCTGTCCTGCCAAGTGACTTGCTCCACAATGCACCCCGAGTTGAACTCTTCTCCGAAGCAGAAGCAGAGCAGGCCCGACAAGATTCAGTCGATCTCTTAGAGGAGGAAAGAGAGATGGCCTTGATCTGCTCGACCATTTATCAGCAAGATTTGCGTCAATTCCACGCCAGGAATGTGAGGGGTCGGGCCTTTCAAGAAGGAGACTTGGTTCTTCTAGACGCCAGGAATTGGGCATCGGAGCAACTACGTGGTCCGGAGTCCGAGTCCCTGATTTTTTCCCGCTGCATCGGTGCGAGATGTAGCAACAATTGTCTTCACCCTAGTTTTGGCATACATACTAGACGGCCTTAGTGCTATTAGTTCTATGTTACTAAATTTGTGCATGTACACACCTGTTAGTATTAATTTGCTGTCATCCAAACAATGTCGCTATGCTGTTGCAGTTATATTTACCTTCCTCATAAAATGTTCAATTTGTTATTTATTGTACATGAGTAAGAACTTGTAGCGTCGTTGTAGTTAATTATAACTTCTAATGTTCCATAATTTGGATGTTGTCCCAGTACCAATTATTTCATTTGCATATTGATCTTTTTGAGAAGATATGTCATAATTAACATGTTTCTTCAGTTTTTCTAAATAAGCACCGGTGATTTTCTATGTTGCTATAAACCCATTTCCCCTACAACTGTTACTGATCTAGTTTTAAGGGACAATTGCATCTTTGCCCCTAGTTGGTTCCTACCCACGGGTTTTGTCCTTACTTTTTGAGCTTGCTCAGTTTTGCCCTTACTTTTTCCGTCGAGGTACCTCGAATGCCCTTTAACCGTTTGACCAAAACTTTGAAAATTCATAACTAATTCATATGAACTCAGAAAAATGCAAATAAGATATCAAAATGTTTCGATAAACATTACCTTTATGAGCATATCATTTGCATCCAGGACAAAAGAACCCTTTAAACTACCTGAGGTAATTAATGTTATTAACATTATTAAAAATAAAAAGGTATAAACAATATTTTTTTCATGAATAAAAATTACATGCAAATGTAGGTGATGTTTTCTGAACAGACTAATATCTTATTTGCAATTTTCTAAGTTCGTATCAATTTGTTATGAAGTTTCCAAATAATGGTCAAAGTCGTTAGAACATTCATAACAAGATGATACGAACTCAGAAAAATGCAAATAAGATATCTGGATGTTCAGAAAACATCACTTACATTTGCATGTAATTTTTATTCATAAAAATATATTGTTTATACTTTTTTATATTTAATAATGTTAATAACATTAATTACCTTAGGCAGTTTAAAGGGGGCGTTTGTCTTGAATGCAAATGATATGCACATAAAGGTAATGTTTATCTAAACATTTTGATATCTTAGTTGCATTTTTCTGAGTTCATATGAATTAGTTATGAATTTTCAAAGTTTTGGTCAAACGGTCAAAGGGCATTCGAGGGACCACGATTGAAAAAGTAGGGGCAAAACTGAGCAAGCTCGAAAAGTAAGGGCAAAACCCGTGGGTAGGAACCAACTAGGGGTAAAAATGCAATTGTCCCTTTTAATTATTATAGGATCAACGGAAGTGTTGTTACTTGGAGTGGGTTGATCACGAGTGGCCACAGTCTTTGAAGATGTGCCTAGCGAAGCTCTGGAGCATGTATGAGGAAGAGAACACACATAGGCTTAGAGAAATTGTTGTCAACGCTGAAGAATATTTGAAGATGCGGGATAAAAATTTGAAGGTGGAGAATGAGCTCAGATTTTTCAAATCAGACTTTGCTAAGATGGTGTTGGAGAAGGAGGACGCACTTTCCCAGTTGGCCCGTGCAAGATAGGTTCTTACTGAACTGAAAGCAGAGGTGGATAAGACGAGCCTGGATGATCTTGATTAGGGAAATGAATATAGTGTTCTTATGAAGTTGAACTAACTATATGTTGTACTGTGCTGTTTTCATGTAGCTACCGTACTGTGATGTTATAATATATTTATGTGCCTGATATGAAATTGGCAAACAGTTGTTCGATATGAAATGTGAATTTGCGTAATACTGGAATTATTAATTGTAAACTAATAAACCTGCTAAATGTGTCATGGACCTTTGGAAACGGTTCTAGCAGTAAAAGCGCTTGCGGTGGATAGCCCAATGCCACACAACTTTCTTCATCAAACCGTGTGTTGTATAGTTTATAAAGCAAAAGGCAGACCATGTGTGATAGTTACACCTTTCACACATGAGCCTACACATAAAACTGTGTGGGATGTACGTATGAACGGAAACGTTTTCCTGGATTGACTGTGTGGGATGTACATAAGAACGGAAACGTATTTCTTGGATTGACTGTGTGTGATATACATACGAACGGAAATGTTTTTATGGGATTCACCGTGTGGGATGTACATACGTACGAAAATGATTTTCTCGGATTACTGTGTGGGATGTACATACCTACGGAAATGATTGGGTTTTGATGCCTCGCCCGATCACACATGGCCCCAGCCTGTGTCCCAGGAGGGCCTATCCCCAACGATTTCTGGGTCGATTGGGAAGGACCCCCTATCGCCCACACTCACTTGGTGACAGTTCCAAATGCCGTCGCGGAAAGGGGTTAAAAACCGTTTGTATAGCAGCGATGTGTACCAGTGAATCAATCCAATAAGATAACTTCAAAGGGAAAACCCAATCCATTACAAGAAGGTGGTGCGGGAGAAACATCATAAGATCCAACTATAATAGCAAAGCTTGCGGTACATCAAGATCATGCCATATCAAGAACGAGAGAGAGAGAGAGAGAGAGAGAGAGAGAGAGAGATCAAACACATAGCTACTGGTACTTACCCTCAACCCCGAGGGTAAACTACTCCCTCCTGGTCATGGAGAGCGCCGGGATGATGAAGATGGCCACCGGTGATAGTTTCCCCCTCTGGCAGGGCGCTGGAACGGGCTCCCGATTGGTTTTTGGGGGCTAAAGAGGCTTGCGGCGGCGGAACTCCCGATCTAGATTTCTTTTCGAGGGTTTCTGTATTTATAGGAATTTTTGGCATCGGTTTCACGTTAGGGGTGGCATCCACGAGTCAACCACAAGGACGGAGGGTGTGCCCGAGGGGTAGGGCGCGCCCTCCACCCTTGTGGAGGCCTCGTGTCTCTTCTGGCCCAACTCTTTTGCTTCGGGGGCTTCTTCTGGTCCATAAAAAGTCACCGTAAATTTTGAGTTCAATTGGACTCCGTTTGATATTCCTTTTTTGCAAAACCCCAAAACAAGGAAAAAACAGAAACTGGCACTGGGCTCTAGGTTAATAGGTTAGTCCCAAAAATCATATGAAATAGCATATAAATGCATACAAAACATCCAAGATAGATAATATAATAGCATGGAACAATAAAAAATTATAGATACATTGGAGACGTAGCAATGACCTCCAGCCTCTACATTAGGACGATGCATGCATTCATCTATCTATACCTATACTAATTTGTGACTCCCTAGAAATAAAGGAAATATGGCCTAGAGGCAATAATAAAGTTGTTATTTTATATTTCCTTATTCATAGTACTGCAGGATGCTGCTAACGCGACACTACGATCAAAGACCCTTCTACGAAACTCTGTGCGATGCAATAATCACAGACAGTGGTGTAAAAAATCCGTCAAAAAAGGTGCAAAAATTTTGCGATGGAGGATGCATCAAACACGGTTCAAATTTTAGTTGCGTGTGTGATGCAGGCCATACGGTTCAGTTCAATTAACTGTTTCTGATGAGGAGGAACAAAAGAAATGGGAAGCCAGATGAAGGTGTGTGCTATATACAGCATACGGTTCACTCGGATGAACTATTTGTGATTAGGCAACACAAAAGAAATGGTTAGCCAGATCAAGGTGTGTGTGATATACGACATGCGGTTCACTTGGATGAACTGTTTTCCTTGAGACAAGAGAACAAAAACGGTTCAATATATCAAGATGTGTGTGATACGCAGCAAACAGGTCTGTAATCAGAAATGTGTGTGAAAATCGATAATAACACAGACGATTGCTTCTAATAAGACGTATGTGATATGCTCTGTCTACACAACATCTATTGGCCATTGGGGGACGGGTGGTCATACGGATATGCCATAAGGATGCGAAGAGGCATCCTATATCAGCAAGGACTAGTTGTTCCACCAGTAGCTCATATAAGAGAACTCTCAAGTTAAGTGTGCTCAGGCTGGAGCATCTATCAGATGGGTGACTGGATGGGAAGTTGTGTTGACTGATCAGAGCCATGAGTTAATTTAACATCGAGGTCCTAGTTATTTATTTATTTATTTATTAACACATCTGAAAGAAGGTCTACTGCATTACTTTTTGACAATTTGCGATACATGGCATACAGTTGATCCATCCGACCTATTTGTGATGGAATAAGCCGTGTGTGTTGTGGGCAAACACTTGTTAGTATTCAACCGCTTGCGATTGATGAATTCATCACCGACGGGTTCCCTAGTGTGGTCCGTGTTCATTTGATCATCATCTACTTCTTGTGCTAGCTCGATGTTCCTTTTATGCAAAGTTTCCATTAATTGATGGCGTTTTATGAACACACCACCGTTTCCCGCCATTTCCTCACTTGTTTCCCGCCACCCAGTGATATTGTGCATAAACCTAGGCGGCGCGCGACGCGCGGAGGCGACAAGCGCAGCCTGTAGCACATCCATCTTTCCAAGCATTCCAACCCACCAAAGCGATGCCTCTACCATCAACCTCATCGATGAGGAAAATGAGTAGGCTCCATGGCCCATCAAGGCCGAGGCGCTCCCCGGCAACACGATGGATGACGTCGTGATGCGCGTCATTGCCAGGGTTGAGCAGACCTTTCACGCATGGAGCTTGAGCGCCGCGGATCAAGATAGGTGTTGGGGGTATAACTATGGGGTATGAACCGCCCAGGAGGGGCCGGGTCATACCACGGGCAACTTATCAATGAAGATGGCAGCTCATACAAGCCCAATGACGGCCCAAGACCCAGAGGCGACTTGAGGACCAAGAGGATGAACCGCCTTATGTGTATAACTTGTTTTGTAAGGCAAGCGTAGTAAGTCACCGAGCCGGACACGATGTGTATGAGCCGGCCGGGACTCTGTGAGCCGCCGGGCATCAACCTATGTATATAAAGGGACGACCCGACAGTGGTTTAGGGACAAGTAATAACAATCGAGAGCTATGTCAAGTGTATTCACTCCCTGGTAATTGAAACCCTAGCAATACAACACAAAGCAGGAGTAGGCTTTTACCTCGTTGAGAGGGGCCGAACCTGGGTAAACTCTTTGTGTCCTTTGTCCTGCTTAACCCCTTCAAGCTAACCTAGTTGCGATGGCTCCATGACTAAGTCCTTGCGCTAGGACATCTGCCGTGTCAAGTCCACGACAGTTGGCTATAGCGCCCAAGATGCGATTCTATCCCAATCACGTGATGAACTCATGATTGGGGCACACCCGAATTTCGAGTGCATAGCAAGGTGGATATCATTACAACATACCATGTACTGAATAGATGAGAATACAAGATAAAGGCTTACACTCGCCACAAGCTATAACATGAATACATCAATACATCGATACATAGCAATCATCATACAAAAGAGCAGGATCCGACTATGGATGAGATCAAACAAAGAAGAAGAATGACATCCACCCTGCTAGCCCAGGCTCCCCCAACCCGGAACCTATCCCTTGATCGAACAAGAAGAAGCAGAAGAACTCCAAACAAGCAAGCATCACACTCGCGTCAGATCATCGCATTACCTATACCTGCAACTGTTGTTGTAGTAATTTTTGAGCCATGAGGACTCAACAATCCCATTACCATGGGTATCAAGACTAGCAAAGCTCAATGGGGTATGGAAGGGATAAGTGGTGAGGTTGCAGCAAGCGGCTAAGCATTTATGGTGGCTAAGATACGAGTACAAGAGTAAGATGAGAAACTACGCAAACAGTCACAAACTAGTAATGATCAAGAAGTGATCCTCAAATACTTACGTTCAAACATAACCCCACCATGTTCTCTTCTTGAACTCACCCGAAAAGAGATAGTCATGGTTATGCACGCGGTTGGTGTCTTTTAGTTGAGTTTACTTCAAGTCCTCTACAATCGGATATTAGCAAATTCCCATCTGCCGCATAATCGCGAGCACGGCTCTCGAAAGTTTAAACCATGTATGGGTGTCCCAACTTAGCCCATGCAAGCTCATGATCCGCGGGGACAATCCTCCATCACGGGAACCTCCTATCAGACTTGGAATCCCGGTGCACAAGACATTTTGACAATGGTAAAACTAATCCAGCAAGACCTCCCGGCGTGCCGACACCCTGATAGTAGCCGCACGTATCTCGTCTCAGGCCACGTCTGGATGGGTCAGCCTATAGGCATATACCAAATACCTCGAGTTTCCCCGAGGCGGCCCCGCAGTCTGCCCGTTTGGGATTAACACCATCAGCACTGGCCCCCCTGCTATGTAGAAAATCTTCGGGTTCACGATGCCCTATGCCAATTAATTATTAGGTTCAAGTATTATTATGGCAAATGTTAAAACCAATGTTGGGCCTTGCTGGAAGAGTTTTATTCAAAGGGAACTGTCAAGAGGGGCCCATAAACCCTCACCATGTTAGGGACGCAAAATCAAGGAACATAACAATGGTATGACATAAACTAGGGCGGCAAGAGTGGAACAAAACACCAGGCATAAGGCCGAGCCTTCCACCCTTTACCAAGTATATAGATGCATTAATTAAAATAAGAGATATTGTGATATCCCATGATATCTATGTCCCAACATGGAACAACCTGCAACTGCACCTGCAACTAGAAACGGTGTAAGAGGGGCTGAGCTAAGCGGTAACATAGCCAAACAATGGTTTGCTAGGAAGGGTGAAAAGGTTAGAGGCTATCATGGCAATATGGGAGGCTTGATGAACAAGTGGTAGGTAGCGCGACATAGCGATAGCATCGAGACAACTAGCATAGCAAAGATAGTAGTGACATCCAAGGTGACGGTTATCATGCCTGAAATCCCGCTAGGAAGAAGAACGGGTCCGTGAAGAAGACAAGCCAACATAGTCGAACGGATCCTCACAATCGCAACGTGTCTAGAACTATCAAGAAGAAGCACAACCGTAAAGAAGCAAACAAATGGTAAACCAACAAGCATAAACATGGCATGATGCACAACCAAGTATGATACTACAAGTTAAGTGGAGCTCAATATGCAACGAGTTGCATATTGGAGAAGCACCACATTTAATTATTAAGTTAACTCCCGTTTATGTACTCAACAATATTAAATGTTATTAAACATGGCAAGGGGTGAAGCATAATTAAACTAACTTTTTAGGCAAGTTTAAATGAGGCTGGAAAAACAAACAACAATTCCGGTAAATCCCGACATGTCATTTAGCAATTTGATGCAAACAACAATTTTAAACATTTAAATGTTGTTATCATGATGCAGATGACATATGCAAGTTTTAAGAATAAGTTGACATGAAGCATTTGGTCGCCCTGACAGAATGAAAGGGGTGCCATGGTGGCGATAACAAAAATGATGCCAAGGCATTATTCCAATTCCGACAACTCATTGAGACGTCGGTGCAAAAGAAAGATTGGATGCATGGAATGTGCAATGCAACGGGGAGTGATCCCGGATACCGGGTGTCCCATGTGTCTATGGCATGGAAAATGAGGAATGAGCAAGAGGCGATTCGAACATGGTGCAAACATGGGCATCTCATACAACACATCACATGCATATGGTCCACGGGCATCGTCTCAACGGTTATACCTTCTGAAGGTGCATTTACAGAGCGGTTCGAGTTCGTTGAGGGAAGTAGTGGAAGTAGTCGTTCCCACGACGGTAGTTGTACATGGCAATCATGGACGAACTTGGAGGGTCATCGATAGTCGTTCACGGGTCTTCAGCGATGGTTGTGGTACATGTTTTGTAGATGTTTGGGTGGTGGTAGTGGAAGTGGTGTTTCACTTTTCGTAGACGTTCGGGGTCGCCGGTAGTTGTACACGACGAGGGTAGTCAAACTTGACACTTGCGATACACGGGCCTTCAGCGACGGTAGTGGTACATCTTGTCGTGGAACTTGGGCGTAGTGGTACATGTTTCGTAGCCGTTCGAGTCATCGGTAGAGGAACATGGTGAAATCCAACATAAGCGGTTCAGTCTGAAATCATGGCACCCAGGCCCAAAGTGACAAGCATTAAGCATGGCAAAGTCATATCAACATCAATCGCAGAAAATAATAGATACTAGGGATCAAGCCCTAACAAACTAACTCGATTACATGATGAATCTCATCCAACTCCTCATCGACCAGCGAGCCTACGAAGGAATTACTCACTCCCGGTGGGGAGCATCATGAAATTGGCGATGATGAAGGGTTGGTGATGACGAAGATCAAAGATCCCCCTCTCTAGAGCCCCAAATGGACTCCAGATCTGGCCTCCCGATGAAGAATAGGAGGTGCCGGCGACTCCGTATCGTGAAACAAGATAATTCTTCCTCCTTTATTTTTTCTGGAAAAATAGGTATTTATGGAGTTGGACTCAGGGTCTGCGGGGCTACCAGGTGGGCGCAACCCACCTGGGCGTGCCTAAGGGGGCGAGGCGCGCTCTGGTGGTTGTGCTCACCCAGGGTCCCCCCTCCGGTGGATCTTGGTTCCAGTATTTTTATTTTATTGTATAACAATTCTCCACAAAGTTTCATCCCAATCCGAGAACTTTTATTTCTGCACAAAAACAACACCATGGTAGTTCTGCTGAAAACAGCGTCAGTCTGGGTTAGTTTCATTCAAATCATGCAAATTAGAGTCCAAAACAAGAGGAAAAGCGTTAGGAAAAGTAGATACGACAGAGACGTATCAACCCCACAAGCTTAAACCTTTGTTTGTCCTCAAGCAATTCACTTGATAAACTCAAAATGAAAAAAAACTATTACGAACTCTTTTGCTCTTGTTTACATAAATAAGCTTAAGTAGCACCCATGTTTTCAACAAAGATTATAACTAACCATGTCAACAATAACTCTTAAATATCTTATATTTACTAATTGGAGGCACCATCCGAGTTTCCGCGTTAATCCTCACGTCTAAGCCTTAATTACCATTGGATTAACAGATGAAAAGCCGAGATTGCTTCTTTAACCGCAACGTTCAGAAAAAAATTCCTCCCGACTACTTTAAAAAGAATAGATAAATCAATCTCTATCTCTCCCTGATCCTCCATGTTTCGATCTCCATGTCAAGCAAAAAGTAAAAACAAATCAATCTCTTTCTCTCCCCGACCCTCTCCTGTTCAATCTCCACATAACTAAAAAAATCAATCTCTCCCTCTCCCGACCTCCCCTATTTCAACTAGATAATGAGCAAATCGGCTTGACCAATTCTTTACCGTTCCACCAGAGCATAAAATGGAAAACAAAATATCCAGACACATTCTGCAAAACTTTAAATTAATAATATAAAGAATATAGTGATAATAAAAGTAAATGTTTTTCGTATGGATTCATTACCCATCTATACTCGTTGGAACACCAAACAGAAATAAACGTTGCCATTTAGATATATCATAATTCCAACCAGGCAGCTTTATTTCGAGTGCTTCTTTGAACTCCCTTGCAAAACTTTTTAATTTTAGTGCATGCCTTATCTTTTTTTCCTCTAATGATTGTGATGTTTGAATAGGATCCATAATATATAGGCGACGTGCCTCTTTATCGATGACGTACAAGATGTATCGGCCGATTGATGAATAGGGAAGATAAATCTACAAGTGGAGCTATTAGAAACAACAATAAACCATGATAACAATGGACAAATAATTTTACTTACCTTGTTGCATGATGAGATATCGTTGTCCATCCCAGGCCAACTATCAAATAATGTTGCCAACGTCTGGATAGTGTCCTTCTCGCAAAACTTCTGACCTCGTGTTGACTCTAGCAACATGGATTAAACAAAAAAAGAAATATTGGTTCAACATGTTGTTAATAATGACACATAAATTGAATAGTTACGGTAACTTACACAAAATCGTAGATTCATGTAGTGTACGGGAGGGTCTGTGAACAATACTCCCTCGTCACATGCCAGCATACGCACGGCGGTGTTGAAGAATTCATTGTCCATGGGCTACTCCATGTTTAGTATGCACTGAAGTTTCTTAAGACTTAAGCCCACTAGATCGGGTGTCGAGCTCCGGACCCATAACTTCCTACAAATTTGGATGGTAAGAAGAACAATAATATACATCCGCACATTAAATATTGACACATGATACTTACTCCAGACATCCGGCATCATCGATCGACATGATGTAGCTGCAAAGGCCGGCAAGTAATTCATGTTTCTCTGTGGGTATGGTAGTGATTGGTCTTTGACAACGTCAGATGGATTCTCCAGGATCTCGAGATCAGAATTAGCTAAATTTCCCTCATCGTCAAAATTATATAAAGTTTCTTCATCGTCAGGTTGATGGTATATGGGAACTCCTTTTAGCTTATTCAGCTCTGAATCGAGCAAAATGATAGCTAATTTTTGTCGAAAATGTTTCATATCCTCCTACAAGATATATATTTAAATAATATTTCTTAATAAAATAACGAGATAATGTAAAAAATGAAATACCTGGGTGAACTGGTCTGACAGTCCATGTGATGACCAGTATTCCATATAATTTAGCATAAAAAATCCACATGATACGCTATAATATTATAAAATAATGCTTTAGATTATCACCCATATGAATCAAAAAGACAAACCATTGTAACAAGTACTTACCCATCGGTTTGTATTGCCTTATGAAACTGCTCTACAACCGTCCATTTTGTAACATTGAGATCGGGCCACTTATGACCTCTGATAAAATCCGAGCTATGCTCTACAAGTTTCAGACGCTTCTCGAGTCCTAGCAACTATTAATCACACAATATAATATTACCGATCGAGGCAAACAAAACATATGTTAAGATGAGTAAAAAAATAGATAGTTACCGTAGTAGAAAGGTCACTGCGTTTGACCCGAAAACCAAGTGAGTCCAATACTTGAAAGGTCACTGCGTCGTGTGGCCGGCAAAGGCTTGTCGACAAAATGGGGGTCATACTATACCGCTGGTGTGCGGAAGGAGAAAAAGACCAGCTCGGAAAGCCAGGCGCGAGAGGTTCAAGAACTCAAGGCACAGGTGGCGCTGATTCCGGAGATTGTCCAAGAGCAAGTGGAATAACGACTCGGAGCGACGATCACCGCCCTTGTGCCTACCTTGATCTCGGGGTTGAGTCCGTGGATTGCGGGCGGCCAACAGGGGCCGCCCCCGATTCCTAGCTTCACGGCCAGCAACTCGCATAATGCGATGGCGGGGCCATTGGTGCCTCCGGCGGAGGCGACATTGGTGTCCCCGACGCCGGCACGGGAGCTTAATGCACCCGGGTGTACGCCGGCCGGCACCTCTGCAGCAAGCGGCACCTCCGTCAACTGCACGCCCGCCGTTGGCGGTGCGTCGACATTAGCCGAGCTCGACGCCATCGTCACGGTAACTAATTAAGCCTCTCTCGGCCGAGGACTTCATCTCCTTGCCTTTGACTGGGCATCCCTGATGCCTTACATGTTTTCGCAGGGCGCCACCGACGTTCCGTGCACTCTCCTCCACTTCGTGAACAACGAGTTGGTCGATGTCGCCAAGGGCAAAATCGTTCAACCGGGCAACCCCTTGTTCCACGGTACCCAGATGCCACCCAACTTGTTTAGGGTTCAACTGGTTCGGGTGCTGCCAGGCTGCGACGACTTGTTACCTCCGATTCGACCCGTCGGGGCCGACGATGAAGACGTGATGACCCTCAGCGCCTGCCTGAGCTGGCCCCTGCTTTGGCCGAAGAGCCAGATTCGTTTGGGGGCGGGGGACACCACCCCAAAGACAACACCGCCAGTCGTGCCGGCGCCAAGTCGGCCCCATGGCAAGACCGCCGTAACGGTGCCGGACATCCCTATGCCACTGGATCCAAACATGCATATGGCACAGGATCAGAACGACGACGACGACGACGATGATACATTTGGCAACGTCGATCAGTACTTTGCCGATCATGGGTACGATGGCGACTTCATGGGGCCTCCTTCTCAAGAACCAAACCCAACAAAAGACGTGTGCGATCTAGCTGGTACCGCGGAGAAGCCAAGTTGCAACAGGCGCCGTCTGGCATTCAGCTCTCAGGAGACGCCTCCAGCTGCCGACTTCATCGAGCCTCAGATAGGCGAGGTGCGAAATATTATCAGCCCCAACACACTCAAGAAGGCGGTCTGTGAGCAGAACTCGGTCCCATTACAGGAGAAGAAGAAGGCACGCAAAAGAAAGACTAAGAAGGGTGTGAGCCAGCCGGCACTGAGTACGATCCGTGCTCAGGACGGGCCACCTTCACCGCAGGATATCTCGAGGAGGGTGCATGTGGCGGGTAGGGCGATGCTACCGACAAATATGCTCAATGCTGCAACCGGTGCTATGCGGAGTCTGCATGAAAGTGTTCTTTCTTTGGAGAAGCGGCGTCTCAGGGAGAAGGATGTGGCATACCCAGTTTTCGCGGCCAAGGTGCCAGAGGGCAAGGGCTTTGTGGATAACTCCATCGGGCGTACGATCGTCCTGCGTTTTGATGACATCCACGCTATGTTGAACCTTCATCCGCTGCACTACACCTTCGTTCGGCTATTTTCGCTGAGTATGGAGATGCGGATCATTCGCGACAAGACCCCGGACATCGTGATAGTCGACCCCTTCTACATGCGTGCCAAGATCTTGGGCAGTGCTGGGGACCGGCAAGTCGCGAGTTCTTACCTCGAAGGCGTCATTCTGGCAAACCAAGATAAGGATAACTTCCTCGTGCCTTACTTTCCCGAGTAAGTCCTCCCCTCAACCGGCCCATAACATATGAATTCTTACATTTCGATCGTTTTTCTTTTAACATTCCGTGTTTTCTGCAGTGACACACGTTGCACGCTCATCCTCCTAAGCCCCAAATATTCCATGGCCACATATTTCGACCCGGACCGTCAGTCGAACGTAGACTACACAAATGTCAAGAAGGTTCTTGATGATGTTCTCCCTGGCTACGCCAAATCTGGAGGCACCTTCACCAGGCCTATTCGTAAGTACGACAAGCACGTGTTCTCCCACAATACGACGTTCTGCTGCGTCAAGCAGCCGCCTGGCGGTCAGAAGGGTGCCTACTACGCCATCCATCACATGCGGGCAATCGTACGGGACCATCATCAACTTCTGCTACCGAGTAAACTCAAAGATTGGGCCGGGAGCGTGTCGGCAATCCAGGACGCGGACCTCCGACAAGAATTCTTTCGCATCCAGTCGGAGTTTGCGGAAATCATCCATCAAGATGTCCTTCGTACCTCGGGGCAGTTCTACCTCAGAAATCAACCGTCCAACAGTGACATCGACACAATGCTACAAATGCAGGCTGACAACGACCGTTATTTCATGACTCCCACGATAGACGGCGGCTTCATCCACGCTCCGGTCCCTTGAGTCGAGTCGAAAGCAGTGATGCTGTGTCTAGTTCTGAAACATCGATTGTCTCATGTTGTAATTAAACTTTAATGAACTTGTAGTATGTCTCTTTGGTTTCGAGAGTCGTTCAACTTAGATGTAATCGATGCTATTAATGTCTTGCTTTTCTCTTCCGATCGTTCTGTTGCATAATTATATATTGCTTATGTATTGTCTGTGAATTGGTACTAACGTTTCGTTTGGCTAGTGCATAGCGATGCCGAAGTATGTCGTGTACAAGGGTAAGGTTCCCGGAGTCTACGATGACTGGGAGGAGTTTCGGAGACAGATTCACCGATTCAGCGGTAACAGTTACAAAGGGTACACCACAAGGGCCGAGGCCGAATCTAGATACGCCCGCTATCTAGCGGGAGAGGGGAGGGAGCGTTGGAGGAACAGGATGAAGACGAGTTTCATCGTGATGATGCTCATCGTGATGACCGCAGCTCTCTTCTATGTGATGGTAGTTTAGATGATCGATATCGACTTGTAATGTGAAGACAAACTCGCTACTCGCGGTCTCGAGACTTGTAATATAATGTTCTATCTTTGTTCGGTCTTTTCAATTCGGAGACTAATATGATGAATTGTATTCGGAGACTAATATGATGAATTGTATTCAAAGACTAATCTTCTATTGTATTCGATGAATCTGTTGTTGATGTGTGCTGTCTATATTTTGTCAAATTATACATTTTGTAACCTGTGCAAAAAACAGAAAATAAAAAAATAAAAAAAACCTAATATTCATACTAATGGCGCATCACATGACAGTGCGCCATTAGTATAACAAAGCATACTAATGGCGCATCACCATGGTTACTAATGGCGCATCCAGTGGTGGTGCGCCATTAGTATGCCAAAGCACCTGGATATACATGGCCCCTGGGAGGCATACTAATGGCGCACCCTGGCCTATACTAATGGCGCACCCGCGGTGCGCCATTAGTATACCAGATACTAATGGCGTACCAGGTGGTGCGCCATTAGTAAAAATTACTAATGGCGTGTTGTTAATGGCGCACCACAGATGCGCCATTAATGGCCATACTAGGTGCGCCATTAGTAGGGGTTTTTCTAGTAGTGCCTCGAGCTGTACGATATCACCATGGTCAGGGAGCAAATGGATGAAGTGTTAAAGAAAGATAGAGGGGCGCATGGGCACGGGTAGTGGCATTTATATATATAGTCCAAGGGGCCCACAGGCGGGAAAATCACAATTCTTTCAATATTTGCATGTGGCAGTCTAGCGGAAAAAACCTCTACTATCGAAACTATTATAAATAGTAAGTTATGAGAGTTCTTTGGCAACAAAAAATTTATTGCTAAAACTTTTTGAATCAATTAATTATCTATAGATATTTGAGATTCTTAATCTGATCGAAATCATGTCAATTATATCACCAGTATCATTGTTTCCTTTTCGCCTGTGAATACGCTATATTCAATATAACAAACTGCGGGAATATATAATGATGACTTCAGATTTTTAGTTAGGAACGCAATAATTGGATATATCAAAATAATTAATGTGATAGTGCGTTAAGGTAAGTGTAGTCACGCAATTAATAAATTACCATGGATTCGCCAATATTTCATCGATTAAATATATTACCATTAATTACCAACATGCTGCAATTTCAAAAATAGATTATTTACGCAGCTTTTATTATAGTATATGTTATTTTGATAAAATCCCAACATATTTGATTTTGTTACATGTGATGAGATGTCGTTGTGTTACTTTGCAACGACTATTTTACTGGCATTTTAAAATAGTAACAAAAAAATAAATCGAAGTTATTAGCAATAGTAATAATTTGTTTAGTGGGTCTTTGATGGCTTGATTCGTTGGTCGCGGTTTTTAATTATTGAGTATGCGCGTGAAAAGCTAACTTCGATCTGTTTTTTAATTAGCGTCTCTTTTTTAATTTGATTCTGTATGCACAGTGTAGTAACAGCCGCAGTTTCAAAACCAGCATGCTTAATTGAGAGCCTGTGCATTCTGTGACGTAAGTTAGTTAATATATCACAAACGCAGTCAATGCCATTTGTAATAAAAAGAAAATTTCCAGGGAAGTACGGATTACAGCATTTGTACCGCGTATTCATATAAGAAAACGAAAAATATAGCATGTTAGGCGACAAAGCTCAAAGGGAAGATCAAAAACAGAGAGTAAGAAAACATGCATTAAACAATATCTGTTCTTTATTCATACTTTCATAGTTTGACTCCAAATCTATTACAATGCAAAATGCTCTTACGGAGCGTTGAAACATAAAATTTCCTTATACACGGGATATTGTTAGAACTATGTTGAATACTGTTTTCTTCAAATGCATTAACACTTCATTCAAGTTTGTCCCAGCTATAACATTTACTTACATTTCCTTGTTCAAAGAGGAATGAGAACATCAATAAATAAACATGAATTAGGGAAATAAATAAAAAGAAACCTTGATAGCTACAGCTATACATGAAAAATGTACAACATTTAAAACTGGGTGGAACAAAAGAAATATTACAACTCATACACACTCATAAAGCTCAAGGCAGTAGGCCAACATGTAAGATTTTAGCCATTTAATGAGCATGTAAATAAATGTATCACACGCACTGAAAATCAATATACCAAATATAACCTGCATGCTAAATGATGACATGACATGCATGCTACAGGTTTTAATCATACTGTACAAAGTAAATATAACATGTAGCGGCTCTATATGAAGCCAAACATTATTTTGGAATCTCAGATTACAAATAACACGGTACGCTGTGTGACATGTACATTGCC
The DNA here is from genome assembly GCF_002162155.2 of Triticum dicoccoides. Lineage (NCBI taxonomy): Eukaryota > Viridiplantae > Streptophyta > Magnoliopsida > Poales > Poaceae > Triticum > Triticum dicoccoides. The sequence continues at coordinate 20,182,978 of NC_041380.1, forward strand.
AGAAACATTGCGATAGTGGAAAGCAAATAACAGTGATAAAGGTAAAAAATTAATTAAACATGATGCAAATCTTCATGAAGCCAATCATTATTTCTGATCCTAGTATTACACATAACACAGTACGTTGTGTGACATGTACAATGTCAGATTACACATAACGGAGTATAAATTTATTGAAATGCAGTTATTACTTGAACTGATTGGTGTATACCTCTAACAACGAAGATACCAAATGAAAAAATATGTCATATAACCGAATTTCAGCAATTCTTGGACATCGGAAGAGTAAATTGCATATATAAATCCAGCAGGTCTTATAAGACCAGAATTCAGCCTCTAAGTATTTCCTTGTAGACAATGTTCTTCATTGAGGTCAGCAACGACACGGTCGGTCTTTTACACTTCTTCGGGTTGTTATGTTGCTTGTTGGCCTTATCCTTTGGCTTCTCCTTCTGAATAAGTATTTTAATGTTTATCTTTGCGGTGGCTCGAGACAAAGCAACATAGAGTTGACCATGAGAGAACACTGGATTAGGTAGATACACACCAACAATGGGGATGGTCTGCCCTTGAGCCTTGTTAATCGTCATAGCAAAGCTAAGCCTTATAGGAAATTGCTTCCTCTTAAACTTGAAAGGAAACATGTCATTGTCAGATGGGCACAGAGGTATTCGAGGAAGGAAGACCCTCCTACCAGCGGGTTGTCCAATAATGATTTCTGCATCAATGGTGTTCCTCTCAAAACTTCTAACAACAAGCCTAGTCCCGTTACACAGACCATTAGCTGGATCAATGTTCCTTAGAAGTATCACAGGGCAGTTCAACTTTAGTTTGAGTGCATGCGGAGGAAGACCATTGGGAGTCAATCCGTTTAGAAACTCAGGAGCGTAGTAGCCATATGGGTCGTCCTCCGCACTGTCAAAGCTATGGTAGATTACTTCATCTCCTTGGAAACGCTCTATCATGCGGATGTTTATCTTGTCGACGTTGTCATTTGTCGTGGAAAGGATTGCACGAGATGTCATGTAACTCGAATCTGCCATGTTGTCATATAGACTTGGAAACACGTGGTCAATTAGCTTCTCCAGGTCGTCAACCTCGCCTATAGATGGCAGACAAATATCATCAGGGAGTAGTATGTTGCCTTGGTCGTCGGCTTCCTCAGTGCCATTACCGACCCTGAGCAAGTAATCTGCAAACCACGTGTCATTACCAGCCCTCATGTTGGTGATGAGCCGAAGCTGCCGCATACTCTTCCATAGATGAGAACTTCAGAGGCTTGCATCAATTATCTGGCCCCATGACCCCCTTCTGACGACCGGAAGCACCTGCCTAAAGTCCCCGCCAAAAACAACAGCCTTTCCTCCAAAGGGTCGATCGCGTATTCCCATGATGTCGCGCATGCTATTGTCTAATGCCTCAACCGCTTGTCGCTTAGTCATGCTGGCCTCGTCCCATAGTATCAATGAGGCCATCCTCAGCAGCTTGGCGGTCCAACTCTACTTGGTGAAGCTGCATGACGCTCCATCATCGCAACTCAGTGGGATTTTGAACCTTGAGTGGGCAGTCCTGCCGCCAGGCATGATAGAAGCAGCGACACCCGACGTCGCGGTAGCGATAGCAATCTTGCCCTCGCGCCTCACCTTGGCTAGCATCGCCCTGTAGAGGAAGGTCTTCCCCGTACCTCCAGGGCCATCAACAAAGAATATACCCCCATCACCGCGTTCAACAGCCGCTAGTATTTCGTCGTATGCAGCCCTTTGCTCAAAATTCAGGGAAGATGACAATTTAGTGTCACTTTCGTCAAACTCAACAGTTGATTCCTCGATGATCTCTCTGGCCTCGCCCTCGGTTGGGTCAAAAGCATCATCGATCGTTGGAAGAGCGAAATCAGTAATGTCTTTACCCATAGACTGCAACATACCCCTAATGTCAAGCAACACCATCTGCTCCACCTTGTTCGGGGACGTCCATGTCCGACGGTAGTCATCGGACATAGGCTCGAGGTGTCTATCCCATAAACCGCGCACGTTGCCTGGCTCGCAGTGCACCAATATTGTTGCAAAGAGCCTCCTAAGAGAACATGGCATAGCCCACTCCTCCGCCTCGGTAAGACAGTCATCGAGCGTGTTGCCTGCCTCGATGAGTCCCAACCTTTCACCGGCCTCTCTAAAGCTCCCACATACCACGCCGTCGACGGTGAGCATGTCCTCAAATGATGTTTTACCCGTAACATGGTTCAACAACACACGAAGGTAGTATCGCTCCCCCTCGGCAGGATTGGCAGACACGATACGACCTATTTGAAAACGCTCCACCCGCCTCTTCCAGAACTTCTTTTTATTCTCCCACGTGAAGCTTCCGGGGAAATCCTTGTACAATATATGCCTTGCCGAAGGGTGTTTTCCGTTTGCCTTGAAATATTCCGTTAACATGGATTTTGAAGCATTCTCGGAGGATACAACATTCTTCAAGTCAGCTTGTGCATTGAATGCAACCCTGTGCATATTCGGGAGATGAAGAGGCAACTGCAAGATAGGCGGGTAATTGGCACATAGTGGGAAGCCAAATATCCTCCACATAGCCTCCGGAGGGGTGACCCATCTTGCGTCAACGTATCTCTTGATCTCATCAATGTTACCATCAGCGTCTGGCTGGTTAATGCTGAAAGAATCCTTATCATGGCCCTTATAAATGTACTTATAAATGTATTTTACAGCCTTTATGCTAGAGCAGACCTCGACGTTTATGTGGCAATTAAACATCCGCAGAAGGTAAGGGTTATATGGCACAACCCATCGGTTGTCCAACATTTTCCCTCGAACCTTAGCGCGTCTACCATCGTCTCTACGACGATAAACTGGGTATGAGTCCTTGCCTTGTATCGTGTTGTCATTGAACGGCCGCGGGTATCTGCACTTGCATTCATTATCTTTCATGCAAACATTCTTTGGGTTGAGAGCACCGCATGGACCGTGCATCATATGTTTTACCACCATTGCATACAATTCCGGAAACTTTTGCTTGTTTGGGAGCTCTGCGGAAATGAGTCGGTCATATTGCTCTGGGACAAGAAGCTTATAATTTGAATCCATGATCAACAAAAAATGTGCGTGGGGGAGGCCTCTCTTCTGGAACTCGACTATGTAAACATAAGCAACAACAACACCCAGGACCATCTTCTTGAGCAACAAATCTTTCATAGCCTCTAGTTTGCCATAGAACATGCGAGCCACAATATCAGGTCGGTCTTGCACCGTCTGTCCGGGAAGCAACTCATTTGTTATCTCTTCCCATTTAGGGTTGCAAGTCATGGTCAAGAAGATGTCAGGCTTCCCGTATGTATGGACAATTTCCATGGCATCCATATGTCTCTTCTTCATGTCGCGGTCGCCACCAGGGTAAGTTCCAGGGAGAACTATTCTCACCCCAACAGCGCTTCCTCGCGTCTCCCCCGATGTTATCGCATCAACAACTCCTTTATACAAATCGGCACGGATCTGCGTCTGGTTCTTCCTATACCACCTCAACCGACAGCTCTCAATCTTGATGTACATGTCAACCGCCCATTGCTGCAGTAGGCGTGCTCCACAGAGAATTGGATTGAAGATCACAGGCCTTGTTTGCATCATGTAACAGTAGTAGTCTCTAACGGAGACGCATAACCTGCTATTCCCCTCTGCACACGTTTGATTCAGATCGCGTGAGCATTATCTTAAAAAACAAGAAGATATTTTTTAACAAAGTGGGACACAAAACGACATACCTGCATCATCCTCATCATCATGAGACAAACGAGGATTTTGGACAACATTCCAATCAACATTACGTTTGGGTAGCTTCGGATGCCAACCTAGCTCCCCCATTGGATAGAATAATGGATAAGACAACAGGTCGTATGCCCCTGAGGTCACACGAATACTATGCCTTTCGTTGTTGTTACCACAAAGTGTTATCTTGCGGTCAAAACTTTTTGCTAGGTCAGTGCCCTCAACCCAAATTGCAGCAACCTCAGAGGACACCGGTCTATTATACCTTCTTTGATCCAGCCTCTTATCGGTGTTTAGGTCTATCCTATAATCATCAAGGTTGTCTTTGTGTGCACCCAAACTCCTAAATTGCTGGGAGTATGGGTTTTCTTTGAGTATGTCTACTAACCTCTTCACGACATCCTGGTCTAATTGCTTGGTGGCCGCCTTACAATGATCTAGGTTAGGGTCGTCGTCATAGAAGTAGAACTGCAGATGTTCTGGACGCGAGCTAGGCCCGAACGAATGGACATTGTGGTAGATGGTGCCGTGACCTCGGAATGTGTACACCCCAGACCTCATGTTTGTGTAGTTTTCATCAAGGCTGACGCCAAGGGTGGTGAAGGCGAAATGCCCGTTGAGGAACCGTATGTTCTCCCAAAAATGTCTCGAATCTGCATCCATGCTGGACCATAGCCTCATAAGCTCTGGGATTGGTTCCAGTTGCTTAAGATGGATCTGGCCATTGCGACAGCAGAAGTCGTCAGTCTCAGATTCAAACTTCCTGGCCTTACAGTGTTTGCAATTTTCATCGAGTTTCAGGACGTGAGTACTGTCTGGAATATTTGAGTAGACAGTGTCAAATGGATCAATCTTGCTAAGTTTATCGGTAGACTTGCTCGCTTCCTCATCATCATCCAATATGTCATTATCGGATCCTATGGGGATTTGTTGAAAAATCACGTACAATTCACTAACAACAACAAAATGAGACAACAATAGAGCTCCAAAGTGTCATAGTGTAGGGTTTGCAATACCTTCGTTGCAAAACATGTAGTACTCCTCATCAATCAATTCATGTGCTTCCTGCTCATGACGCATGGTGCCGCTTTGGAAAACATCGATGTCTTCTGCATTGTCGTCATACAGATAGCGACAACAGACACAATCATGTTAGAACGACATGCTGAGAATGAGCTTAAGAAACTGACAATCGCAAATTCATACTAGTGGCACCGGCAGAGTATGTCGGCATATTCGTCCCCGGATTGCCATCAGATGAATCATCTTTTGCGGCCCGGGAGACTGGTGATGCGTGGCTTGGGCATGTGGGACATTCGGAGTCTGAGTTTGCTAGGTCTGTAAGGGGGATTGCGATACATTCTTTGCACGGTGTTTTTTTCCTTTGGTCATAATTGGCCTTCCTTTGTGCACTTGACCCCCCCCCCTTCTCATTCACCGACATGCTTTTGCGGCGTTGTACGCTCCTCTCGCGTCTATTTTCGTTCATTATTTCTCTGACCTCCAACGTTAACTCGTCACTTCTCTTCTGATGGCATGCTCTTCTCCTTGCGTTTTTCGCCTCCCTTTGATCATTTGTTAAATTACGTTTCCGCTCATTATCAGTCTGCCTCCTAGCTAGAACAGTGTCCTGAATGACAGACACGTGTAAAGTTGAAGGGGGACATGTTGCTCCCTCTTTCATTAATTCTGTAACGCTAGGGCTATTTCGGTCGTCTGGATCAAAAATAAGTTCAATTTGTATTTACTTAATTTTGATTTATCGGATTTGGAGGAGTCACATATAGAAATAGCAGGGCCTGCCATAGAAACGGATCTTGAACATAAGCGCATACCTGAAGTAGCAGATGCATGTTTGTTTTGATCTTGGATACGCTTATCCTTGTTCCTCCAATAAGCAGCTCGCCGCAGGGCGTTTCTATGGTCTCTCTTGCGTTCTTCTTCAGTTTTTTCTCCTGTTCCTTGTATGTCATTCAAGATCCCATCTGGAGCCATTACAAACATTACCGAAAATAAAAAAATCATGGATCTAAGATGGAAGCAATTTCTGTAATAGTAGAACAAAATTAGAATACCTTGTAGCTCTATGTCATTAACGATCCCAGTCGAGACCTCCGTTGTATCAGGAAATGCCGACGCATCATCCGAGAATGATGTATAGTTAGAGCTAGTGTGGTTGCCTTCCATAAAAAAGTTGTCCAGACATATTATTGCTTATTTATTAAAACAGTTCTTAACATAATGGTTAAATCATTAATAGCATACCTGATAAGTGCAGGGTGTGTGCATGTTCAACTTGTACGGTATATTGTTTCTTCCGCCAATAGGAAGCCCTCCTCAGGGCGTTTCTATGGTCTCTCTTGTGTTCTTCTTCCGTTTTAAGCTCTGTTTCTTGGGTGTCTTACAATATTACATTCCCGAATATTAGAGAATAAAACAGATACACCCACAAAATTGGTGGAAGATTAGACACAATATGATTACCTTGATGCTCGGTGTCGCAGATGATTCCAGATGAGACCGTATTTGAACTTGTAAATGTCTCCGAGCTGGTTGGGTTGTCTGGTGAAGCAGATTTGACCAAACAAAATTATGCTAATTGGTTAAGACGATACCGACTATATTGTTAAAAACATTTTGAACCATACCTGTTAACACAAGGGTCTTTGCAATTTCATCTCGGACATTAGGTTGCTTTTTCCGCCGATATGAGGCCCTTCTCAGTGTGTTTCTATGGTCTCTCTTGCGTTCTTCTTCCGTTCTATCCTATGTTTCTTGGGTGTAATTATGGACTGCTATTGCATCTGATGTCATTAGGGGCAAACACATAAATTAGATAATATAACAGAAACATGTGAGCAATTTGTTGAATGAGTAGGCAAAATATGATCACCTTGAATTTCATTCTCATTAACGAGACCAGAAAGGCCCGTAGTTGTATTAGAAAATGTTGACGCATCATGCGAGAATGCTGTATAGTGAGAGCTAGCTGGGTTGTCTGGTGAACAAAACTTGTCCAAACACATGTCAGCTCAATGGTTTTGACATAACCAATATCATGGTTACTACTCTTTAAGCTTACCTAATGATTGAAGGGCAAGTGCATTTTCATCTTGGACATTAGGTTGTTTTTCCCGCATACAGAGAGCACTTTCCAGTGAACTTGTTTGGTCTATTTTGCATTTATATTCCTGAATTCGCGTAATGTCTGTGATGAAATTAAAGTCACGTAACGATGACATTAATGTAATTATCTCTAAATCGAAATGAGAAAACACAACTTGACCGAATATTTCCAAATGATAAAACACAACCATGGAGATGGACAGATCATACTACCTTCTTTATGTCCAACACAAAGGACATCCGATGTGACCATCGCATTATCCGGGTATGAATTATCGTTAGGCGAGACTGATGTATAGTCCGAGATAGCTGAATTATATGATTCAACAATGATGGTCAGTACTTATTTAAAATACGTAATAAGTGAAACTTTGTGCGAACACAACACATACGGGACGCGGATAAATTTACCAACCATGATAATCTCGTGTGGGTTTAGTTCTCTCCCTATCTTCGAGAACATTTGTGATATCACATAGAGACTGGCGACGGGCAGACTTCCCAATGACTTGTTGGTTACCCAAACCATCTGACAACTTGTTGCGATAAGCAGTCCGCCAACGAGCGTTGATGAGATCCCTATGATCTAATAAGTGGCAAATTATTGTGCATCATATATTCTGTTACCCGGGATATAAGCACAATATTACCTACTAAGCAACATACGTATGCACATCAAACTAAGAGTGTCCATCAAGCTTACCAGATTTTGCAACTACCGGCTGATTCTCATTTTGTAAGCTGACAATATCCGCATTTCATTTAATCCGATAAGCTGCACGTTTCCTTTCATTGTACTGCTCCCTTGCATGATCCGCGTATTTTTTGCATTCATTATTTAATGATAGAGTTTCATGATGTTCGGAGGCTGTGTCGTCTGCATGTATAAATACAAATAAGAAAACAAATAAAATGACGGTTGGGAAGGTGGATATCATGCCTATGGATACCTTGAGAATTATCTCGTAGTTGCATGTTATGAATAGCATGATCCAGTGTTAGGCTAGCCGTAAGTGCAAATGTTTGACCATCATCATGGTACCCAGGCCTTACCCTTTCCGGTCCATCTGTAGATTATAGTAAGCATGAATACAACTTCAATATTTATCTGGTATGCACGCAATCAATCATGTACCTGTCTCCGTCGTGTAAAAAGGCTCAACATCTGCATCTATGGTTATGATGCTTGGATTACCATCTTTCAGTGTTGTCTCGCTCGTAGGTGCTGCAAGACATTAAGCATGGTACAAGACATTGTCAGACTTGCACGTCAGACTTTACATCACAGTATTTTCACACTTTATATACCGGGTTCAGTCGCGCAAATAGCATCTACTTTTTCATCAACGGGTATCAAGTTTGTGTTGTATTCTTCAACATTTTTTACGCTCGTCTAATCTGCAATACATTATGCAAAAAGCGCAATATTAGCATAAAAGCAAGTATTCATAGTACAGTGAACACTACCTGTAGCTTTGTCGTCTTCTTGTTCATGTTCACCGGCTTTGCTCCTTGCATTACCCATTCGCAAATGAAATGACCGCTACCTCCGATGTTTGTGTGGCTCTGGTGTTTTTGAGGCCTGGGAGAAACATAAAAGCTACAATGATTGGATGGATATAATTGATGCAACATGAAAGCAAGAGAGATGGCGAACTTGAAGGCATGAATATGAAGGTACTTTAATTCAAAGCATTAACAGCTAATCATTGAGTTCCTCGACTTTATTCTATCTTGAACTTTTAGCACATCTTGCTTATGCACATTCTCATAGTTATTAATTTAAAACAAATCAAGTATGGTAATCTAAACATAGATCACATTCAGCAAAAGGCACATGTACATAAGGATATTTGTTACATAGGTTTATTGTCATACTATACATGTTTATGCTCATTGCATAAAATTATATAGTGTATTTTCCATGCATAGTTCTGAGCGTCAGTTATAATGTACGCACAAACTGTACATCTTTGAGAGCTTGATATAGTTTTCGTTTCCAATTGTTGTTTTAAGAAATGTTATTAAGGACGTTGGTTCCATCATATTATGCAATTCAAAATAACAGCTACTGTAATGGTTATAAAATGATGACCAGTATTTTCATTACTTGCAATGCCGTTTGGTGCTGGTTTTCTTACTTATTGGTCCTTTCTTAATTTTCTTAGCAGTGCATCTTGGTCAGGCCAGCCCTCCACCTTTCTTGTACAGATCATGGTGCTTACACTGCACCCAAGCCACGATATCGATTCGGCTACGACAAAGTATTCAAGACAAATTGAGGTATTTCCTTACATTGCGTCCCCAAGACCAATGCTTATCATGAAAATCAAAAGCTATAATTCAAGTACCTCTATAATTCAAATTAAATGATCCATGCTATATATGTAAACTGCTTTAATTGATGATCCTTATGTGAACCTTAAACAAGCAGATAAATGCACCAACAATGTTTCTGATTCTGTACCCTATCACTCACAAATAAGTGATTCAAGAAATATGTGATGATCATTCCTGTAACACTTATTCATACTCTTTGATGAAAATTAGTTTACATAGGCAACAGCTAGGCAACAGCTATAGTTGTGCACAAACCTTAATCTTGGTTGTTGTAGTAACGCAGCTGTTCTGTGGTGCTTTCTCATTGTAACAGTTTGATGGTTTGTGCACCTTCTCATCTGTATGCGATGGCTGTGTGTATGTGCTGGCAGTGTGGCTGTGATGGCTGTGTGTATGCGATGGCTGTGTGTATGTGCTGGCAGTGTGTATGTGATGGCTGTGTGTTTATGTGCTGTGTATGCGATGGATGTAAATTTCAAATCTGTGATGTAGGTTCATATCATTATCTTTGTGTATGGATGTAAATTTCAGATCTGGATGTAAATTTCAGTTCTGTATGTAAATTTCAGATCTGTGATACCTGGAGGGCGTGTATCTGGCGGCGGGTCTTGTACGCCGCCGTCGGCGCTGGCGCCACGTCCTGGACCTGTCCAGCGTCAGGTCCAAAAGGGGATCTGCGCCGGCGCAATGGAGACCGACGGTTTTGATCCGCGCCGGATCCTCGAAGCGCTCAGCGGAGAGTTATGCACAGGACCAGCGCCGGAGCAATGGAGTCAGGCGGCGGGATGGCAGGGAAGGACCGATGGGCAGCGGCGGGCGAAGGAGGGCACTGCCTGCGTATGGTACTCGCAAGATCCACACGAAACCTCGCTCGAGGGCACGAGAACTCGTTCGAGTCCGCAAATTGAGCCGTTTTTTTCGCTGGTTAATTTTCGCCGGTCTGTGGTCTGGGTTTTTTTTTCTGTTGATCTGAGATAATAAGTACGGGAGTTTGTGCGGGTGCGGGACTCCATGGCGGGGTTTTTTTTTGGTTTTCCGCGATTGAGAGGGAGGTGGGAAGTAGTACCAAAGAAGTACCAAAAAAGGCCGGGTGAGGTGGGACGAAAATAAACCCGGAACGCGACCTATCAACTGAGACATTAGGAGTAGAGATATCCACATCACAGAAAAAATCAATCTCTCCCCTACCATCTTCCCTGCCTGAATCTCCATATCACGTCGCCGTCGTCCTCTCGGCTCCCATCAAATTTGGATCCAGGTCCAAGCTCGAGTTGCTGCTATTGCGGGCAGCGCTTACTCCCCCGTATCTTCTCTCTACCACGCTCTAACGGGCGATGCCCCTGCTAGAACGTCGTGGACTGCTGGTCTTCTCTGCGTGAGGGCCTGCTCTCGGCCTATTTGAGGCTCAAAACATCTCTCCCTCGCCTTCTCCTCTTGCTTGCTGCCCGTAGGTGTTTCCAGCCTCTGCTACATCCCAAGGCCCAGAACACCAATTACATGATTGACGATGTTGCATCGATTTTGTACTGCAGGGTCTATGCTTTGCAGGTCTATCTTCCATGCTGCACCTTTTCTTTTTGTCGTTGGTTGGCTTGCACACGACTGTTCAGTACGACCACTTTCATCATGTTATGGTGATCCATTCACTTTTGCATAGGATGGGACCTAAAAGCTAACATGAGGTAAGTCAAGACAGATGTGGACTTTGTACTTTTGTAGTGCCTATATTTATAAATAAAATTTCTACTGTGTTTGTAACTTGACACTTCTGCTCTAATTTTTGGTTCTTAGTTAGCTGTTTTTAATTTGTAATATCATCAATGTGGATTTTAGTTTTGACACCAGGACAATAGGTGTTCATCATGTTTTTTGCTTACATAATATGTTTAGGTTTCTATTCTTTCCTCTTCAGCGCTAGGAATTTTTATTCTACTAAATGATGCATATATGTTCAGTCTCTTATTTTTAGTGTCAATGATAACATGCCATTGCTTCCATTGTGCAAAGTACTGGCATCATGGAAGCTGTGGCCATAGGTAAAAGCATGGTACTTTTCCCCATAATATCTAATTTAGGTATTATTAACGTGTTCTAATATTTCGTGGTGTTCAGTTCATGCTGCTCCATTGCTGTGATCCTCTATATATAGTATGACAAGGAAATGATAGAAGAATTCTTGACATTGAATTGTGCACTCTATACAATTTTGCATTTGGGATTATTACTTAAAGGAATTATGTTTCAAAAGAACATTATGGTTAATTCTGTCACATTCTCTAAGTTGTACTAACTAATTGGTATTATAAGGTCTATCTCGAGTTCTCGATATTATTTTAGTGTGTTCAATATCATGTGTTTGTTCTTAGATAGCAATTTATTAAAATCTTTATTTTTAGCATATGTTGTTCTTCATAGTTGAAATTTCACTCCATGGAAGTGAAAACAGAAGCTGTAGTTAGCAAGACACGTGTATAAATATAACTAACTGCTGGAACTTTTGCATCTAGATTTAGAAGTATTTCACAGTGTACTTTATGCCAAAAGTATGAGTGGCTTCTTCCATCGATCTACCTATAACCGTTGGATGAAAAGATGTTCTTTGGCAGCTCCTCAGACGCGCATGTTTCTTCTCCTGGATCTTCCGCCGGTGCCATCAAAATAGAAAAAAAGGAAAACAAAACCTTCTCGATGATGAGCTTCGATCAGTAAGGGGTACTCACCCCATTCACCATCGCAAGGAATAGAAACTGCACATGTTCCTCCTGAGACCTATCCATGTCATACGAATTATGCATCTCCATGGCACCAGACTCCCATATTTGTTTCTAAACGCTGCCTGGGGTCATGCACTCTGCACTGTTGGTCCGATTGCAAGACGCAAAATCCCCACGTAAGTGCTCACACTTTAGAGTCGTCCACTCAACTGAACTTAACATTAGATCAAAGCATAAGAGGAATTTGGCATAAAGCAGCTATAAGTTATTCCCTGTATCTACTCTTATTCCTTTTAGCTACTCTGGTCCTTCGCCAGAAATTCTAATTTTGTATGAGCTACTGGGTATAATGCTTTGTATAAGATCGATTCACCTATGCCTCATACAATCTTGATTTTGCCAAGCCTCTCTATTAGAATTAGTTATTTTTCTGTTTAGTTAATAGGAATTCTTGGTTAATAAGTTTTTAGATAGCAATTCTCAACAATGTGGATGTCAGATTTTAACGATTCAAACAATTCACAAAGTGTTGCTTCATTAGTAACTCCCTGACCTTCAATTCATAGCCTGGGATGATATGTACTCATGTAATTATCTCTAATACCCTGTTCTAAACGTTGATGTTACATGCAAACTTCATAAAAGATATTCTGTGTGTGCATACGGTACTAAAATAAATTTGGATGGACTAACTCGAGTTCTTCCATGAAGTTGTTTTACTACAAATATCCAGTATAGAACTGTACAGCAAAGACAGTACATAACACTATGTAGTTCTAGATTAAATATTCCTGGAACATGTACAGTTCACATCATGGTTCGAGTCGACTAATGGCATTTGTACAAGTTTAGTTCTAGCATGTTGATACTCAGATGGTGGCAGCGTGTTGAGTCGAGCCATCAGCATGAGCGACCAAGACGGCGCACATGGACACAGACGCTAGATTGATATTTTGGGTTGTTTATGCGGTGGCAGTTCTGTCGATGCCTCACATGGTTGCATCTAACAGGTTTTGACCTTCTCGCCGAAGCTGCAGCTAGCCTTCACATTGCATTGGTGTGAATGTTTGCCTCCTTTCAACGCATTGTGTATGAAATTGCAGTAGTGATTTGCTTTGTGGGGGGAAATTAGTACATGTTCACTAGTTCATCTTTGACTTTAGGCAAATGAAAATGTCAAATCTTTTCAAGACTCTATGAAATAGTTTCATTGTAACAATGGTCATATTAAATATATGCCAATTTGATTATTTTATTAAGAAGTAGTGCTACTCGAGATATTCGCTGGCGTGTTTCCAGAATCATGTATGCATGCTACATCTATTTCCTTTTGTCTACTGTTTTACAAAATTAGTATATACACTATAATGGAGCCTATGCGCTATAATCTCTCCCTAATAATAAAGCATGGATTGAATCTCCGGGTTCACCGTCACGTCCTTTTTACACAAAGGTCCCTGGTGTTTTATTTATTCAACCCGCAGTCTACGTTATAAGTCAATGTCAATGTGAACCGGTAAATGCGAAATAAAAAACTAGCACCCACATGACCCTGGCTGCCTCCAATCCCATCTCCGCCTCCTGCCACAGCCCGCCCCGCCTGACCACGCGCCGCCGCCCGCCCCACATCTGTGGCTGACCCGTGATCACCAAAGAGCGAGAGGTGGAGCACGACGTTGGATCTCGGCGCCTCGAGCCCGCCTTCCCACACAGCCCTGCCGCATCGCCGCTGTGCATCGGGACCGGTGCGGCAATTACAGGGGTTGTCAGCGTAGATCAAAGTTAGGTTCTCCTCGCTGGTCTCAGGCCCAAGCCGCCGACGAAGGCTGTTGTGCGGCGAGCACGTTGAGAGCATGAGGCGGCTGGACGATGGCTACCACAGTGACGCACGAGGAGGCTAGCCCGAGGCTGCCGGACGACGGCAACCACGGAGATGCAAGAGGAGGCAAGCCCGAGGCGGCCAAACCATGGCGACATGTCGTCCTCGACCACGCCTGGTTCCTTCTGATGGTCGGCGGCGCCAGATCCAGTCATTCTCCTTCCCGATCTCCCCGTCGTCATGCTACCGAGGGCGTCTTCGCCAACATCTTCTCACGCCGCTGAGCGTGGCGTGTCCTGCCGGTGACTCCTCCAGCCGTCATGACGTAAACAAGCAAAGCATGTGCGCATGGCAGAAGATGCTCTCGCTCCCGCGGAACGCACGCCCCCCCTACGGCCACGGACAAGGTAGACACCCTCCTGGTGCGTGATGTTTTTACTTCCCTGGTGTTTGCCGCGTGATGCTCCCGCTTCACTACTTTTTGATGCGTGCTGTTGCTGCTACTACTTTACTACTGTTGCTAATTTGCCCCTTGGAACTCAAAAGGAACATATGAATTTTCCGACTGAAGCATATGTGATCAGCTGTCCTGTTGCATCAGGCAAAGAATCATAATGTGCAGTCAGTTCACACTAGCATACATCCATTTTATTTGGGGAAAACATATACGGAAATTGTATATACAAAAAGAGACACATTTGTGAGTTTCCAAGAGAGATGCAACATGCAGAAACTTCAAAGCCGCTCAAAGTATAGGCTTGCATTGCAGGTGGATTGTGGTCAGAACATATAAAACAAGTTGATATAATGGGTAAAGCATGGTCAAAACATTTTAAATGAAGTGGGCATCAACAACCTTCACATGATTCGAATTAATGGTCCTATGAATGACATAATCATCTAGCGAGCAATAACGAAATATCTCAAATGACAACACCTTGTCAAAACAATCATGATATAATATGACAACAGTGGTATCTCGCTAACCCTTTCTGAGGCCACAAAACATAAATACTGAGCACCTTCAAAGTCCAAGCAGCGACTAAACATTGTAATTCACGGTAGAAAAGACCCAATCATGATGCATCCAACATTAACTATACACAACACATGAGGACGACAATAGTACTCTTATAATCTGGCGCTTATTTGAGAAGGTGATGACTCAACATAAAGTTAAATAGATAGTCCCTTCGTAGAGGGAAGCAGGGATTTGCAGCGGTGCCAGAGCTTAGGTTTTTAAAATAGAGGTAAATGAAAATTTGAGAAGTGCACCCTTCCTGTTTACTTTGCAACCATTAGTTATCGATATCTTCCATGCTAAACACATTAGTGGCAGTTCCCAAGCGATAAAAGTAAAGATTTACTCCCCCTCCACCAACAATCAGACTCCACGGCTAGCCGAATCCTCGGGTACCATCCATACCAACATCAGTCCTGGGGGAGTGATATGTCTCCAACGTATCTATAATTTTTTATTGTTCCACGCTGTTATATTATCATTCTTGGAAGTTTTACAATCATTTTATATCATTTTTGGGGAATAACCTATTGACATGGTGCCAAGTGCCAGTTGTTGTTTTTTGCTTGTTTTTTACATCACAAAAAATCAATATCAAACCGATTCCAAATGCAGTGAAACTTTTTGTAGATTTTTTATGGATAAGAAGACACCCAATGGGCCGGAGAAGCACCTGGGGGGTGCCCCGAGGGGGCACAACCCACCAGGGCGCGCTTGGGCCCCCAGGCGCGCCCAGGTGGGATGTGCCCACCTCGGTGGCTTCCCGCACCACCTCTTTGCTCTATAAATACCCCAATATTCTAGAAACCCTAGGGGAGTCGACGTAAATCAATTCCACCTGCTGCAAGTTCCAGAAACCACAGATCCAATCTAAACACCATCACAGAGGGGTTCATCATCCTCATTGGTGCCTCCCCGATGATGTGTGATTAGTTCTTTGTAGACCTAAGGGTCCGTAGTTAGTAGCTAGATGGCTTCCTCTCTCTCTCTCTCGATTCTCAATACAACGGTCTCTTGGAGATCTATTTGATGTAACTCTCTTTTGTGGTGTGTTTGTTGGGATCCGATGAACTTTGAGTTTATGACCAGATCTATGTTTTTACCCATGCAAGTTATTTGAGTCTTTTTATCTCTTATTGCATGATTACATATAGCTTTGTATTTCTTCATTGAATCTTTGGTTTAGTTAGGCCAACTAGATCGATTTTTCTTGCCATGGGAAGAGGTTCTTTATGATGGGTTCGATCTTACGGTGCTTGATCCCAGTGACAGAAGGGGAACCGACACTATGTATCGTTCCTATTAAAGATAACAAGATGGGGTCTATTTGTACATAAATAGATATTTTCTATATCATGTCATCGTTCTTATTCCATTACTCCGTTTCTCCATGAACTTAATACACTGGATGCATGTTGGATAGCGGTCGATGTGTGGAGTAATAGTAGTAGATGCAGGCAGGAGTCGGTCTACTAATCTTGGACGTGATGCCTATATAATGATCATTACCTGGATATCGTCATGATTATTTGAAGTTCTATCAATTTCCCAACGGTAATTTGTTTACCCACCGTATGCTATTTTTCTCGAGAGAAGCCATTAGTGAAATCTACGGCCCCCGGGTTTCTTCTTTATTATATTTTCCTTCGTGATCTATTTTTATTGCTTTTATTTTCAGATCTATTAATCCAAAAATACAAAAATACCTTGCTGCAATTTTTATTTATTTATTTTATCTCGCGTTCCCACGAGATCTATTTATCCAATCTACTACAATTTTACCTATCTTTTTACCCGTGAGGGATTGACAACCCCTCTCTTACATTGGGTTGCAAGTATTTGTTCTTTGTGTGCAGGAGCTGTTTACGTGGTGTTGCGTGGTTCTCCTACTGGTTCGATAATCTTGGTCTAATCACTGAGGGAAACACCTACCGTAGTTGTGTTGCATCATCCCTTCCTCTTTGGGGAAATACCAACGTAGTTCAAGCCACATCAAAAGGAATTTCTGGCACCATTGCCGGGGAGACATCATCAACATCTACTAGCTTCCTAATCACAAATCTCATCTCCTTGCAATTTATATTATTTGCCATTTGCCTCTCATTTTCCTCTCCCCCACTTCAAAAAAATTTGTCGTTTTATTCGCCCTCTTTTTCGTTCGCCGTTTTCTCGTCGGATCTGTTTTTGAGTGCAATCTTGTTGCGTAGTCACAATGACTCAAGAGAACACCAAGTTGTGTGATTTCTCCAATACCAACAACAATGGTTTTATTAGCACTCCAATTGCTCCTCCCGCCACTAGTGCGGAGTCTTGTGATATTAATACCCCTTTGTTGAATCTCGTTATGAAAGACCAATTTCCGGTACTCCTAATGAGGATGACGCGTCCCATCTTAACAAATTCGTGGAATTATGCAATATGCAAAAGAAAAAAGATGTGAACAATGATATTGTGAAGTTGAAATTATTCCCGTTTTCTTTGCGAGATCGTGCAAAAATTTGGTTTCTTCTTTGCCTCGCAATAGTATTGATTCTTGGGATAAGTGCAAACATGCTTTTATTATTAAATATTTTCCGCCCGCAAAAATTATTTCCCTTAGAACCCAGATCATGAATTTCAAGAAACTTGAACATGAGCATGTTGCACAATCTTGGGAAAGGATTAAAGTAATGCTAAGGAATTTCCCAACTCATTGGTTAAATCTTTGGATGATGATACAAAATTTTTATGCAGGGTTGAATTTTGTTTCTCGTAATCTTTTGGACTCCGCCGCGGGTGGTACTTTTATGGAAATTATTTTGGGTGAAGCCATCAAATTGCTTGATAACATGATGACAAATTATTCACAATGGCATACCGAAAGAGCTCTTACTAGTTAACTTTTACTATTCTGAGAAATACTAAGTTCACTTAAGTAAACTTTCGCTCCTTAAAAAAATGGTTCACTCATTTCAAAAGAATCTTGTTCTAAGAAGGTCCCCACACTGAATAGATTGGATGAAATAATTTGAACGAAATATTGAAATTTAAACATATTTGAATGCATCCAAGATTATTCTTGTTCTCTAGTTTTTAATGTGAGGGGTCCAAATATATATTTAAAAAGCTGCAACAGAATTTTAGTTACAAGATATGAATCAAGTAAATTATGAAAAGAAAATAAAAGCACGGGGTTGGCGTGCGCGGGGGTGGGTGGGGCTGATGAAGCTATGTACCTAGGGTAGGGTCATGGACCTGTCCAGCGTACCCTCCCCAAGGACATCTTTACAAAGAATCAGAAGCAGTCGAAGAGAAATCATCATCCACTCGACCGTGGAGATGCGCTCACTCGACCACCTTGAAGACACTCGACCACCAGAATATGAGGAACCCTCCACTCTGCAACGGTTAAGACTTAAACCATAGCATTATGAGCATTTATGACATTTACTGTAGACATTACCTGTAACGCCTTTCCTTTATGAGCATTGAACTCTGTGTAACGGAGGGGAGCTGGGGTCCTGACGCACTCTATATAAGCCACCTCCCTCCTCTGGGACAAGGGTTCGCACTTTTGTAAACATACACACACATATAATCCAGTCGACCGCCTCAGGGCACCGAGACGTAGGGCTGTTACTTCCTCCGAGAAGGGCCTGAACTCGTAAAACTCGTGCGTACAACTACTCCATAGCTAGGATCTTGCCTCCTCATACCTACCCCCATTCTACTGTCAGTCTTAGATCCACGACAGTTGGCACCCACCGTGGGGCAGGTGTTTTAGCGACTTATTGGAGAAGTTGCAATTTTTCCGATCCCCATCATCATGGTTCCATGCGGAGGTTTGGCTGAGGGCCGCGAGATCCGTCTCGGTGCGCTCGTGTTTGTTGTCGACGACTCTGCATGGCTTCAGGAGGCACCACTCGACGTTGATGCGCTCCCCGCCCGCGGGGCAACGCACTTTCACGCGTGCGTCCACGGCGTCCTCCTACGGCAACCATCGACCCAGTACCAGTCGACTCCTACGGCTTTCCCCCTCCCTGCGACCCGCCAGAACAAGCACACCGGCCGGTTGAGGGTTCAACGGTGGGTGAAGCATGCGGTGGCCCGCCAGTCGGCCACCCCTCAAGTCGCGGCGCTCGAGCCCAACGAGTCTCTCTACGGCCTGTTCGATCTGTCGACTGGCTCCGTAGAGACTGTATCCGAGTGCGGCAGCAATGACTCGGCAGCGGAAGTCCTGATGGTCAATGGACCACGCGGTCCTCCTGGCTTCGATCATGAAGACGGAGGTGACAGGAACGGCGATCCGTCGTGCGTTCACGAGGAGTACCGCCCCGAGCCTCTCTCCTCGCAGCAGAGAGAAGAACTTCGTCGCCGAAACATGGATGCCCTGCATACTCCTATAGTTGGAGAAATGCCCGAGGCCCAGGCCTTGGAACAGGCTCGCTTGGCCAATCTGGCTGAGCGCACTCGGCTGGAGAACCTACAGCGTGCACTCGACGATCGCGCTCGTCAACGTGCTCCTGAGTCCAGATGACGCCAACTTTTTCCACCTCCGGCTCAGGTATACCGAACACCGATCCAAAACCTAGCAGCCGCGGCCCGGATAGCAGAGTTGATTCGACCTTCCCAGTCAGAAGCTGGCTGAGGTCTGGCGCAGATCAGGGCCTTGCTCCGGGCAGCAGGAGAGCAGAATACAACCGTGTCTCAGTCGCGGGATAGGATCCATAGCAGATCTGTGGTCGCAGATACGGTCTAGTCGGGCCATAGCCCGAGATCGCCCCCGAGGCGTGAGGGATGTGGAGAGCGGCGTGATCAGTACAGAAACCAGGAGAAGTATGATCGTTGAGCCGATCGCGATGGTTGCCGTCGAGGGCCCACGCCTCCTCCAAGGAGTGGGTCGTACGTGTCGCGGCCACATGAAGACAGGCGCCCTAACAGCGTCGGAAGAGGTATTCCAGTCGACCCCAGGGAGCCAGGCTTTGATGCGAGATCTATTCTCGTACAAGGCTTGGTCGACAGAAACAGAGCTCACCGAGATGGCCATGACAGAGGCCCGAAAACCAGCAACAGGTTGCATGTCTCTGGCCCAGAGTGCTTCAGTAGAGCTATCAGAGCTACAGTGATTCCCCCTAACTTCAGGTTGGCGACTGGAGTCAGTAAGTTCACCTGAGAGTCCAAGCTTGACACCTGGCTCAAAGACTACCGAGTGGCTGTCCAGATTGGTGGCGGCAATGATGAGGTGGCCATGAAACACCTTCCTCTGATGTTGGAGGGCTCGGCTAGGGCGTGGCTGAATCAGTTGGCGCCTGGAAGTATCTATACTTGGGAAGATCTCGCCCGAGTGTTTGTCAGAACGTTTGAGGGTACTTGCAAGCGGCCAGCAGGTTTGACGGAATTACAGTGTTGCATCCAGAAACCGAATGAAACTTTGAGAGATTATATCCATAGATGGATCACCCTGCACCGAACGGTGGAAGATGTGTCTGATCATCAGGCAATTTGTGCTTTCAAGGAAGGCGTCAGGTACCGAGAGTTGAATCTGAAATTCGGTCAGACAGGGAACATGACTTTGACTCGGATGATGGAAATCGCCACCAAGTATGCCAATGGTGAAGAGGAGGAGCGACTGCGGAGCGCAAGCACAAGGCAGTCGCCCACGAATCCGGAGGAGGAAACTCCAGTCGGAAACAAAAACGAAAGGCCGAACCAGCTGCTCCGGGTGAGGCCTTGGCTGTGGTTCAAGAAAAGTTCAAGGGGAACCCCAAAGGGCCGTGGAACCCCAAGAAAGTAAAAGATCAAGATGGAAATGACGTGTTGGATCTGCCGTGCCATATCCACACCAAAAAAGACGAAGAAGGTAATTTCATTTACCCGAAGCATACCACTCGATAGTGTCGGCTCCTGATCCAGCAGTTCCGAGGGAAACAGCCCAAGGAAAAGGAGAAGGAGGCAGACAAGGCTGAGAGTGAAGGGGAAGATGATGATGGTTATCCTCATGTGAATTCCACTCTGATGATTTTGCTGATGTTGAAAACAAGAGTCGATTGAAAGTCATCAACAGAGAAGTGAACATGGTCGCTCCGGCGACACCCAATTACTTGAAATGGTCGCAGACTGCCATTACGTTCGACCAGTCTGATCACCGAGCGCACATCGCCACCCCTGGGAGGCAAGCACTGGTGGTCGACCCGGTGGTCGAAGGCATTCGACTGACAAAGGTCCTGATGGACGGTGGCAGTGGCTTGAACATTCTGTACGCAGAAACATTGAAAGGAATGGGCATTCCGATGTCCAGACTCAGTGAAAGCCACATGAGTTTCCATGGGGTCATCCCAGGCAAGAAGGCTGCGTCCCTCAGTCAGATTGCAGTCGACGTGGTTTTTGGTGATGCCAAAAATTACCGCAAAGAAAAGTTGACGTTTGAAGTCGTGGATTTTCAGAGTGCGTATCATGCAATTCTGGGCAGGCCAGCTTATGCACGATTCATGGCTCGACCTTGTTATGTGTACCTCAAACTGAAGATGCCTGGTCCCAGAGGAGTGATCACTATCTCTGGTAATCGGAAAAAGGCGGAAGAGTGTTTCCAGAAGGGTTCAAAGATCGCCGATGCCCAGATGGCCATGGCAGAATTGCAAGAATACCAGAAAAACACAGACCCAAGTGACTTTTTGCGAGCCAAGAAGCCAGCCACGGATTCAGCATTCCAGTCGTCTGGCGAGACGAAGTCTATTCACATTCACCCGACGGACGCCGATGCAGCTCCGACCAACATTTCGACCACACTCGACTCCAAATAGGAAGAAGCGCTCATCCAGTTCCTCCGTGAGAACTGGGACATCTTTGCATGGAGGCCTTCTGACATGCCAGGTGTTCCCAGGGGACTGGCTGAGCATCGTTTGCGAGTCGACCCGAAAGTGAAACCAGTCAAAGAGCATCTTCGACGGTCCTCCGTCCAGAAAAGAAAAGCAATCGGCGAAGAGGTGGCTCGGCTTTTGGTAGCTGAGTTTATCCGAGAGATTTACCACTCCGAGTGGTTAGCCAATGTTGTCATGGTCCCAAAGAAAGATGACTCACTCTGCATGTGCATCGATTTCAAGCATATCAATCGGGCCTGCCCGAAAGATCACTTCCCTCTCCCTCGCATCGATTAGATAGTCGACTCGACTGCTGGGTGCGAGCGTTTGTCCTTTTTGGATGCCTACTCTGGGTACCACCAGATCCGTCTGTACGGACCCGATGAAATAAAGACAGCTTTTATCACCCCGTTCGGGTGCTTCTGTTATGTCACAATGCCATTCGGCTTGAAGAACGCCGGAGCCACATTTATGCGAATGATTCAGAAGTGCCTGCTCACTCAGATCAGTCGGAATGTGGAAGCATACATGGATGACATTGTGGTCAAGTCACGTAAAGGTTCTGACCTGCTGACCGACCTCGCCGAAACCTTTGCCAACCTCAGAAGGTATGATATCAAGCTCAATCCATCAAAGTGCACGTTTGGAGTTCCAGGCGGAAAGTTACTCGGTTTTCTTGTTTCCGAACGAGGAATCGATGCTAACCCAGAGAAAGTAGGCGCTATACTTCGGATGAAACGCCCTGTGCGTGTGCATGATGTCCAGAAGCTTACTGGTTGCTTGGCCGCCGTAAGTCGATTCATTTCTCGCCTCGGTGAAAAGGCCCTCCCTCTTTACCGACTGATGAAGAAATCAGATGCGTTCGAGTGGACTCCAATCAGCAAAGAGCCTCTTTTGCTTTATATAGCAGCCACTGGACAAGTCGTCAGTACAGTACTTATGGTCGAGCGGGAAGAAGAAGGAAAAGCGTACAAAGTTCAATGCCCAGTTTATTATATTTCTGAAGTCCTGACCCCGTCAAAGCAGAGATATCCTCACTATTAGAAGCTTGTCTATGGAATTTACATGACCACGAAGAAGGTTACACACTACTTCTCAGATCACTCTGTTACAGTCATCAGCAACGCTCCATTGTCAGAGATTCTGCACAACAGGGAAGCAACTGGTCGAGTGGCAAAATGGGCGATTGAACTTCTTCCCTTGGATATCAACTTTGAGGCAAAGAAAGCTATCAAGTCCCAAGCAATAGCAGATTTCCTCGCCGAGTGGATCGAACAGCAAGTGCCGACTCAAGTTCACTCGGAGCACTGGACCATGTTCTTTGACCGATCCAAGATGTTGAACGGTTCTGGTGCTGGAGTAGTTCTGGTATCCCCCCGAGGAGACAAGCTCAGATATGTCCTCCAGATTCACTTTGATTCCTCCAACAATGAAGCAGAGTATGAAGCACTCCTGTATGGGTTGCGCATGGCCATCTCACTCGGCGTCCGTCACCTCATGGTCTATGGCGACTCAGATTTGGTAGTTAATCAAGTGATGAAGGAGTGGGATGTCAGAAGCCCAGCCATGACTGGTTACTGCAATGCGGTGAGAAAGCTTCAGAGGAAGTTCGAGGGGTTAGAACTCTACCACATCCCCCGATTGAAATAGCAAGCAGCCGATGAATTGGCAAAGATAGGTTCCAAGAGAGAGGCCATTCCCAGCAATGTGTTCTTGGAGCATATTCACACGCCGACAGTTCAGGAAGACCCTTTCATTGAAGAGCCCCCACAACCCAAGAGCGCCACGGATCCGACTGAAGTCGAGGTCCCAGCTATGGTCGACCTAATCATGGAGGTTTTGGCCATTACTCCCGACTAGACGGTGCCCTACATTGCGTACATCCTCAGGAAAGAGCTCTCGGAGGATGAAGAAGAAGCTCGACAGATTGTCCGCCGATCTAAAGCTTTTACTGTGATAAGAGGGCAGCTGTTTAGAGAAAGTATGACTGGAGTCGGTCAGAATTGCATAACACCAGAAGAAGGTCGAATGATCCTCAATGACATCCACTCGGGGACCTGTGGTCACCATGCGTCCTCTCGGGACATCGTGGCTAAAGCATACCGAGCTGGATTCTATTGGCCACGAGCAAATGAGATGGTGAAAGATATAGTCGACAGATGTGAAGGCTATCAATTTTACTCCGATATGTCTCACAAGCCAGCGTCAGCCCTGAAGACCATCCCCCTCGTCTGGCCCTTCGCTGTTTGGGGACTGGATGTGGTTGGACCGCTGAGGACCGGCAGAAGCGGATTCACTCACATGCTCATTGCAGTCGACAAGTTTACCAAATGGATCGAAGCCAAACCCATCAAGAACCTTGACGCTAGCACCGCTGTCAGTTCTATCAGAGAATTGACGTTCTGATATGGAGTCCCACACAGCATCATCACGGACAACGGATCGATCTTCGATTCCGATGAGTTCAGAATTTTCTGCGCCTCTCAGGGCACTCGAGTTGACTATGCTTCTGTTGCTCACCCGCAGTCGAACGGACAAGCAGAAAGAGCCAATCGCCTAATTCTCAAACGACTGAAGCCCCGACTGATGCGTGATCTCAAACACACAGCAGGTGCTTGGGTTGATGAACTTCCATCAGTTCTGTGGGGTTTAAGGACAACTCCTAATCAGTCGACTGGAAGAACTCCTTTCTTCTTAGTCTATGGAGCCGAAGCTGTCCTGCCAAGTGACTTGCTCCACAACGCACCCCGAGTTGAACTCTTCTCCGAAGCAGAAGCAGAGCAGGCCCAACAAGATTCAGTCGATCTCTTAGAGGAGGAAAGAGAGATGGCCTTGATCTGCTCGACCATTTATCAGCAAGATTTGCGTCAATTCCACGCCAGGAATGTGAGGGGTCGGGCCTTTCAAGAAGGAGACTTGGTTCTTCTAGTGGATCAGCAGAAACCACACAAGCCCGCTCCAACTTGGGAAGGCCCCTTCATCGTCACCAAAGTTCTCCACAACGGAGCATACCATCTTTACAGTATCGAGCATCAGAAAGACGAGCCACGGGCTTGGAACGCGGAGCTGCTCCGCCCCTTTTATACTTAAACACTCGTTCGAATAAAATGTAATAAGCAACACCTTTTGTAATTCGTTTATCAAAGAGCTTACGGTTCTCTCATTCGATTGTGCTGTTCTTATTTACTCCTGAAATCCCCCGGTGGGTGGGCTTAGTCGCGAATCCGTTCCGCCTAAGTTCGAAAAAATCTTACCGAGTGAAGAGCAATCCTACCACTCGGGTGCTTTGCTGCAGTCGAGCACTCGCCCAAGTTCTCTCACTAAGAGGCTTAACGGCAGTCCAGCACTCGCCTAAGTTTGGAAAAATCCTATCGAGTGGAGAGCAATCCTCCCACTCCGGGGCTTAGCTGCAGTCGAGCACTCGCCTAAGTTCTCCCACTAAGAGGCTTAACGGCAGTCCAACACTCGCCTAAGTTTGAAAAAATCCCACCGAGTGGAGAGCAGTCCTCCCACTCGGGGGCTTAGCTGCAGTCGAGCACTCGCCTAAGTTCTCTCACTAAGAGGCTTAAC
>NC_041380.1:20210031-20269302 GCF_002162155.2 Triticum dicoccoides
GGGGGCTTAGCTGCAGTCGAGCACTCACCTAAGTTCTCTCACTAAGAGGCTTAACGGTAGTCCAGCACTTGCCTAAGTTTGAAAAAATTCTACCGAGCGGAGAGCAGTCCTCCCACTCGGGGGCTTAGCTGCAGTCGAGTACTCGCGTAAGTTCTCTCACTTAGAGGCTTAACGGCAGTCCAACACTCGCCGAAGTTTGAAAAAATCCTACTGAGTGGAGAGCAGTCCGCCCACTCGGGGGCTTAGCTGCAGTCGAGCACTCGCCTAAGTTCTCTCACTGAGAGGCTTAACGGCAGTCCAGCACTCACCTATGTTTGGAAAAATCCTACCGAGTGGAGAGCAATCCTCCCACTCAGGGGCTTAGCTGCAGTCCAGTACTCGCCTAAGTTTGAGACCCATCCCTATCCACGAGGACGACGAGGTGCAGGTCGACTGCAACCTTCTTCTTCGGAGCTGCGGCACTAATACAATGTCCGCTCCATCCCTATCCGCAAGGACGACGAGGTGCAGGTCAACTGCCACCTGCTCCTTCGGAGCTGCAGCACAAATACAACGTCTGCTCCATCCCTATCCGCAAGGACGACGAGGTGCAGGTCGACTGCAACCTTCTTCTTCGGAGCTGCGGCACTAATACAACGTCCGCTCCATCCCTATCCGCAAGGACGACGAGGTGCAGGTCGACTGCCACCTTCTCCTTCGGAGCTGCGGCACAAATACAACGTCCGCTCCATCCCTATCCGCAAGGATGAGGAGGTGCAGGTCGACTGCCACCTTCTCCTTCGGAGCTGCGGCACAAATACAACGTCCGCTCCATCCCTATCCGCAAGGACGAAGAGGTGCAACGAGCAAAGTCCATCCGAAGGCAAACGCAAGCACATTCGGAGATAAACCAAATTTAGATAAATACTAAAAGGTTCCAAGCAGCGAATCAAAAGTACTCGGGCACCAAGCTCGAAGGAGTTTAACGGTTACAGAAACCACTTGGCATTCCGAGGCAAATTTAAAGCGTATCCAATTTTCATAAGATTGTTCACTCAGCCGGAGGAGGACTAGCAGGCTCCACGAATGAGTCCAGATCGATCCCATCAGCGATCCGAGTGGCAGCAGCAATGAAAGTCTCCATGAAGGACTGGAAGTCGTGCTTTTTGGTGTTAGCGACTTTGATCGCAGCTAGCTTGTCTTCACGAACCTCCTTGCAATGGACTCGCACCAGGGACAGCGCCACATCAGCACCACACCGGGCGGAGGATTTCTTCCATTCTTGCACTCGGTCAGGGATCTCGTTTAGTCGAGTTATCAGAGATTCTAGATCATTCTGAAGCATCGCCTCCGGCCAAAGCATCGACTCGATTCGAGAGACAACCCCCTTCAGGCATGCGAGGTAGCTTGTGGCGCTGGCGATACGGGACTCAAGTCGGAGCACGTTCATCGCAGTTTCGTCGCAGACCGGGGAAGCGATAGGGTCCAGGCCCGTCTCGACCCTCCCAGTTTCTTTGTCAAAGTCTTGACAAAGTTCTGTAGCCAAGAGTCAGTTCAATCAACCGAGCAAAATCCGATGGCAAACATCAACACAGTCGGATTAAAAGAAATACCTCCCAGCACGAGATAAAGCTTCTTGGCGAGGGTCCTCAGATAGGCTTTTGTGTCGTTCCTCTTGCGGATCGTAGACTCCAACTTTTCGTTCAGGGCGACCTTATCCTTCTTTAGGCTGGTCACTTCGTGGTTAGCTTCATTAAGACAAGATGTCAGTCTACTCACCTCTCCTTCAAGCGTTCCGACTGAAGCAAGCTTCTTCTCTGCGAGAGCGGTTTTGTCTTGGGCTGCCTTTTGCGCGATGGCGAGGTCTGAGTCCTTCTTGTCCAGAGCCAACTTCATTTTCTCTACAAAAGAAATAATCGAATCAAAAAGGAGATCAAAGAGATATATTGAAATTCAGTCGGCAATCAGTTACCTTCCATACCAGCTGCCTCATCTTGAGCTTTTTTCAGATTTTGCTAAGCCAATTCCAAGTCTAAGTTGAGTTGCCTCTGCTTCACTTCGAGTTCGGCAAACTTGGAGATAAGAGTACAAGACTTCTGCAGGAGGCAAGAGATAGGTCAATCGATAGGTTCGAAAGCAGTTCATTTCCGAATGAATAAAACCTAAAGAAGTGGACAACAAGCTGTTCAGACCCCAGTCAACTGCCAGCAGTCGACCGCGGTCTCGGGGACTACACCCAGTGCGTGCACTTAGCGTGCCGCCACCGGTTCTAATCCCACTAGCCCGGCCCGCCGGAGTCGAGTGCAAGGAGTAAAAAAAGAGAGAGAGAGAGAGAGAGAGAAAGAACAATTGCGCCGTCAAGAAAAGAAGAACTCAGACCACAGTCGACTGCTAGCAGTCGACCGCGGTCTCGGGGACTACACCCAGTGGGTGCACTTGGCGTGCCCCCGCCGGTTCTGATCCCACTCGCCCAGACCGAGTGGAAGAGCAAAACTACCAAAAATGATAGCAACACCCAGTGGGTGCTCTAATTCAACGCGAACAACAGGAGATTGTACAGAAGAATATTTTTTGAGAACAAAAATAGTCGGAAAGTCTACTCACCTCGGCGTTGGCCCGAAGAGCGGCACTAGCATCGTAGGCAGCCTAACTACTCTCGTGCACTATCTTCACCCGCTCCATCATCATATCAGCCTGTCGGATGGCTTCTGCAGCCACTTCCGACTGGTTGTCTGGGACGGGGTAGCCGGTGAAAAAATGTGCAGATGACCCAAGTGCAGCTGCTTGAGGCTCCGCGGTGTGGAGTTGGATAGTCGAAGGAACCACAGGTGCGGTCGACCGCGTTGGGTGCCCACTCGGCAAGGGTGCAGAAAACATCACAGCGGCCCTGCCCGCATCTTCAGCTTGACAGACGGGAGGCATTGCAGTTGGTTCCTGCCGAGCCACCCTGCCAGCTGTTACCTTCTTGCTCTTCCTAGGCTTAGGAGCCGCATCTTCGTCGTCGTCCGGAAGGTCAATGATGTTGGGTGGAGCTGCAAGACAGAACATTCGAGCCCAAGTGAACCACTCGACCCTAAAAGGATCAAGAATCGAAATCGCAAGAGTTCATACCTGGGTTAGAGGTCACCGCATCCTCCATTTCCTCGTCCCGGTACTGGTATGAAGAGGTCCCTGACGTAGCAGCACTGCAAAGGCCCGCATTCAATCGGTTACATCCAGTTAATTGAATCCACATAAAGGACAAGTCAGATGGTTACCCGGAGATAGTAGGAACGGTCACTTTGATCCGAGGCAAAGCTTTGGGCGGTTTGGAAGAGATGGCTTTCGGCACTTTCGGCGCTGGAAGCGGCGCGACCTTGGATTGCTTTGGAGGCTTCGCACTCAGCGTCGGGGAAGACGTCCTGGGGCACTTCGAGGATTGCCCGATCGGCGCAGCCACCAAGTCCGGAGCGCGCGCCGGATCATGAGTGTGCTTGGACCTCCTCTCCCTACGAGGAGGCGAGTTGAATTCTTCCTCATCGGTCGATTCATCGCTCTCCTCGTCGTCCTCGGCTTCCGAATGCTCCTCGCCGCTCTCGCCCCCGCTCCCTTCTTCTTCAGTGCCAGTGTCCTGCACTCCGTTGGGCATCGAATACATTTCAATGAGGGCTTGAAAGGATAACAATCAAAAGACATTCAGTCGACCACAAACGGGACATCACGTGGTGAATCGGAAAGATACTTGATAAAACAGAAATATACTTGCTCCGGCTAGCGCGAGTTGTCGAATGGAATCACCCTCCTGGATCCGCGAGGGTTGTCTTTGTTGCCAGTGATTCCCCTCAACCAGTTCTCCAAGATATCCTCGCCAACCTCCTCCGGGTGGATCCAAGTGGTATCTTCGAGCCCAGAGTACATCCACATCGGATGGTCGCGCGCCTGAAGAGGTTGGATGCGTCGACCGAGAAAGACCTCCAGCAGATCCATCCCGGTCACTCCATCGCGGACAAGCTGGACGACCCGTTCGACCAGCTCCTTGACCTGCGCCTTCTCTTCTGGAACTACCTTCAGGGGAGCAGGCTTCTCCACTCGAGCCAAGGAGAAAGGAGGAAGTCCAGACGACTGGCCAGGGGTTGGCTGATCCTTGCAGTAAAACCAAGTCGACTGCCAGCCCCAGACCGAGTCAGGAAGGATCATCGCTGGGAAAGTACTCTTGCTCCTCATCTGGATCCCCAGACCACCGCACATCTGGATCACCAGCGTCCTCTCGTCACTCGACTTGGCCTTTTTAACCGACTGGGAACGGCAAGTGAAAATGTGTTTGAAAAGCCCCCAGTGCGGTCGACAGCCCAAGAAGTTTTCGCACATGGACACGAAAGCGGCCAGGTAGACTATGGTGTTCGGAGTGAAATGGTGGAGCTGAGTCGCAAAGAAGTTCAAAAAACCCCGGAAGAAAGGGTGGGGAGGCAGTGAGAATACGCAATCTACGTGGGTTGCTAAGAGGACACACTCACCCTCTCTAGGCTGCGGCTTAGTTTCGTCCCCCGGGAGCCGAGCCGACTTGTGGGGGATCAATCCCCCCTCCACCAGGTCGTCGAGGTCGTCCTGCGTGATTGCCAAGCGGATGCAGTCGCCCTGGATCCAGCCCGCCGGCAGGCCGGACCTCGACGAGGATCCGCCCCAGCTGGTCCGCTTGCCCTTCGCCTTTGCGATCGCCTTCTTCGCGCGTTCCAACGCCACCATCTTGTCCTTCCCCATGGTGGCGGATCGAGCTCGAGCGGAGGTACATCAACGAGGCGGAAGTGAGAGTGGCGGAGGAATCGGGAGAAAGAGAAGAGAGAATGGGGGCGTGCGGAGCAGAGGCCTGGCCCGAGACCTTTTGTAAGGCCTTCCATCGAGTGGCTGACTAGTGGACCCAAGCGATCTAAATAAATCCCGCAACAGTCGCGCGCGTAGTACGTGGCGAAAAAGGTGGTGCGGGGATCGAGGAGACTTACCTAATCCATCCCGATAACCTCGTTTCCTCCCGTCTTGCGCGATTCCCAAAATTCGAATCCCGTGAGATCCGCCGAGAGCGGAACAACCTGTCAGATTAAAGACAAACACCCTCTACATCATCATTCGGAATTCAACCATGAAAGTTCACTCGACAACAACCAAGAATGGACCAAGGCGATTGAGAAAGGAGTCGACGTCGTCTCCTCAACTCATTGTTTCAGGACAAGGCATATTCATAACACAAAGAGTGGGTCGGAAGTGTTCTCGACCCCTTCCTCACTCAAACCCTGATCCATTTGGGGGCTAATGATGAAGCTATGTACCTAGGGTAGGGTCACGGACCTGTCCAGCGTACCCTCCCCAAGGACATCTGTACAAAGAATCAGAAGCAGTCGAAGAGAAATCATCATCCATTCGACCGTGGAGATGCGCTCACTCGACCACCTTGAAGACACTCGACCACCAGAAGATGAGGAACCCTCCACTCTACAACGGTTAAGACTTAAACCATAGCATTATGAGCATTTATGACATTTACTGTAGACGTTACCTGTAACGTCTTTCCTTTATGAGCATTGAACTCTGTGTAACAGAGGGGAGATGGGGTCCTGGCGCACTCTATATAAGCCACCTCCCTCCTCTGGGACAAGGGTTCGCACTTTTGTAAACACACACACACACACACACGTATAATCCAGTCGACCGCCTCAGGGCACCGAGACGTACGGTTGTTACTTCCTCCGAGAAGGGCCTGAACTCGTAAAACTCGTGCGTACAACTACTCCATAGCTAGGATCTTGCCTCCTCATACCTACCCCCCATTCTACTGTCAGTCTTAGATCCACGACAGGGGCTTCTGTCAATAAAGTGAGAAGAATGAGTGAAATAAGCAGACATAGTAGAGATGCAAGCGCTCATATATACGCTCATACACTCATCCCTATGAACGCACACACGCACACCCTACCCCTATGAGCACCTTTGAGAGACTGAGCCGGCATGTTATCTTGAGATTTACGTAGTCAGGCGCCTCGTCATCGACGGGAATGTCTCCTCCCACTGAAAGCGTATCACCGCAAATTCTGAAATAAATTCAGAAATAATGCGAGCACCAAGACTTGCCATCCAACCACAGGTTGGTTGGCATATGCGTCCTTTATCTGGACACGGTATAACATGCACAATATTTGACTGTTATATAGTATTCATACGTAGATATAAAATCATAATGGGCCCCTATAGCACCGTCGAGGTGGGGATATGACATGGGAGACACATTATTCCTACTGTGGGATATCCCCACCGCTGCACAGCCCCAACAAAATGTTGAACCTAAGAAGAAAATTGAATATGGTTGTAACACCCACGATGCGGCTATATCTCCCACGTGTCGGGGCACGACTTAGAGGCATAGCCGCATGGTAGGTTTGTCGTAAGAGGGGTAATCTTCACAAAATCCCATGTACTAAATAAGAAAGGGATAAAGAGTTGCCTTACAATCGCCACTTCGCACAAATACAAGTTAAACATACATCATCCAAAATACAAACAAGGTCCGACTACGGAACCAAAATAAAAGGAAGACAACCCCAAATGCTAGATCCCCGATCGTCCCAACTGGGCTCCACTACTGATCAATAGGAAACGAAACAACACAACAAACACGATCTTCATCAAGCTCCCACTTGAGCTTGGTTGCGTCACCTGCACTGGTATCATCGACACCTCCAACTGTTTGGAAGTATCTGTGAGCCACGAGGACTCAGCAATCTCACACCCGCGAGATCAAGACTATTTAAGCTTAAAGGTAGGAAAGGGTAGTGAGGTGGAGCTGCAGTAAGCACTAAGCATATATGGTGGCTAAGATACGCAAATAAGAGCGAGAAGAGAAGCAACGCAACAGTCGTGAACTAGAAGTGATCAAGAACTGATCCTGAAGCTACTTACGTTCAAGCATAAAAAAAGAACCGTGTTCACTTCCCGGACCCCGCCGAGAAGAGACCATCACGGCTACGCATGTGGTTGATTCATTTTAATTAAGTTAAGTGTTAAGTTCTCTACAACTGGATATTAACAAATTCCCATCTGCCCATAACCGCGGGCATGGCTTTCGAAAGTTCAAACCCTGCAGGGGTGTCCCAACTTAGCCCATCACACACTCTCACGATCAACGAAGGATATTCCTTGGAAGACCCGATCAGTCTCGGAATCCCGGTTACAAGACATTTCGACAATGGTAAAACAAGACCAACAAAGCCGCTCGATGTGCCGACAATCCCGATAGGAGCTGCACATATCTCGTTCTCATTGCAACACCGGAAGAGAAATCCTACGAGTAAAACCAAACCACAAGTTTCCCCAAGGTGGCCCCACAGTCTACTTAGTTCGGACCAACACTTAGAGAAGCACTCGCCCGGGGGGTAAAATAAAGATGACCCTCGGGAGCGTGACTCCCAAGGGAAAAATAGGTGGTGGTGAGGCAAATGTAAAACCAAGGTTGGGCCTTGCTGGAGGAGTTTTATTCAAAGTGAACTGTCAAGGGGTTCCCATAACACCCAACCGCGTAAGGAACACAAAATCAAGGAACATAACACCGGTATGACGGAAACTAGGGCGGCAAGAGTGGGACAAAACACCAGGCATAAGATCGAGCCTTCCACCCTTTACCAAGTATATAGATGCAATAAAGTAAATAAGATATAATAATGATATCCCAACATATCCTTGTTCCAAACATGGAACAAACTTCATCTTCACCTGCAACTAGCAATGCTATAAGAGGGGCTAAGCAAAGCGGTAACATAGCCAAACCACGGTTTGCTAAGAAAGGTCGGTTAGAGGCTTGACATGGCAATATGGGAGGCATGATATAGCAAGTGGTAGGTAGTGCGGCATAGGAATAGAGCGAACAACTAGCAAGCAAAGATAGAAGTGATTTCAAGGGTATGGTCATCTTGCCTGAGATCTCGCAAGGAAGAAGAACGAGTCCATGAAGAAGACAAACGGACGTAGTCGAATGAATCCTCACAACTCCGGAACGAAACTGAAGCTAACGAGAGAAGCAACCCGGAAAGAAGCAAGCAACATAGTAAACAACCATCACATAAATATGGCATGATGCACAACCAAGTATGATGCATGTCCGGTTTAAGAGGCATGGCATGGCAAACTGCACAACCAATCCTACAAATTAAGTGGAGCTCAATATGCAACTAGTAGCATATTGACGAAACACCACAACAATTATTTAGTTCTCTCCCGTTTAAGTACTCAACAAAATTAAATGTTGGTTAGCATGGCAATGGGTGAAGCATAATAAAACTACTTAACTAGGAAAGTTTAAATGAGGCTGGAACAACAAACAAGTCCGGAAAATCCTCATGTGCATATTTTAGATTTGGTACCTTTCTTCCCTAATCCATATTTTAGATTTATTAAACATGCAAAGTGATGCCACCATGTTAAACTAGGCATTATTCCACCCCATTTACATATAAAGTTTGTTAAGTTTGGAGCTACAGTTATTTAGTTATGAAATAATTCATTTTAACATGGCATTTAAGCAACATATATGCAAACATCATTTAGAACATTTTTAACATGGATGAAAGTTGGATATTATTAAACTAGACAAAATTCTAATCATTTTTCATATTTAAATCATTTTAATCTGAAGCACGGTTTGAGAGTTATTATATGCATGTACATCAGGGGGTTTCATGCAAAACTGCTCTCTCTGGAAAAATAGGAAAAACATTATATGGAAAAAAACATGAAACGGGCTGAAACTGATGGATCTTGGCAGGAGGGAGCTGCTCACACTGGGCCTCGGCCCGGTTCGGTGGAGAGGGAGGCCGGCAGGGGGCATGCTGGGGCGGCATACTTGTGGCCCACGCGATCGCTAGAGCTGGGCCAGGGCGCTGTGCTACCCGTGAAGCAGAGGAGGTGGGGTCCTGCTCGACGCAGAGTCAACGCCGGTGCGGCCTCATCCTGTCGCTCGAAGCAGAGGAAGCAAGGGTCAGTGACAAGTTCGCCAGGCACGGGAACGACATGCAAGTAGGCGAGGGGCGGTGAGCTCGACCACATCATGTGCTTGGTCGCCGGACTTGGCCGGGCGGCGCTTAGGACGGAACGGAGGTCGGCGGCGGCTGGCGAGGAAGGAGACAGCGGGGGCACGTCCTGGCAGGGCGGCGCGACGAACTGCAGAAGGGACGGCCTGGTTGGGTACTCCGGTGAGGTTGGAGGTCGCCGGTCTCCTGTCTCCTGTGGCGCGCGGGGAAGACGTCGCAGGGGCGAGGCTGGGTTCAAGACGGTGCTGGCGGGAGGCTGCAGGGAACTCCATGGAAGGCGTTGGCATGGCAGATCGAGGCGACCGCAGCAAAAACTTGGCGCACGGGCGAGGGGCCGCGACCTGCGGGACTCCAACTCTGGCGAGTGGCGTGGCCTGTCAGGCTTCTGGATGGCGGCTCGCGGGAGGCTACGGACAGGACGGCTCTGGCAGGAGCTTGGCGGCGGCGGGACTTGGCGTAGCGACTGCGAGGAAGGGAAACATCAGGAGGCGGTCGCGCTTGATGCAGGGGATGACCACGGCGCTGAAGGTCACGGCGGGGCGGCGCGTGACTTGAGGTCTAGGTGGCGAGCTTCCTTCTTAGGCGTCGAGGTTCCCTGGACAAGATCGAGAGAGAGAGAGAGAGAGAGAGAGAGAGAGAGAGAGAGAGAGAGGAATTCAGAGATAGAGGAAGAACCAGAGGGAGGGAGAGACCACAGGGAAGGAGAGGGGCGGCGCTCATCTGCTGGACGCGGGCACGATGCTCGGGGAGGAGCTCAATGCAGCTGTGGGCTGGAGGTAGTGCTCGGGATGGATCCGGGACGGTCTTGGCATTCCTGTAGAAAGAGAGAAAAGAGAGAGATTTGAGATGGGAGGGAGCAACAAGATGAACAGGGAGAACGGAGGGGTGGAGCGGGGATGCGGGGTCCTGCTGGTGCGGCGGCTTGCTGCAGTGGTGGATCGGGCAGGCGACGCGTGGTTGGTCCGGTTGGAAATTCGAGGAAGGATTTGAATAGGGGAAGAACCCGAGGTGGGAGGAGACAAGAGGAGTGGCGGCAGCAGCTAGGAGGATCCCTAGAAATAGGGTTAGACTAATATATATAGCGAGTTGGTTAGGTTAGGGGCTATCTCGTCCCTCCGATCAAAATCGGTCGGTCAGGAAAAATAGGCTAGGGAGTCCAAATAAGAAAACGGTGATGTTTTAGAGATGTTTGGGGATGATCCGGACCCAACGGTGATGATGGAGCGGGTCGGGTTCGGGTGAGTTTCGGACACGCACGCGAGGGGGGTTGATGCACTGTGCAAAGAGGGGTTAGGTGGCCTGGCGGTTGGTAGTGGACTATGTAGATGGTCTAGGGAGGAAAGAGAGGGAAAGCCCGGCAACAGTTTTTGGAGACCGAAAACGTCCAACGATTTAACCGACTATATTGTCGCTATAGTTATCCGTTGGGGTGTCAAACGGACTCCGAATGCGATGAAATTTGATAGGCGATCTATCTACACTATAATAAGACCGCACGCCAACTTTCATCTCGTTTCGAGAACATTTTCCAGCCACTTATAAAATAATATTTCGGATGTGCCGCGGGCGCGTGCGAGTGTGTCTGGGCTTAGAACGGACAACGGAAAGAACGGGAGACTGGGACGGATGCAAGTTTTGAAAACATGATGATGCAATGCACATGATGACATGACAAGATGCAACACACAAGCGAATGACATGGCAACAACAGCGTATAACTGGAAGACACCTGGCACGTCGGTCTCGGGGCGTTACAACACTCCACCACTACGAGAGGATCTCATCCCGAGATCTAGGATGGCACCAGAGGGAAAATGGAAGATGAAGAGGTAAAACAAAGTTGCTTCTTTGAAAAACGAGTGAAACCAAAGAACCTTGCGAGGTTAAACAAATTGAAAGAAAGAATACAACAAAGATGAATGAATTTGAAAACACTCTGTTAGAAAAGAGAAACAAGGAACATTACGAGAACCTTGTAGGTTGAAAGACATAAGAAAAGGGTTTCAATGGACAAGATGTACATGCAAGCACTCTGGTAGAAACGAGATGCACAAGGAACGATAAAGATCAATTACGACAACACTCCGGTTGGAAATGGAAGGTAAAGAACATGAACTTGACAAGATGAGGAGATACTTGATGAAATCAACCACACACTACCTCCGGAACAAATGTAAGAATGGAATCAAAAGAACGGAGGAGAAAACAACATCTTCTACCTCAAATGAGCTTGAAAAAGCATCTTTAGGAGAAGGGTCATTTATGAGCACCATAAATAGCAACAATCCTTAGGGAAAGCTTTACGTGAAATATAACCCAATAATATTCCAATGAAGAGATTGATGGATTGAAAAGATGTCCTGAATGAACTGAAAATGATGGATTTAAGATATGTCACTCTTGAAAACTTGTGAAACATGAAAGACGAAGGGAAATTATCAACAATGACATAACACCAACTCAAAATATGAGATATGAAAGAATTGCACTTCGGAATGCAAGATGAAGAAATCTTGAACTCCTCAAAACAAGACATGTGTTGAACACCATGTTTATTTGAGAGTATAGCTTGGCGGATCTTAACTTCGAGAGAAACCTTGAGGACAAATGAAGAATGAAAGGAATCCTTGACGAACCACCATGTAGAGCCTCCATGAAGAACTCCGGTAATAAAAGGATGATAAAAAGAAAGAGAAGTTGAAAACACAAGGTGAAGCCTTGCAATGATTTAGATGGATCTTCGTGATGATGAGAGCTTGGAACTCCGGGAAAAGAAAAGATGAAACAATTGAAACCGAGAATTTATTCCTCACGAACAAACTCCAGAAGAATCAATCCATCGTTTGGATGAAGCAAGAATAAGAATTATGTTATGCGTATCCTTCACCAATTTAAATTGATGACAAGAAGCGGATTTGGCATACTACTTATTCCCGTTGAAAAGGATTGATGAGAGATATAGCGCAGACTTGAAAAAGGTCTTGATGGATCCACCAGTGGGGTTTGGAAACAACGAATGAATTGATATGATAATGAAGGAAGAGAAATCTCAAACCGAACCACCGTAAAAATTGAAAATGATTGAAGAAAAGATAAAGAAACACCAGGAAGAATTAGAGAACGAATGAAGATACTTGAGGGAATTTGATACCTGAGAACAAATAGATCACGAACTGATGAAAGAATATTTGAATGATGCACCAGTAAGATTTGGAGAACGATGGCTACACATTGAGAATGAATAATTCTGAGATGATGGGCTCCGGAGAATTAAATTGAAAAGACTCCTGAATTTCTCCGGATGGTTGAAAAGAATTTTCACAATCAAAATTAATTATGAGAGGGTGACAACAAGCTAGAACCCTGAATATTCGAGAGAACGGATAAGATTGAAGAGAAACTCTTCTTCGGTCTTCAAATGCAGAGAATGACGATGAGAAATACCACCATGAATTGTTGAGATACTCCAGGATGAAGAATAGAAAGGTTGAAGCAACGATGAAGAATTTGAAAGACCTTGGTGAAAGACATTTGACTGATGACAAATCATTCTTACGTCAAACTTAGAAATGAATTTGAGAATAACTCCGGGAAAATTAGAAGAGTCAGGTAAGATCCTGGGAAAAGACCTGTGGGCTAGGGCCCACTCAAAAGATACACCGTTGAACAACTTAAGAGAGATTGCGCCAGTTGAATTAAATGGCTTGAATGAGATAACTTGAAGCTCTGTTAGTATCTTCCTGAGAATCACCGGAAAAGAACATTGACAAAAAAGAATGGAGAGGCTTCCATCAATAAAAAAATAATTGATTAAGAAATATGAGTCCTTGAAGAAAAAGGGTGGGAGGGTAGGAAAAACAAAGACAACTTGGAACGGATGAAACGAACACCGTGGGAAAACTGAGGTTTGATCTTGCGAATGATGAAATGATTGGATCCACTTGAAGAGAAACACGCTGGTTGAAAAGGATTGACATGACAATCTCGATTATCACGAAGGATTAGCATCCACATTGAAATGTGAGAACACCGGTTAGGAAAAGGTATGGACTCAACACTTGACTTCGAAGCAACTCGAATACCACAATCAAAACAAAACAAAGGATTGGCTTGCAAAATAAGCCAGAAACAAACATATGATAGATCCCATATCATATCATGTGTCTGTTGGAAAGATATTCGAGGAGCTACTTGAATTCCCACTTATAAACTCCCGAAACTGTCTGGTTATGCAATCAGGTGTTGGGGATACAGGGGAAGCATAATATCTCACCCAAAACTAGAAAATCCTACATCCAACTGTATCCATCCTTCAACACATAACCAAGAAACCTTCGGAAATCGTTTACCTCAACCTTCAAAAAGCATCCGGGTAACGAGTTATGGCAATACTCCCGAACTCCCGCCCCAGTACTGGGTGGCGTCGACGTTATCTCACCAACAACTGCATAAAAGAGATTTTCGATGTCGGCAAAACTCAGGTATTCCAGAACTGCAACGATAAAATTGTGATGACAACACCTCGGAGCTCAACTCCCCGGGACACTGCCACAACCCCTAAATGTCAGGAGGCACCAAGAACAATGTTCTTGTGACAAGACTATCAGAACGATTCCAAGATACCCGCGTATCCTAAAAAAATCGCAAAATTTGAGGAGAGAAAAGTCAAAACTTCTACGTCAGGAGGCCTCACCAGAGCAACAAAGGGACTAAGGAGTAAAAAGAATCCTAATCTCCGATATATATAATCCTAAGACTCAAAACACATTGTTCTAGACTCAACAACGTCAGCGATTCGATCAAGCAGGGGGCTCCTAAGTCGGGGATGGCTCTGATTAGCAACTTGTAACACCCACGATGCGGCTATATCTCCCACATGTCAAGGCACGACTTAGAGGCATAGCCGCATGGTAGGTTTGTCGCAAGAGGGGTAATCTTCACAAAATCCCATGTACTGAATAAGAAAGGGATAAAGAGTTGGCTTAAAATCGCCACTTCACACAAATACATGTTAAACATACATCATCCAAAATACGAACAAGGTCCGACTATGGAACCAAAATAAAAGGAAGACAACCCCAAATGCTAGATCCCCGATCGTCCCAATTGGGCTCCACTACTAATCAACAGGAAACGAAACAACACAACGAACACGATCTTCATCGAGCTCCCACTTGAGCTCGGTTGCGTCACCTACACTGGTATCATCGGCACCTGCAACTGTTTGGAAGTATCTGTGAGCCACGAGGACTCATCAATCTCACACCCGCAAGATCAAGACTATTTAAGCTTAAAGGTAGGAAAGGGTAGTGAGGTGGAGCTGCAGCAAGCACTAAGCATATATGGTGGCTAACATACGCAAATAAGAGCGAGAAGAGAAGCAACGCAATGGTCGTGAACTAGAAGTGATCAAGAAGTGATCATGAACGTACTTACGTTCAAGTATAACACAAGAACCGTGTTCACTTTCCGTACCCTGCCGAGAAGAGACCATCACGGCTACACACGCGATTGATTCATTTTAATTAAGTTAAGTGTCAAGTTCTCTACAACCGGATATTAACAAATTCCCATCTGCCCATAACCGCAGGCAAGGCTTTCGAAAGTTCAAACCCTGCAGGGGTGTCCCAACTTAGCCCATCACAAGCTCTCACGGTCAACGAAGGATATTCCTTCTCCCGGGAAGACCCGATCAGTCTTGGAATCCTGGTTACAAGACATTTCGACAATGGTAAAACAAGACCAGCAAAGCCGCCCGATGTGCTGACAATCCCGATAGGAGCTGCACATATCTCGTTCTTAGGGCAACACCGGATGAGACATCCTACGAGTAAAACCAGACCTCAAGTTTCCCTGAGGTGGCCCCGCAGTCTACTCAGTTTGGACCAACACTTAGAGAAGCACTGGCCCGGGGGGGTTAAAATAAAGATGACCTTCAGGAGCGCGACTCCCAAGGGAAAAGTAGGTGGTGGTGAGGCAAATGTAAAACCAAGGTTGGGCCTTGCTGGAGGAGTTTTATTCAAAGCGAATTTTCAAGGGGTTCCCATAACACCCAACCGCGTAAGGAATGCAAAATCAAGGAACATAACACCGGTAT
The DNA here is from genome assembly GCF_002162155.2 of Triticum dicoccoides. NCBI lineage: Eukaryota > Viridiplantae > Streptophyta > Magnoliopsida > Poales > Poaceae > Triticum > Triticum dicoccoides. Next base: position 20,225,155 of record NC_041380.1, read on the forward strand.
GACGGAAACTAGGGCGGCAAGAGTGGAACAAAACACCAGGCATAAGGCCGAGCCTTCCACCCTATACCAAGTATATAGATGCATTAAAGTAAATAAGATATAATAATGATATCCCAACATATCCATGTTCCAAACATGGAACAAACTTCATCTTCACCTGCAACTAGCAACGCTATAAGAGGGGTTGAGCAAAGCGGTAACATAGCCAAACAACGGTTTGCTAGGAAAGGTGGGTTAGAGGCTTGACATGGAAATATGGGAGGCATGATATAGCAAGTGGCAGGTAGCGTGGCATAGCAATAGAGTAAACAACTATCAAGCAAAGATAGAAGTGATTTCGAGGGTATGGTCATCTTGCCTGAGATCCCGCAAGGAAGAAGAACGAGTCCATGAAGAAGACAAACGGACGTAGTCGAATGAATCCTCACAACTCTGGAACGAAACTGAAGCTAACGAGAGAAACAACCCAGAAAGAAGCAAGCAACATAGTAAACAACCATCACATAAACATGGCATGATGCACAACCAAGTATGATGCATGTCCGGTTTAAGAGGCATGGCATGGCAAAATGCACAACCAATGCTACAAATTAAGTGGAGCTCAATATGCAACGAGTAGCAAATTGATGAAACACCACAACAATTATTTAGTTCTCTCCGTTTAAGTACTCAACAAAATTAAATTTTGGTTAGCATGGCAAGGGGTGAAGCATAATGAAACTACTTAACTAGGCAAGTTTAAATGAGGCTGGAACAACAAACAACAAGTCCGGAAAATCCTCATGTGCATATTTTAGATTTGGTACTGTTCTGCTCTAAACCATATTTTGTAGTTATTAAACATGCAAAGTGATGCCACCATGTTAAACTAGGCATTATTCCACCCCATTTACATATAAAGTTTGTTAACTTTGGAGCTACAGTTATTTAGTTATGAAATAAATCATTTTAACATGGCATTTAAGCAAAATATATGCAAACATCATTTAAAACATTTTTAACATGGATGAAAGTTGGATATTATTAAACTAGACAAAATTCTAAGCATTTTTCATATTTAAATCATTTTAATCCGAAGCACGGTTTGAGAGTTATTATATGCATGAACAGCAGGGGGTTTCATGCAAAACTACTTTCTTTGGAAAAATAGGAAAAACATTCTATGGAAAAAAACATGAAACGGGCCGAAACTGATGGATCTGGGCAGGAGGGAGCTGCTCACGTTGGGCCTTGGACCGGTTCGGTGGAGAGGGAGGCCGGCAGGGGGCATGCTGGGTCGGCCTACTTGTGGCCCACGCGATCGCTAGAGCTGGGCCAGGGCGCTGCGCTACGCGTGAAGCAGAGGAGGTGGGGTCGTGCTCGACGTAGAGTCAATGCCGGCGCGTCCTGATAACCCACAAGTATAGGGGATCGCAACAGTTTTCGAGGGTAGAGTATTCAACACAAATTTATTGATTCGACACAAGGGGAGCCAAAGAATATTCTCAAGTATTAGCAGCTGAGTTGTCAATTCAACCACACCTGGAAACTTAATATCTGCAGCAAAGTGTTTAGTAGCAAAGTAATATGATAGTGGTGACAACAATAACGAAAGGTAACAGTAGTAAAAGCAATGTTTTTGGTATTTTGTAGTGATGATAGAAATAGCAACGGAAAAGTAAATAAGCGAAGAACAATATATGAAAAGCTTGTAGGCAATGGATCGGTGATGGAGAATTATGTCGGATGTGGTTCATCATGTAACAGCCATAACATAGGGTGGCACGGAACTAGCTCCAGTTCATTGATATAATGTAGGCATGTATTCCAAATATAGTCATACGTGCTTATGGAAAAGAACTTGCATGACATCTTTTGTCCTATCCTCCCGTGGCAGTGGGGTCCTTACAGAAACTAAGGGATATTAAGGCCTCCTTTTAATAGAGAACCGGAACAAAGCATTAATACATAGTGAATACATGAACTCCTCAAGCTACGGTCATCACCGGTAAGTATCCCGATTATTGTCACTTCGGGGTTAACAGATCAGAACACATAATAGGTGACTATAGACTTGCACGATAGGATCAAGAACACTCATATAATGATGAAAACATTATAGGTTCAGATCTGAAATCAGGGCACTCGGGCCCTAGTGACAAGCATTAAGCATTGCAAAGTCATAGCAACATCAATCTCAGAACATAGTGGACACTAGGGATCAAACCCTAACAAAACTAACTCGATTACATGATAGATCCCATCCAACCCATCACCGTCCAGCAAGCCTACGATGGAATTACTCACGCACGGTGGTGAGCATCTTGAAATTGGTGATGGAGGATGGTTGATGATGACGATGGCGACGGATTCCCCTCTCCGGAGCCCCGAACGGACTCCAGATCAGCCCTCCCGAAAGGTTTTAGGGCTTGGCAGCAACTCCGTATCGTAAAACACGATGATTTCTTCTCTCCGATTTTTTTCTCCCCGAAACTCAATATATGGAGGTGGAGTTGGAGTTGGAGAGGCAACAGGGGGCCCACGAGGTAGGGGGGGCGCCCCCACCCTCGTGGAGAGACGGGGGGCCCCCTAGCCTTCATCTTTGGCAGGTATTTTTCTTATTTTCTGAAAAGTTTCTTCGTGAAGTTTCAGGTCATTCCGAGAACGTTTGCTCCTGCACATAAATAACACCATGGCAATTCTGCTGAAAACAGCGTCAGTCCGGGTTAGTTCCATTCAAATCATGCAAGTTAGAGTCCAAAACAAGGGCAAAAGTGTTTGGAAAAGTAGATACGTTGGAGGCGTATCAACTTCCCCAAGCTTAAACCTTTGCTTGTCCTCAAGCAATTCAGTTGACAAACTGATAGTGATAAAGAAAAAAATTTACAACCTCTGTTTGCTCTTATTGTTGTAAATATGTAAAGCCAGCATTCAAGTTTTCAGCAAAGATTATAACTAACCACATTCGCAATAATGCATAGGTCTCAAGTTACTCATATCAATAGCATAATTAACTAGCGAGCCATAATAATAAAACTCGGATGACCACACTTTCTCAAAACAATCATAATATGATATAGCAAGATGGTATCTCGCTAGCCCTTTCTGAGACCGCAAAACATAAATGCAAAGCACCTTTAAAGACCAAGGACTGACTAGACATTGTAATTCATGGTAAAAGAGATCCAGTCAAGTCATACTCAATGTAAACTAACAATAATGAATGCAAATGATAGTGGTGCTCTCCAACTGGTGCTTTTTAATAAGAAGATGATAGCTCAGCATAAAATTAAATAGATAGGCCCTTCGCAGAGGGAAGCAGGGATTTGTAGAGGTGCCAGAGCTCGGTTTTGAAACAGAGGTGAATAATATTTTGAGCGATATACTTTCATTGTCAACATAACAACCAAGAGATGGCTATATCTTCCATGCTACACACATTATAGGCGGTTCCAAAACAGAATGGTAAAGTTTATGCTCCCCCTTCCACCACAAGCATCAATCCATGGCTTGCTCGAAACAACGTGTGCCTCCAACTAACAAGAGTCCCAGGGGGAGTTTTGTTTGCAATTATTTTGATTTAGTTTGCATAAAGCATGGTACTGGGCATCCTGGTGACCAGCCATTTATCTCGTGAGTGAGGAGAGGAGTCCACTCCTCTTGAGAATAACCCGCCTAACATGGAAGATACAGACATCCCTAGTTGATACATGAGTTATTCGAGCATACAAAGCAGGATATTTATTTGAAGGTTTAGAGTTTGGCACACACAAATTTACTTGGAACGGCAGGTAGATACCATATATAGGTAGGTATAATGGACTCATGTGGAATAACTTTGGGGATTAAGGAGTTTGGATGCACAAGCAGTATTCCCGCTTAGTACAGGTGAAGGCTAGCAAAAGACTGGGAAGCGACCAGCTAGAGAGCGACAACAGTCATGAACACGCATTAAAATTAATCAACACTGAATGCAAGCATGAGTAGGATATAATCCACCATGAACATAAATATCATGAAGGCTATGTTGATTTTGTTTTAACTACATGCATGAACATGTGCCAAGTCAAGTCACTTAAATCATTCAGAGGAGGATACCACCCTATCATACCACATCATAACCATTTTAATAGCATGTTGGCACGCAAGGTAAACCATTATAACTCATAGCTAATCAAGCATGGCACAAGAAACTATGATCTCTAGTTGTCATTGCAAACATGTTTATTCATAATAGGCCGAATCAACAACGATGAACCAATCATATTTACAAAAACAAAAGAGGTCGAGTTCATACCAGCTTTTCTCAGCTCAGCCAATCCATCATATAATCATCATTATTGCCTTTCACTTGCATGACCAAATGATGTGAATAATAATAATAGTGCACGTGCATTGGACTAAGCTACAATCTGCAAGCATTTAATAAACAGGAGAAGACAAGGCAATATGGGCTCTTTTGTCAGATCAACAATAATGCATATAAGAGCCACCTCAACAATTTAATTATGGTCTTCTTCTATCGACCCCCAAAGAAAAGAAAAGAAATAAAACCATTTACACGGGAAAGCTCCCAACAAGCAAAAGAAGAACAAAAAATATTTTTGGGTTTTCTTTTTAATTACTACTACAAGCATGGAAATTAAACTGATTAAAAGCTACAACTATTTTTTTGGTTTTTCTTAAGGTTTATTAAACACACAAGAAGAAAGCATAAAAAGGAAAATAAACTAGCATGAATGATACAATGAAAAAGTATGAGCACCGACATCTAGCAATGAGTGTGTGACCATAAATGTAATGTCGGTGAGAAAAACGTACTCCCCAAGCTTAGGCTTTTGGCCTAAGTTGGTCTATGGCCACGGCTGACCTGGCGGATATCCATAATAGTAGTTGTTGGGGTCGTACTGTGATGCAGCAGCTATCGCCTACTGAGCTGCATCGTGGCGACGAGCGGCCTCCTCTCTCCTCTCATACTCATTTTCCTCCTCTCTGGTAACAGTATATCCTCCTCTTGCCTGATAACCAAAGGAAGCAGGAGCAGGGAGAGTAATACGAACAGCACGGCGTCTGTCAAAGATTAGTCGATACTGGAGAGATGATTTGTTCCTCTCGACAAACTGATGGTGAACCATAGCATTAAAATCTAGATAGGTAGGAGGTAATTCAATATCATCTTCGTGCACATCTATACCAAGAAAATTTAGCTACGCGGGTTGCATAAATTCCACCAAATAAATCTCCAATGCGTCTATTAAGATGCAACCTATGTGCAATAGTGGCTCCCAAATTATATGATTTGTCTCCTAACACAGCACTCCTAAGAATACTGAGGTCAGGGACACACACGTGACATGCTTCATCTTTACCATTTATGCATCTGCCTATGAAGAGAGCAAAATAATGTATGGCAGGAAAGTGAATGCTCCCTATGGTAGCTTGTGTAATATCTCTAGATTCTCCCACAGTTATATCAGTAAGAAAATCTCTAAATTCAGATTTGCGAGGATCCCTTATACTACCCCATTGTGGAAGTTTGCATGCAGTGGTAAAATCCTCTAAGTCCATGGTATAAGTTTTATCATAAAGATCAAACAGGACAGTTGGAGAATTACGTGAAGTGGAAAATTCAAACCTCGTCACAAAGGAGCTAGTGAGCTCATGATACTGACTGCACTTCTCTTCCTCGAAGCTCACGAGATTAGCGTTACACAAATATGCGTTGAATTATTCTTTTATTCCCGCTTGATCCATAAAAATTTTAGAAGGCCACTCACAAGGACGCACTGGAGCGTCTCTCGGTGGCTCTTCGTCAGCATCACGCATTGCAAGCCTGGGTCCTCGCTTCTCTGAAGAACCACCTTGGAACATTTTCCTAAGCATTTTTCTTCCTCTGAAAAATTCTGAAATTTTTTAGCAACTTCACAATAAAAGTAAACCAAACTCAATAATATTGATATTAACTACTCCCACAAGTGCCTGATAACCCACAAGTATAGGGGATCGCAACAGCTTTCGAGGGTCGAGTATTCAACCCAAATTTATTGATTCGACACAAGGGGAGCCAAAGAATATTCTCAAGTATTAGCAGCTGAGTTGTCAATTCAACCACACCTGGAAACTTAGTATCTGCAGCAAAGTGTTTAGTAGCAAAGTAATATGATAGTGATGGTAACGGTAACAAAAGAGTAACAAAAGCAAAGTAATGTTTTTGGTATTTTGTAGTGATTGTAATAATAGCAACGGGAAAGTAAATAAGCGTAAACCAATATATGGAAAGCTCGTAGGCGTTGGATCAATGATGGATAATTATGCCGGATGCGGTTCATCATGTAACAATCATAACATAGGGTGACACAGAACTAGCTCCAATTCGTCAATGTAATGTAGGCATGTATTCCGAATATAGTCATAGATTCTTATGGAAAAGAACTTGCATGACATCTTTTGTCCTACCCTCCCGTGGCAGCCGGGTCCTAATGGAAACTAAGGGATATTAAGGCCTTCTTTTAATAGAGAACCGGAACAAAGCATTAGCACATAGTGAATACATGAACTCCTCAAACTACGGTCATCACCGGTAAGTATCCCGATTATTGTCACTTCGGGGTTAACGGATCATAACACATAATAGGTGACTATAGACTTGCAAGATAGGATCTAGGACTCTCATATATTATTGAAAACATAATAGGTTCAGATCTGAAATCATGGCACTCGGGTCCTAGTGACAAGCATTAAGCATAGCAAAGTCATAGCAACATCAATCTCAGAACATAGTGGATACTAGGGATCAAACCCTAACAAAACTAACTCGATTACATGGTGAATCTCATACAACCCATCACCGTCCAGCAAGCCTACGATGGAATTACTCACACAGGGCGGTGAACATCATGAAATTGGTGATGGAGGATGGTTGATGATGACGACGGCGACGAATCCCCCTCTCCGGAGCCCCGAACGGATTCCAGATTAGCCCTCCTGAGAGGTTTTAAGGCTTGGCGGCGGCTCCGTATCGTAAAACGCGATGATTTCTTCTTCCCTATTGTTTTCTCCCCGAAAGCAGTTATATAGAGTTGGAGTTGGAGTCGGGAGGTCTCCAGGGGGGCCACGAGGTAGGGAGGCGCGGCCTAGGGGGGGCGCCCCCCACCCTCGTGAGAAGGGTGTGGGCCCCCTGGTCTTCATCTTTGGCGAGGATTTTTATTATTTATTGTAAGATATTCCGTGGAGTTTCAGGTCATTCCGAGAACTTTTGTTTTCTGAACATAAAACAACATCATGGCAATTCTGCTGAAAACAGCGTCAGTCCGGGTTAGTTCCATTCAAATCATACAAGTTAGAGTCAAAAACAAGGGCAAAGTGTTTGGAAAAGTAGATACGTTGGAGACGTATCAACTCCCCCAAGCTTAAACCCTTGCTTGTCCTCAAGCAATTCAGTTGACAAACTAAAAGAAATAAAGAAACACTTTTACAAACTCTATTTGCTCTTGGTGTTGTAAATATGTCAAGCTAGCGTTCAAGTTTTCACCAAAGATTATAACTAACCACATTTGCAATAATTCTCAGGTCTCATGTTTACTCATATCAATAGCATAATCAACTAGCGAGCCATAATAATGAAACTCGGATGACAACACTTTCTCAAAACAATCATAATATGATATAACAAGATGGTATCTTGCTAGCCCTTTCTGAGACCGCAAAACATAAATGCAAATGGACTGACTAGACATTGTAATTCATGGTAAAAGATATCCAGTCATAGTCACACCCAATGTAAACTAACAATAATGAATGCAAATGACAGCTGCGCTCTCCAGCTAGTGCTTTTTTATAAGAGGGTGATGACTCAACATAAAAGTAAATAGATAGGCCCTTCGCAGAGGGAAGCAAGGATTTGTAGAGGTGCCAGAGCTCGGTTTTGAAATAGAGGTGAATAACATTTTGAGCGGTATACTTTCATTGTCAACATAACAACCAAGAGATGGCGATATCTTCCATGCTACACACATTATAGGGTGTTCCCCTCCACCAACAAACATCAATCAATGGCTTGCTCGAAACAACGAGTGCCTCCAACATACATCAGGTCCCAGGGGGAGTTTTGTTTGCAATTATTTTGATTTAGTTTGCATAAAGCTGGGACTGGGCATCCCGGTGACCAGCCCTTTATCTCGTGAGTGAGGAGCGGAGTCCACTCCTCTTTAGAATAACCCGCCTAACATGGAAGATAAAGATAGCCCTAGTTGATACATGAGCTATTCAAGCATACAAAACAGGATGATTATTTGAAGGTTTAGAGTTTGGCACATACAAATTTACTTGGAACGGCAGGCAGATACCGCATATAGGAAGGTATAGTGGACTCATCTGGATTAACTTTGGGGTTTAAGGGATTGGATGCACAAGCAGTATTCCCGCTTAGTACAGGTGAAGGCTAGCAAAAGACTGGGAGGCGACCAACTAGAGAGCGACAACAGCCATGTACATGCATTAAAATTAATAAATATTGGATGCAAGCATGAGTAGGATATAATCCACCATGAACATAAATATCGTGAAGGCTATGTTGATTTGTTTCAAGTACATGCGTGAACATGTGCCAAGTCAAGTCACTTAAATCATTCAGAGGAGGATACCACCCTATCATACCACATCATAACCATTTTAATAGCATGTTGGCACGCAAGGTAAACCATTATAACTCATAGCTAATCAAGCATGGCATAATCAACTATGATCTCTAATTGTCATTGCAAACATGTTTATTCATAACAAGCTGAATCAAAAACAATGAACTCATCATATTTACAAAAACAAATGAGGTAGAGTTCCTACCAGCTTTTCTCATCTCAGTCAGTCCATCATATATCATCATAATTGCCTTTCACTTGCACGACTGAACGATGTGAATAATAATAAGAGTGAACGTGCATTGGACTAAGCTGGGATCTGCGAGCATTCAATAAACAGGAGAAGAAGGCAATATGGGCTCTTGGTTAAATCAACAATAAAGCATATAAGAGCCATTTAAACAATTTAATCATGGTCTTCTCCTACTGACCCCCAAAGAAAGAAAAGAAATAAAACTATTTACACGGGAAAGCTCCCAACAAGCAAAAGAAGAACATGAAATATTTTTGGGTTTTCTTTTTAATTACTAGTACAAGCATGGAAAGTAAATTAATTGAAAGCTACAACTAATTTTTTTGGTTTTTCTTAAGGTTTATTAAACACACAAGAAGAAAGCATAAAAGGAAAATAAACTAGCATGGATGATACAATGAAAAAGTATGAACACCGACATCTAGCAATGAGTGTGTGTGAACATAAATGTAATGTCGGTGAGAAATACGTACTCCCCCAAGCTTAGGATTTTGTCCTAAGTTGGTCTATGGCCACGGCTGGCCTGGCTGATATCCATAATAATAGTTGTTGGGGTCGTATTGTGATGATGAAGAAGAAGGCTCTGACTGCCACTGGCTGGCAATCATCTTCGGATCCCACTGATAGTTAAACTATCGTGAAGGATCAAATCGTGGTTCCGGTTCTGGCTCCTCGGCTGGTGCAAGGTTACGATAGGCGTGGATAGCCGTCAAAGGAACAAGGTACTTGCCTACAGTCAAATCAAACAAAGCAGGAGCAGGCAAGGTAATAGTCTCAGGATGATGTTTATTAAAGAACAATTGATATTTAAGCTCTCCTGCCCTATTCTTAACAATAAAATCATGTGCCACCATACTTTTATAATCTAAATAAACACGAGGCAGCACTTTTTCTTCCTTCTCAGCATGCCTAATAGGTATGTTAAAGTGTGTAGCTAGGCGTGTAGCATAGATGCCTCCAAAGAAGGGACCCTTAGTATGGTTCATACTTAACCATCTAGCAATAATGCCGCCCATACTAAAAGTGTTATCACTGTATAAACCTTGGAGCGGAATAATTATATCAGGGATACTAAGGTTTCCACAGTTTCCGCGTCCAATTAAGCAACAACTAGCAAATAATGCAAAGTAACGTAAAACAGGAAAATGTATGCTAGTGATTCGTGCATTGGAAACCTTCCTAGTTTCCCATACAGTGATAGTATTAATAAATCCCTCCACATCATCATGATGTGGTTCTTCTGTCTTGCCCCCAAAAGGGACTAAACAAATCTGACAAAAATCATAAAGTGACATCTCCTTATGCTCATCATATAAATGAAACTCCACCGTAGGTGGTGAGTTCCTGGAATGAAAATGAAAGTTTTGCACAAAGGTATTTGTGAGTAAGAGATACTGATCGCATTGGTCGTGGAGGAAAGCGGTGAGGCCTACATTATGAGCCAATTCATGAAAATCTTCATAAATCCCGGGTGCTCTCAAGAAATCCTCGAAAGGCCATTCACATGCCCGAACCTCTGCGGTGCGCAGCAAATTATACTTAGGCTTCCGTGCCTTTTCCTTCGAGCTTTGGCTCGATGAGCCCCTGAATAATCTCCTCATCATTTTCTGAAAAATTCTGAAATTTTTAGTAACTTCAAAATAAAAGTAAACCAAACTCAATAATATTGATAGCAACTACTCCTACAAGTGCCTAGGGCCTATATCATGCATCAAAACTACTTTTGACCATATAAATTTGACATGCAAGCTCAAGAACAGGGTCACCTAAGTAGAAAAAATTTGCAATGAATAAAGCACTAGAACAAAAATTAATTGGACCAATGGAGGAGTCACATACCAAGGAACAATCTCCCCAAGCAGTTTTGTGAGAGGTGCTTTGAGCAAGGAGATCGAAAATGGCATCAAAACGAGCTTGGACTCGGGTTTGAGATGGTTTTTCGTGTTTGGGGGAGGAAGATAAAGTGTGTGGCTAAAAGAATAAGTGGAGGAGGGCCACCGTGGGCCCACGGGGCAGGGGGCGCCCTAGGGGGGTGGGCGCGCCCTCCACCCTCGTGGCAAGGTGGTTGCCACCCTGGTGTGTTCTTTGTTCCATAAATCCTCAAATATTCTAGAAAAAATCATATTTAATTTTCAGGGCATTTGGAGAACTTTTATTTTCGAGGTATTTTTATATTGCACAGATAATCAGATAACAGACAGAAAATTATTTATTTTTTACTTTATTTTAACTAAATAACAGAAAGTATAGAGAGGGTACAGAAGGTTGTGCTTCTAGTTTCACCCATCTCATGATCATCAAAAGGAATCCACAAACAAGGTTGATCAAGTCTTGTTAACAAACTCATTCCGATTAACATGAAACCGGAGAAATTTCGAATAACACTAGGTTACCTCAACGGGGATATGGACATCTCCAATAATAAGTATATCATATTTCTTCTTGACAGTAGGAAGAGGAAATTCAAAACCTCCAAATATAATCGATGGAATTTTTCCGATAGAATTGATACTATGAACTTGAGGTTGTTTCCTCGGAAAGTGTACCGTATGCTCATTACCATTAACATGAAAAGTGACATTGCCTTTAGTGCAATCAATAACAGCCCCTGCAGTATTCAAAAAAGGTCTTCCAAGAATAATAGACATACTATCATCCTCGGGAATATCAAGAATAACAAAGTCCGTTAAAATAGTAACGTTTGCAACCACAACAGGCACATCCTCACAAATACCGATAGGTATAGCAGTTGATTTATCAGCCATTTGCAAAGATATTTCAGTAGGTGTCAACTTATTCAAATCAAGTCTACGATATAAAGAGAGAGGCATAACACTAACACCGGCTCCAAGATCACATGAAGGAATTTTAACATAGTTTCTTTTAATGGAGCATGGTATAGTAGGTACTCCTGGATCTCCAAGTTTCTTTGGTATTCCACCCTTAAAAGTATAATTAGCAAGCATGGTGGAAATTTCAGCTTCCGGTATCTTTCTTTTATTTGTAATAATATCTTTCATGTACTTAGCATAAGGATTGGTTTTGAGTATATCAGTTAATCGCATACTCAAAAAGATAGGTCTAATCATTTCAGCAAAGCGCTCAAAATCCTCATCATCCTTTTTCTTGGAGGGTTTGGGAGGAAAAGGCATGGGTTTCTGAACCCAAGGCTCTCTTTCTTTACCATGTTTCCTAGCAACAAAGTCTTTCTTATCATAACGTTGATTCTTTGATTGTGGGTTATCAGGATCAACAGCAGGTTCAATTTCTACATCATTATCATTACTAGGTTGAGCATCATTATGAACATCATCATTAACATTTTCATTAGGTTCATGTTCATTACCAGATTGTGTTTCAGCATCAGACATAGAGATACCATTTGGATTATCAGGTGGTTTAGCATTAGGTTCACTAGAAGTTTGCACAGTTCTATCATTTTTCTTTTTCTTCCTTTTAGAAGAACTAGGTGCATCAATTTTATTTCTCTGAGAATCTTGCTCAATTCTCTTAGGGTGGCCTTTAGGATACAAAGGTTCCTGAGTCATTCTACCAGTTCTAGTAGCCACTTTAACAGCATAATCATTTTTCTTACTATTCATCTCATTGAGCAATTCTTTTTGAGCTTTAAGTACTTGTTCTACTTGAGTGGTAACCATAGAAGCATGTTTGCTAACAAGTTTAAGTTCACCTCTAATATTAGCCATATAATCACCCAGGTATTTAATCATATCAGCATCTTGTTTTAATTGTCTACCAAAATAAGCATTGAAGTCTTCTTGCTTAAACATAAAATTATCAAACTCATCCAAACATTGACTAGCAATTTTAGTAGGAGGGATTTCAGCTTTATCATATCTATAGAGAGAATTTACCTTTACTACCTGTGTCAGGTTATCGGGGTCTGGAGGTTCTTCAATAATTAAAGGATTAAGATCGTATGTTTCTTCGACAGGCGGTAAATTAAGACCATGTATTTCTTCAATAGGAGGTAAATTCTTAACATCTTCAGTTTTAATACCTTTTTGTTTCATAGATTTCTTTGCCTCTTGCATATCTTCGGGACTGAGAAATAGAATACCTCTCTTCTTCGGAGTTGGTTTAGGAATAGGATCATTAATTGGAGCAGGAGCTGGATCAGGAGCTGGCTCAGGAGCTGCCCAATTATTTTCATTTGTCAACATATTATTCAATAAGATTTCAGCTTCATCCGGTGTTCTTTCCCTGAAAAGAGAACCAGCACAACTATCCAGGTAATCTCTGGAAGCATCAGTTAGTCCATTATAAAAGATATCAAGTATTTCATTTTTCTTAGGAGAATGATTAGGCAAAGCATTAAGTAACTTGAGAAGCCTCCCCAAGCTTGTGGGAGACTCTCTTCTTTAATTTGCACAAAGTTGTATATTTCCTTTAAAGCAGCTTGTTTCTTATGAGCAGGGAAATATTTAGCAGAGAAGTAGTAAATCATATCCCGGGGACTATGCACACAACCAGGATCAAGAGAATTAAACCATATCTTAGCATCACCCTTTAATGAGAACGGAAATATTTTAAGGATATAGAAGTAGCGAGATCTCTCATCGTTAGTGAACAGGGTGGCTATATCATTTAATTTAGTAAGATGTGCCACAACAGTTTCAGATTCATAACCATGAAAAGGATCAGATTCAACCAAAGTAATTATATCAGGATCAACAGAGAATTCATAATCCTTATCAGTAAAACATATAGGTGAAGTAGCAAAAGCAGGGTCAGGTCTCATCCTAGCATTTAGAGATTGCTTATTCCATTTAGCTAATAACCTTTTGAGTTCATATCTATCTTTGCAAGCTAAAATAGCTAAAGAAGCATCTTGATCAAATAAATAACCCTCGGGAATAACAAGTGATTCTTCATCATCACTTTCATCTTCATAATCAGATTCAATATTTTCAATCTCTCTAGCCCTAGCAAGTCATTCCTCGAGAAAATCACTAAGTGGCATAGTAGTATCAGGCGTAGAGGCAGTTTCATCATAAGTATCATGTATAGAAGAAGTAGCATCATCAATAACATGCGACATATCCGAACGAATAGCAGAAGCAGGTTTAGGTGTTGCAAGCTTACTCATAACAGAAGGTGAATCAAGTGCAGAGCTAGATGGCAGTTCCTTACCTCCCCTCGTAGTTGAGGGATAAATTGTTGTCTTAGAGTCTTTCAAATACTTCATAGTGTCTAGCAGATATAAATCTCAAGTGACTCAAAGAATAGAGCTATGCTCCCCGGCAACGGCGCCAGAAATTAGTCTTGATAACCCACAAGTATAGGGGATCGCAACAACTTTCGAGTGTAGAGTATTCAACCCAAATTTATTGATTCGACAAAGGGGAACCAAAGAATATTCTCAAGTATTAGCAGCTGAGTTGTCAATTCAACCACACCTGGAAACTTAGTATCTGCAGCAAAGTGTTTAGTAGCAAAGTAATATGATAGTGATGGTAACGGTAACAAAAGAGTAACGAAAGCAAAGTAATGTTTTTGGTATTTTGTAGTGATTGTAACAATAGCAACGGGAAAGTAAATAAGCGTAAACCAATATATTGAAAGCTCATAGGCATTGGATCAATGATGGATAATTATGTCGGATGCGGTTCATCATGTAATAATCATAACATAGGGTGACACATAACTAGCTCCAATTCGTCAATGTAATGTAGGCATGTATTACGAATATAGTCATACGTGCTTATGGAAAAGAACTTGCATGACATCTTTTGACCTACCCTCCCGTGGCAGCGGGGTCCTAATGAAAACTAAGGGATATTAAGGCCTCCTTTTAATAGAGAACCGGAACAAAGCATTAGCACATAGTGAATACATGAACTCCTCAAACTACGGTCATCACCGGTAAGTATTCCGATTATTGTCACTTCGGGGTTAACAGATCATAACACATAATAGGCGACTATAGACTTGCAAGATAGGATCTAGAACTCTCATATATTGATGAAAACATAATAGGTTCAGATCTGAAATCATGGCACTCGGGTCCTAGTGACAAGCATTAAGCATAGCAAAGTCATAGCAACATCAATCTCAGAACATAGTGGATACTAGGGATCAAACCCTAACAAAACTAACTCGATTACATGGTGAATCTCATCCAACCTATCACCGTCCAGCAAGCTTACGATGGAAATACTCACACACGGCGGTGAGCATCATGAAATTGGTGATGGAGGATGGTTGATGATGACGACGTCGATGAATCCCCCTCTCTGCAGCCCCGAACGGACTCTAGATCAGCCCTCCCGAGAGGTTTTAGGGCTTGGCAGTGGCTCCGTATTGTAAAACGCGATGATTTCTTCTCCCCTATTTTTTTCTCCCCCAAAGTAGTTATATAGAGTTGGAGTTGGAGTCGGGAGGTCTTCAAGGGGCCCACAAGGTAGGGGGGCGCCCTAGGGGGGGTCGCCCCCACCCTCGTGAGAAGGATGTGGGCCCCCTGGTCTTCATCTTTGGCGAGGATTTTTTATTATTTATTGTAGGATATTCCGTGGAGTTTCAGGTCATTCTGAGAACTTTTGTTTTCTGCACATAAAACAACATCATGGCAATTCTGCTGAAAACAGCGTCAGTTCGGGTTAGTTCCATTCAAATCATACAAGTTAGAGTCCAAAACAAGGGCAAAAGTGTTTGGAAAAGTAGATACGTTGGAGACGTATCAGTGCCTAGGTCATATATCATGCATCAAAACTACTTTTGACCATATAAATTTGACATGCAAGCTCAAGAATAGGGTCACCTAAGTGGCAAAATTTTGGAATGAATAAAGCACTAGAACAAAAACTAATTGGACCAATGGAGGAGTCACATACCAAGGAACAATCTCCCCAAGTAGTTTTGTGAGAGGTTCTTTGAGCAAGGAGATCGAAAAATGGCAGCAAGATGAGCTAGAACTCGTGCTTGAGCTGGTTATTCGTGTTTGTGGGACGAAGATGAAGTGTTTGGGTGCAGGAATAAATGGAGGAGGGCCACCATGGGCCCACGAGGCAGGGGGCGCACCCTCCACCCTCGTGGCAAGGTGGTTGGCCCCCCTGGTGTGTTCTTTGTTCCATAAATCCTCAAATATTTTAGAAAAAATCATATTCAATTTTCAGGGCATTTGGAGAATTTTTATTTTCGAGGTATTTTTATATTGCACGGATAATTAGATAACAGACAGAAAAAATATTTATTTTTATTTTATTTAATATAAATAACAGAAAGTAAAAGTGGGGTACAGAAGGTTGTGCCTTCTAGTTTCATCCATCTCATGATCATCAAAAGGAATCCATTAACAAGGTTGATCAAGTCTTGTTAACGAACTCATTCCGAACAACATGGAACCGGAGAAATTTCGAATAACACTATGTTACCTCAACGGGGATATGCACATCCCCAATAATAAGAATATCATATTTCTTCTTGACAGTAGGAAGAGGAAATTCAAAACCTCCAAATATAATCGATGGAATTTTTCCAATAGAGTTGATACTATGAACTTGAGGTTGTTTCCTCGGAAAGTGTACCGTATGCTCATTGCCATTAACATGAAAAGTGACATTGCCTTTAGTGCAATCAATAACAGCCCCTGCAGTATTCAAAAAGGGTCTTCCAAGAATAATAGACATACTATCGTCCTCGGGAATATCAAGAATAACAAAGTCCATTAAAATAGTAACGTTTGCAACTACAACAGGCACATCCTCACAAATACAGACAGGTATAGCAGTCGATTTATCAGCTATTTGCAAAGATATTTCAGTAGGTGTCAACTTATTCAAATCAAGTCTACGATATAAAGAGTGAGGCATAACACTAACACCGGCTCCAAGATCACATAAAGCAGTTTTAACATAATTTCTTTTAATGGAGCATGGCATAGTGGGTACTCCTGGATCTCCAAGTTTCTTTGGTATTCCACCCTTAAAAGTATAATTAGCAAGCATGGTGGAAATTTCAGCTTCTGGTATCTTTCTTTTATTTGTAATAATATCTTTCATATACTTAGCATAAGGATTTGTTTTGAGCATATCAGTTAATCGCATATGCAAAAAGATAGGTCTAATCATTTCAGCAAAGCACTCAAAATCCTCATCATCCTTTTTCTTGGATGGTTTGGGAGGAAAAGGCATGGGTTTCTGAACCCATGGCTCTCTTTCTTTACCATGTTTCCTAGCAACAAAGTCTTTCTTATCATAATGTTGATTCTTTGATTGTGGGTTATCAAGATCAACAGTAGATTCAATTTCTATGTCATTATCATTACTAGGTTGAGCATCATCATGAACATTATTATTAAAATTATCATTAGTTTCAGGTTCATTACCAGATTGTGTTTCAGCATCAGAAATAGAGATATCATTTGGATTCTCAGGTGTTTCAACAATAGGATCACTAGAAGCATGCAAAGTCCTATCATTTTTCTTTTTCTTCTTTTTAGATGAACTAGGTGCATCTAAATTATTTCTCTGAGAAACTTGCCCAATTCTCTTAGGATGGCCTTCAGGATACAAAGGTTCCTGAGTCATTCTACCACTTCTAGTCATAACTCTAACAGCATTATCATTATTCTTACTGTTCAATTCATTGAGCAAATCATTTTGAGCTTTAAGTACTTGTTCTACTTGAGTGGTAACCATAGAAGCATGTTTACTAATAAGTTTAAGTTCACCTTTAACAGTAGCCATATAATAACCCAAGTGTCCAAGCATATTTGAATTATATTTCAGTCATCTACCAAAATAAGCATTAAAGTCTTCTTGCTTAGCCATAAATTTATCAAACTCATCTAAGCATGGGCTAGCAAACTTAGTAAATGGGATTACAGCTTTATCATATCTATAGAGAGAATTTACCTTTACTACCTGTGTCGGGTTATCAAGACAGAGGGAGTCCTGGATTAGGGGGTGTTCGGATAGCCGAACTATACCTTCAGCCGGACTCCTGGACTATGAAGATGCAAGATTGAAGACTCCGTCCCGTGTCCGGAAGGGACTTTCCTTGGCGTGGAAGGCAAGCTTGGCGATACGGATGTTCAGATCTCCTACCATTGTAACCGACTCTATGTAACCCTAACCCTCTCTGGTGTCTATATAAACCGGGGGGTTTTAGTCCGTAGGACAACATACACATCAACAATCATACCATAGGCTAGCTTCTAGGGTTTAGCCTCTCTGATCTCGTGGTAGATCTACTATTGTACTACCCATATCATCAATATTAATCAAGAAGGACGTAGGGTTTTACCTCCATCGAGAGGGCCCAAACCTGGGTAAAACTTCGTGTCCCTTGCCTCCTGTTACCATCCGGCCTAGATGCACAGTTCGGGACCCCCTACCCGAGATCCGCCGGTTTTGACACCGACATTGGTGCTTTCATTGAGAGTTCCTCTGTGCCGTCGCCGTCAGGCCCGATGGCTCCTACGATCATCAATGGCGATGCCGTCCAGGGTGAGACCTTCCTCCCCGAACAGATCTTCGTCTTTGGCGGCTTCGCACTGTGGGCCAATTCACTTGGCCATCTAGAGCAGATCGAAAGCTACGCCCCTGGCCATCAGGTCAGATTCGGAAATTTAAACTACACGGCTGACGAGCTACGCCCCTCGATCGAAAGCTACGCCCCTGGCCGTCAGGACTTGATCTTCGACGGACTCGAGCCACCGCCGAGCGCGCCGCACTGTCACGACGAGCATGATCTAGCTCTGCCGCCGAACAGTGCCCTGGAGGCCGCACCCGCATCGGCTCTGACCCTTAGTTCGGAGCCAACCGCGCCGATCGAGGATGGGTGGTTGGACGCCACCTCGGGGGCTATGAGCCGAACACCAGCCCCGTACTCTGCGAGACTCGTGACTCCACGGAGCCGGATTCTTCTCCGAACACCGAACCCTCCGCGCCCCTGCCAATCGAATCCGATTGGGCGCCAATCATGGAGTTCACGGTCACGGACGTCTTTCAGCACTCGCCTTTCGGCGATATCCTGAAGTCACTGAAGTCTCTCTCTTTATCAGGAGAGCCCTGGTCGGACTACGGTCAGCAAGGTTGGGGTACGGACGATGAAGAAATTCAAAACCCACCCACCACCCACTTTGTAGCCACTGTCGATGACTTAACCGACATTCTCGACTTCGACTCCGAAGACATCGATGGTATGGACGCCGATGAAGGAGATGATGAAGAACCAGTGCCTACTAGGCCCTGGAAAGCCACCTCGTCATATGACATATACATGGTGGACACCCCCAAAGAGGGAGAGGGCGACGGAACAGCGGAGGATGACCCCTCCAAGAAACAGCCCAAGCGCCGGCGTCAGCGGCGCCGCTCAAAATCCCGCCAGCACAAAAACGGCGATTCCAGCACGGGAGATAATAATACTCCAGAGAGTGCCAAAAAAACCCCTCCAGCAAGGTTTAGCACAGGAGGATGGAAAAACCAGCCCTCGTGAGAGAGCGGCAGACAGAGAGGTCGAGGACGATAATTATATGCCTCCCTCCAAAGATGAGGCAAGCCTCGACGACGATGAATTCGTCGTGCCAGAGGATCCCGTCGAGCAAAAGTGTTTCCAACGTAGGCTTATGGCCACGGCAAGAAGCCTCAAGAAAAAATAGCAACAGCTCCGAGCTGATCAAGATTTGCTGGTTGACAGATGGACCGAAGTCCTTGCGGCCTAAGAGCATAAACTCAAACGCCCCTCCAAGAGTTACCCAAAGCGCAGGTTGCTAGCCCAATTAGAGGAGGAAGCACTTGATGCGGCCGAACGGCCACCTCGTGGCCGCGACAGAGAGGCCTCCTGGCCCTCCACTCAAGCCGCACCCCGTACCAAGGCACGAGAATATGCGCCGGACTTATGAGACATGCTGGAGGACAAGGCAAGGCAAACACGATCGATCTATGGATCGCGTGGGCACCCCACGGCTCGAGACGGTAACCGTCATGCCGGCCACAAATTCGGCAGAGCCGAACACAGTAGACAAAACTCATTGGAGCTACGTCATTATATCGCCGAGTACAGAGGCGCCGCACACCCACTGTGCTTTACAGACGAAATAATGGATCATCAAATCCCCGAGGGTTTCAAACCCGTAAACATCGAATCATATGATGGCACAACAGACCCTGTGGTATGGATCGAGGATTATCTCCTTCATATCCACATGGCCCGCGGCGACGATTTTCACGCCATCAAATACCTCCCACTCAAGCTTAAAGGACCGGCTCGGCATTGGCTCAACAGCTTGCCAATAGAATCAATTAGTTGTTGGGAGGACCTGGAAGCCGCATTCCTTGACAATTTCCAGGGCACTTATGTGCGACCCCCAGACGCCGATGACCTAAGTCACGTAATTTAGTAGCCAGAGGAATCGGCCAGGCAATTCTGGACACGGTTCCTAACAATGAAAAATCAAATAGTCGACTGTCCGGACGCTGAGGCCCTAGCAGCCTTCAAGCACAATATTCGTGACGAGTGGCTGGCCCAGGACCTTGGACAGGAAAAGCCGAAATCCATGGCAGCACTCATGACACTCATGACCCACTTTTGCGCGGGAGAAGACAGCTGGCTTGCTTGCAGCAACAATATGACCAAGAACCCTGGTAGTTCGGACACCAGGGACATTAGTGGCAGGTCGCGTCGCAACAAGCAAAAGCGCCGCATTAACGGCCACAATGCTGAGGATACGGCAGTTAATGCCGGATTCAGAGGCTCTAAATCCGGTCAGCAGAAAAAGGCATTCAAAAGGAATCCTAGGGGCCCGTCCAGCTTGGACCGAATACTCGACCGCTTGTGCCAAATACATGGCACCCCTGAAAATCCGGCCAATCACACCAACAGGGATTGTTGGGTGTTCAAGCAGGCAGGAAAGTTAAGCGCCGACAATGAAGACAAGAGGCTGCATAGCGACGACGAGGAGGAGCCCCGGCTGCCGAACAACAATGGACAGAAGGGTTTCCCCCCACAAGTGCAGACGGTGAACATGATATACGCCACCCACGTCCCAAAAAGGGAGCGGAAGCGCGCGTTAAGGGACGTATACGCGGTAGAGCCAGTCGCCCCAAAGTTCAACCCATGGTCCTCCTGCCTGATCACCTTTAATCGAAGAGACCATCCCACTAGCATCCGTCATGGCGGATTTGCCGCATTGGTTCTAGACCCAATTATTGACGGATTTCATCTCACTAGAGTACTCATGGACAGCGGCAGCAGCCTGAACCTGCTTTACCAGGATACAGTGCGAAAAATGGGCATCGATCCCTCGAGGATTAAGCCCACCAAAACGATCTTTAAATGCGTAATACCAGGTGTATAGGCCAACTGTACAGGCTCAGTCACACTTGAAGTGGTCTTCGGATCCCCGGATAATTTCCGAAGCGAGGAATTGGTCTTCGACATAGTCCCATTCCAGAGTGGCTATCATGCACTGCTCGGACGAACCGCATTCGCCAAATTCAATGCGGTACCACACTACGCATACCTTAAGCTCAAGATGTCAGGCCGTCGTGGAGTAATTACGGTCAATGGAAACACCAAACGCTCCCTCCGAACGGAGGAGCACACGGCGGCCCTTGTAGCGAAAGTACAAAGCAGCCTCTCCAGGCAGTTCTCCAGTCCGGCCATTAAACGTCCGAACACCGTCAAGCGCGCCCGGAGTAACCTACAACAAGACCACCTGGCACGTTTCGAGCAGGCGTAGCAATGCGGCCCCAACCCCAACCCTAGCAAAAAGGCGACGCCAGTACTTCGTGTACATAATTACGCTCTAGAAATACCATGGGCATAGGGGGAGGGGCACCATCATGGCACGCCCAAAACACGGCTTAAACCGCACCAGGAGCTGCCGATCTTTTACTTTTCTCTTACCTCCAGGACTCTACTCTTTGGAAGGCCTGTTCGGCAGTTCAATTGCCGCACAAACGATGCATGAACCAGGGAAGCAGACAAGCCATGCCGCATCACGGAAATCCCAGGTGGTCTCTATCACGAGCAGTATACCTGTTTCGCATACTGTTCCGCAGCTTTCCCCTGGAGCAGACATGTTAAATAGTCCAACTTTTTGTTTATCGCATTACTTGTATCGTTCTGCTGTGATCGCAGCTATTTCTAACAAACAATGAATAGCTTTTGTCTATTTTTGCACTATCTTTTTATAAATAAATGTTCCTTAACGACATGTTGCACCCGTACAACTTGGTACCACCAAAATACGCCAGGGGCTTTTTAGCACCCCTCAATATGGTGTGAGAAGTCCAAACACTTTCACAAGTGTGGCACCCCGAACTTATAGCATTATATGCATCGGCTCCGAATCATGTCTTGAGTCAATAGTTGGGTTTTCCCGGCTCCTATGTTTTGGTGCCTTACGTTCCGCTATATTGGCTAAGGTAGCACTAGGAGAACCACTGCGATTGTGCCCCAGTTGAGCTGGGCCGAGCACCTCACTGGAGAAAGCTAAAACTAACTGTCATGATGAAGCGAGAGTTGGTCGCTGTTCGAGAGGGTTTTTTTCGAGTCCCTAAAGACTTATGCCGCTTAGGGCGACGAGTCGGCTCTGTCCGGCCAAGGCATGGATAGCGCCCCGAACTCGGTCTTCCGAATACTAGGGGCTTCACCGAAATTTAAAATTATAGAATACTATGGCTAAGTGAGAGTGTTCACGCATTATAGTCCGATTTCCTCGTTCGTCGGGCTGAGCGCCTCCCTCGAAGGACCCAAACATGGGAACAAGAGCCCCAGATTTATCCCCGAACACCCCAGCACTAGTGGCAAGGGGGGCAGAAGCCGACGACTCGCCATCTCTCAGTATTGATAAACAGCCGCACAGAAGGTAATATTTCAAATTCAAGCAGCATTGCTCAGCGCATATGAACAAGTTTTCAGCGCACAGGACACAAACGAGCGAGTGTTAATCAAAAATTACATCCCTAGTACATTCATCCGCCACAAGGCGGGCACCCTTCAGAACATCCTTATAGTAATTTTTGGGCTTGCGATGCTCCTTCCCCGCTGGCGGCCCGTCCTTCACAAGCTTCTCCGCATCCAGCCTGCCCCGGTGCACCTTAGCATGGGCAAAGGCCCTACAGGCACCTTCAATACAGACGGAGCGCTTGATGACTTCGAGCCTTGGACAGGCCTCCACTAGCCGCCGCACCAGCCCGAAATAGCTCCCAGGCAGAGCCTCTCCAGGCCACAGCCGAACTAGGAGGCCCTTCATGGCCTGTTCGGCCGCCTTGTGGAGCTCGACCAGCTGCTTCAGCTGGTCGCTCAGGGGCATGGGGTGTCCAGCTTCAGCATACTGAGACCAGAACACCTTCTCCGTCGAGCTTCCCTCCTCGGCTCGATAGAATGCGGCGGCATCGGATACACTTCGGGGAAGATCTGCAAATGACCCTGGAGAGCTCTGGATTCGGGTAAGTATCAAGTAACTCACATTTATGTGTTTACTTTGCATAAAGAATGCCTTACCCGCCGCTATTTTCTTCACCTCATCCAACTCCTGGAGGGTCTTCTGGGATTCGGCCTTGGCAGACTTGGCATTTTCAATAGCCGCCGCGAGCTCGGACGCTCACGTCTTCGAGTCAAGCTCCAAACTCTCATGTTTCTTCATGAGAACCTGGAGCTCTTGCCGCACCTTGCCAACCTCGGCCTCATACCTCTCTCGCTCGGTGCGCTCCGCGGCCGCACTCTTCTCAGCCTCGAGCAGCGCTTGCTTAAGGGTCGCCACCTCAGATGTGGCCCCTACAATAGCCATGTTAATCCTGTCATTTCTTGCAATTGCACCTTTTTTATATACATATTCAACCAAGGTATTTCTTACCTTCCTTCTCCTCGAGCTGCTTCTTGGCACGCCCGAGCTCTTGCTCGGACTTCTCGAGGCTCTGCTTCAGCGTGTCCACTTCCGCAGTGAGTACGGCAGACGCCAGCAGAGAAGCCTACACACACATATTGACTCCTTTTGTTAGACTCCTGCGAATATTTTGATCCTCTATTCGGCTTTTCTTCCCAAACGCCCAACAGAGCATCGTGGGCTACTGTCTATGCAGTAATATTATTTACACATTATTTACTTACCTCAAAGCCTGTCAAAAGGCTAGTACAAGCTTCAGTTAGTCCGCTCTTGGCGGACTAAACCTTCTGGACCACCGCACTCATAATAGCGCGGTGCTCCTCGTCGATGGAAGCGCCTTGGAGCACCTCCAACATATTGTTCGGCGCCTCCAGATGGACGGGGGTCGCCGGCACGGTGGACTTGCTCCTCTTGGAAGGAGGTCCCCCACCGGACTCCAGAACCCTTGAAGGTTCCGGAGCGGTGTCCGGCCTAAAGCCAGACTTGGAGCCCTGGGGGTTTCATCCCCTTTACTCGTGGAGTCCGGGAGGTCGCCTTGTGGCACCTCCGGGACCACCTCCTCCCTGCTTGGAACCTGTTGGGACAACTCCTCGGTGTCGTCCATAGGGCGGGGGGAGGAAGCCGTCCGAAGCGAGTTCACCTCTGACGAGTCCAGTGAGCCGCTCGACGACGCGTCGAGTCGGTCTTTGGGTGGGCTACATAAGCATATTCGACATAAGGGAAAGCTGTGCAATAAACGAATACTATGAATTACTCCGGTATCCGGATACTTACGATTTTGCCAGGGGCTTGGCCCTGGGCTGCCACTCCTCTTCGCTGTCATCGGCGTCGTCGGAGTAGTCCGGACGAAGGGTTTTCCCCTTCTTGGACCCTCTAGCCTCCTTAGAGAGGGCGGCCTTCCTTTTCTTCTCTCCTCCCGCTGGAGGGGGAGAGGTCTCCTCTTCTTCCTCCTCGTCTTCACGAGAGGAAGGCGCTTGGGGACCATCGGATGACGAATCCGACACCTCCTGGCGCCGGGCACTCTTTCGAGTCCCCATGGCCCTTTTCGTGGGCTTCTTCTCCGGCACCACATAGGGCGCCGGAACCAGCAGCTTCGCCAAGCGAGCATCCGCTGGGCCTTCGGGCAAAGGAGCCGGACAGTTGATCTGTCCGGACGTCACCTCCCAATCCTATCAAAGATAAGGGAACTCAGATCCTGCATAGAGTCAAACTATGAAAAACGGATACCCTGTAAAAGGACAAAGACAGCTTACCGCATGAGCGTGATGCTGAGTACTGAATCCGCGATCCTCAGCAGCGGATGCGGGAGCCTCGGCGCCCTTGAAAAGCATCCTCCAGGCATCTTCGTACGTCGTGTCGAAGAGCATGTTTAGAGTTCGATGCTGCGCCGGGTCGAACTCCCACAGGTTGAAGGCCCGTCGTTGACACGGGAGGATCAGGCGGATGAGCACAACCTGGACTACATTGACAAGCTTGAGCTTCTTGTTCACCAGGGTTTGGATGCATGTTTGGAGTCCGGTCAGCTCTCCTTTTTTACCCCAAGACAGGCCTGTCTCCTTCCAGGAGGTGAGCCGCGTAGGGGGGCCCGATCGAAACTCAGGGGGTGTGACCCATTCGGCGTCGCGCGGCTCGGTGACGTAAAACCACCCTGATTGCCACCCCTTCAGGGTCTCCACAAAGGAGCCCTCGAGCCACAGGACGTTGGCCATCTTGCCAACCATGGCACCGGCGCACTCCGCCTGGCTGCCGCGCACCACCTTTGGCTTGACGTTGAAAGTCTTAAGCCATAGGCCGAAATGGGGGCGGATGCGGAGGAACGCCTCGCACACGATGATAAACACCGAGATGTTGAGGACGAAGTTCGGGGCCAGATCATGGAAATCCAGGCCGTAGTAGAACATGAGCCCCCGGACAAATGGATGCAGAGGGAAACCCAGTCCGCGGAGGAAATGGGGGAGGAATACCACCCTCTCATGGGGCCTAGGAGTGGGGATGAGCTGCCCCTTTTCGGGAAGCCGGTGCGCGATGTCGCTAGCCAGATATCCGGCCTTCCTCAGCTTTTTGATGTGTCCCTCCGTGACGGAGGAGACCATCCACTTGCCTCCCGCTCCAGACATGACTGGAGAAGGTTGAGGTGGTAGTGCGGACTTGGGCGCTGGAGCTGGAGTGTGCAAGAATGGATAGGCGAAGGAGGAAGAAGGCGTAGGTGAAAAGGTGAATCCTTATCCCCTTATATGGGTGGACGCAACTACATGTCCCCACCAGCCTGGTGAAACTCGCTTATCTCCAAGCGCCGTAATCAAAGGCGCAGTTGGGTTACCCACGCCCGTATTGATGAGAATCCCGGAATAAGGGGACACGATCTCTGCTTTGACAAGACGTGCCAAGGAAACCGCCTCACATAACACGCTGAGGTGGGATAATGAAACGACTCGGATAAAGTCTTGGCCGTGGTGTGTCACGCTACGGAATACGTCAGCAGATTAGATTTGTGTAAATATTATTCTCTCTATGGCAATATGTGGAAACTTGTTTTGCAGAGCCGTACACTATCTTTGTGTTCAAAATCTTCTATGAAGTACTTGGAGGAGGAACCCGCCTTGCAATGCCGAAGACAAACTGCGGGCCGGACTCGTCGTCATTGAAGCCTGGTTCAGGGGCTACTGAGGGAGTCCTGGATTAGGGGGTGTTCGGATAGCCGAACTATACCTTCAGCCGGACTCCTGGACTATGAAGATGCAAGATTGAAGACTCCGTCCCGTGTCCGGAAGGGACTTTCCTTGGCGTGGAAGGCAAGCTTGGCGATACGGATGTTCAGATCTCCTACCATTGTAACCGACTCTATGTAACCCTAACCCTCTCCGGTGTCTATATAAACCGGGGGGTTTTAGTCCGTAGGACAACATACACATCAACAATCATACCATAGGCTAGCTTCTAGGCTTTAGCCTCTCTGATCTCGTGGTAGATCTACTCTTGTACTACCCATATCATCAATATTAATCAAGCAGGGCGTAGGGTTTTACCTCCATCGAGAGGGCCCGAACCTGGGTAAAACTTCGTGTCCCTTGCCTCCTGTTACCATCCGGCCTAGACGCATAGTTTGGGACTCCCTACCCGAGATCCGCCGATTTTGACACCGACAAAGACCATGAGTTTCCTCAATAGGTAAAGGATTTGGATTATATGTTTCTTCAACAGGCGGTAAATTAAGACCATGTATTTCTTCAATAGGAGGTAAATTCTTAACATCTTCAGCTTTAATACCTTTTTCTTTCATAGATTTCTTTACCTCTTGCATATCTTCAGGACTGAGAAATAGAATACCTCTCTTCTTAGGAGTTGGTTTAGGAATAGGCACAAGAATTGGCTCCGGAGGTGTCCAATTATTTTCATTCGTCAACATATTATTCAATAGAATTTCAGCTTCATCCGGTGTTCTTTCCCTGAAAACAGAACCAACACAACTATCCAGGTAATCTCTGGAGGCATCGGTTACTCCATTATAAAAGATATCAAGTATTTCATTTTTCTTAAGAGGATGATCAGGCAAAGCATTAAGTAATTGGAGAAGCCTCCCCCAAGCTTGTGGGAGACTCTCTTCTTCAATTTGCACAAAATTATATATATATCCCTTAAAGCAGCTTGTTTCTTATGAGCAGGGAAATATTTAGTAGAGAAGTAATAAATCATATCCTGGGGACTACGCACACAACCAGGATCAAGAGAATTAAACCATATCTTAGCATCACCCTTTAATGAGAACGGAAATATTTTAAGGATGTAAAAGTAGCGAGTTTTCTCATCTTTAGTGAACAGGGTAGCTATATCATTCAGTTTAGTAAGATGTGCCACAACAGTTTCAGATTCATAACCATGAAAAGGATCAGATTCAAACAAAGTAATTATATCAAGATCAACAGACAATTCATAATCCTTATCAGTAACAAAGATAGGTGAAGTAGCAAAAGCAGGGTCAGGTTTCATGCTAGCATTTAGAGATTTCTTACTCCATTTAGCTAATAATTTTTTAAGTTCAGTTCTATTTCTGCAAGCTAAAATGGATAAAGAAGCATCTTGATCAAATACATAACCCTTAGGAATAGCAAGTGGTTCTTCATCATCACTTTCATCAGTATCATCAGATTCAATATTTTCAATTTCTCTAGCCCTAGCAAGTTGTTCATCAAGAAAATCACTAAGTGGCATAGTAGTATCAGGCATAGAGGTAGTTTCATCATAAGTATCATGCATAGGAGAAGTGGCGTCATCAATAACATGCGACATATCAGAACGAATAGCAGAAGCAGGTGTAGGTGTCGCAAACTTACTCATAACAGAAGGTGATTCAAGCGTAGAGCTAGATGGCAGTTCCTTACCTCCCCTCGTAGTTGAGGGATAGATCTTGGTTGTTGGATCTCTCAAGTTCTTCATAATGATAGGCAGATATATATATCCCAAGTGACTCAAAGAATAGAGCTATGCTCCCCGGCAACGGCGCAAGAAAATAGTCTTGATAACCCACAAGTATAGGGGATCGCAACAGTTTTCGAGGGTAGAGTATTCAACCCAAATTTATTGATTCGACACAAGGGGAGCCAAAGAATATTCTCAAGTATTAGCAGCTGAGTTGTCAATTCAACCACACATGGAAACTAAATATCTGCAGCAAAGTGTTTAGTAGCAAAGTAATATGATAGTGGTGATAACGGTAACAAAAGGTAACAGTAGTAAAAGCAATGTTTTTGGTATTTTGTAGTGATGATAGCAATAGCAACAGAAAAGTAAATAAGCGAAGAATAATATATGTAAAGCTCGTAGGCAATGGATCAGTGATGGAGAATTATGCCGGATGCGGTTCATCATGTAACAGTCATAACCTAGGGTGACACGGAACTAGCTCCAGTTCATTGATATAATGTAGGCATGTATTCCGAATATAGTCATACGTGCTTATGGAAAAGAACTTGCATGACATCTTTTGTCCTACCCTCGCGTGGCAGCGGGGTCCTTACGGAAACTAAGGGATATTAAGGCCTCCTTTTAATAGAGAACCGGAACAAAGCATTAACACATAGTGAATACATGAGCTCCTCAAACTACGATCATCACCGGTAAGTATCCCGATTATTGTCACTTCGGGGTTAACGAATCATAACACATAATAGGTGACTATAGAGTTGCAAGATAGGATCAAGAACACTCATATATTGATGAAAACATAATAGGTTTAGATCTGAAATCATGGCACTCGGGCCCTAGTGGCAAGCATTAAGCATAGCAAAGTCATAGCAACATCAATCTCAGAACATAGTGGACACTAGGGATCAAACCCTAAATAAACTAACTCGATTACATGATAGATCCCATCCAACCCATCACTGTCCAGCGGCGGTGAGCATCATGAATTGTCTGTTACTCACGCACCTACGATGATATTACTCACGCACGGCGGTGAGCATCATGAAATTGGTGGTGGAGGATGGTTGATGATGACGATGACGACGGATTCCCCTCTCTGGAGCCCCGAACGGACTCCAGATCAGCCCTCCTAGAGGTTTTAGGGCTTGGCGGCGGCTCCGTATCGTAAAACGCGATGATTTCTTCTCTCTAATTTTTCTCCCCGAAACTCAATATATGGAGGTAGAGTTGGAGTCTGAGAGGCAACAGGGGCCCATGAGGTAGGGGGCGCGCCCTAGGGGGCAGGCGCGCCTCCCACCCTCGTGGAGAGACGGTGGGCCCCTGGCCTTCATCTTTGGCAGGTATTTTCCTTATTTTCTGAAAAGTGTCTCCGTGAAGTTTTAGGTCATTCCGAGAACGTTTGCTCCTGCACATAAATAACACCATGGTAATTCTGTTGAAAACAGCGTCAGTCCGGGTTAGTTCCATTCAAATCATGCAAGTTAGAGTCCAAAACAAGGCCAAAAGTGTTTGGAAAAGTAGATACGTTGGAGACGTATCACGACCTCATCCTGTCGCTCGAAGCAGAGGAAGCAAGGGTCAACAACAGGTTCGCCAGGCACAGGAACGACGTGCAAGTAGGCGAGGGGCGGCGAGCTCGACCAGATCACACGCTTGGTCGCCGGACTTGGCCGGGCGGCGCTCAGGACAGAACGGAGGTCGGCGGCGGCTGGCGAGGAAGGAGACGGCGGGGCATGTCTCGGCAGGGCGGCGCGACGAACTGCAGAAGGGCCGGCCTGGTTGGGTACTCCGGCGAGGTTGGAGGTCGCTAGTCTCCTATCTCCTGCGGCGCGCGGGAAAGATGACGTAGGGGCGTGGCTCGGTTCGAGACGGCGCAGACGGGAGGCTGCAGGGAACTCTATGGAAGGCGTCGGCATGACAGATCGAGGCGGCCGCAACAAGAACTTGGCGCGCGGGCGAGGGGCCGCGACCTGCGGGACTCCAACTCCGGCGAGTGGCGCGGCCTGTCGGGATTCTGGACGGTGGCTCGCGGGAGGCCACGGACGGGACGGCTCTGGCAGGAGCTTGGCAGCGGCGGGACTTGGCGCAGCGACGGCAAGGAAGGGAAATAGCAGGAGGTGGTCGGGCTTGATGCAGGGGATGACCATGGTGCTGAAGGTCATGGCGGGGCGGCGAGCTTCCACCTTGGGTGTCAAGGTTCCCTGGAGAAGATCGAGAGGGAGAGAGAGAGAAGAATTCAGAGACAGAGAAAGAACCAGAGGGAGGGAGAGACCACGGGGAAGGAGAGGGGCGGCGCTCATCTGCTGGACGCGGGCGCGGTGCTCGAGGAGGAGCTCGATGTGGCTGTGGGCTGGAGGTAGCGCTCGATCCACGAGCGCTCGGGCTGGCTGCGGGGCGGTCCTGGCGTTCCTGTAGAAAGAGAGAAAAGAGAGAGATTTGAGATGGGAGGGAGCAACGAGTTGAACAGGGAGAAAGGAGGGGTGGAGCGGGGATGCGGGGTCCTGCTGGTGCGGCGGCTTGCTGCAGTGGTGGATTGGGCAGGCAACGAGTGGTTGGTCCAGTTGGAAATTCGAGGAAGGATTTGAATCGGGGAAGAACCCGAGGTCGGAGGAGACAAGAGGAGTGGCGGCGGCAGCTAGGAGGATCCCTAGAAATTACGGATTCGGTCTCGGGTTAGACTAATATATATAGCGAGTTGGTTAGGTTAGGGGCTATCTCGTCCCTCCGATCAAAATCGGACGGTCAGGAAAAATAGGCTAGGGAGTCCAAATAAGAAAACGGTGATGTTTTAGGGTTGTTTGGGGATGATCCGGACCCAACAGTGATGATGGAGCGGGTCGGGTTCGGGTGAGTTTCGGACACGCACGCGAGGGGGTTGATGCACTGTGCAAAGAGGGGTTAGGTGGCCTGGCGGTTGGTAGTGGACTGTGTAGACTGTCTAGGGAGGAAAGAGAGGGAAAGCCCGGCAACAGTTTTCGGAGACCGAAAACGTCCGACAATTTAACCGACTATATTGTCGCTATAGTTATCCGTTGGGGCGTCAAACGAACTCCAAATATGATGAAATTTGACAGGCGGTCTATCTACACTATAATAAGACCGCACGCCAACTTTCATTCCGTTCCCAGAACATTTTCCGGCCACTTATAAAATAATATTTCGGACGTGCCGCGGGCGCGTGCGAGTGTGTCTGGGCTCAGAACGGACAACGGAAAGAACGGGGAGACCGAGACAGATACATGTTTTGAAAACATGATGATGCAATGCACATGATGACATGACAAGATGCAACACGCAAACGAATGACATGGCAACAACAGCGAATAACTGGAAGACACCTTGTGCATCGGTCTCGGGGCGTTACAATGGTCCCTCCCATCGACGGGGGGCCGAGATCCTCTGCACCTCCATGCCCCAACGCCATCGGAGGTGGAGCGGATCGCCAACACCGGTGAGAGAAGGAAGAAGACTTTTCTTAAGGAGGAGGAGGAAGGACACCCGTGGCTTATGTTGAATTATTTGGGTCTTTTATTTCAGTATAATTTCATTTTGAAGGTCATGTTATTAATTATGAAGCACATAGTCTAGTTAAATTTGCACTATCATTAGATCTGAGATACCACGTTTGATTTGATCAATCTCATGACCAAAATTGTATCCCACATCATGTGGTTTTCGATAAATAAAACTTGATTTCCCCTTAAAAAAACTTACTGTAACCGGTAGATATGTGTGCGTCACATTCTATCTTGATTAATCAAGTTGGGGGCACAGACTCTTCCATTTGTCTCTCACGCATCCCGCTCTGTCCTGCACGGCGGCAGACCCGTTCAGCCTCGGACGGCGTCGCTGTCCGTCGATCACCTCGTGCCGGCCGGCTCGTCTCTACGCCAATATTATCCAGTAATCCGTATGCATGCCTACATACATACAAGACGCTAGCTCTGTCTGTCCTCCATCCTCACCTGCACTCGGCGGAGCACGCACCATCCCATCCGCCATGTCGTCGTCCAGACGGTGGTCCTCCTCCCCCTCCTCCGGCACGGACCAGCTACCCGGCCGCTCTGTCATCCCTGCGGCGGCGCTCTCGCCCTTGCGCCACAGCGCCCGCCGCTCCGTCTCCCGGTCCGACCCCGCCGCCCCATCAGGAACCCCCGCCGCCCCCGCACGCAGCATGTGGCCTTCCTACTCCGACGGCAAGATCAAGAAGTCATCGTCCTCGCCCTTGACCTCCGCACCAACCGCCGCGCCGTCCTCGGTAGCCACCCTCGCCGACCACCTGACCAACGACACCATGGACAGCCCCAACGCCGTTCCCGTGGCAGCGCCATCGCTGCAGTCGCTCTCCCGCCAGCGCAGCTGCACCGAGCTCCCGCGCTTCGCGGAGGCCGACGCCGACGCCGAGGAGAGGAAGATCGGCAGGTCGTCCGGGAAGGGGGCCGGCCACGCGTTCGGCCGCTCCATGCGCTTCCTGCCGTCGTCCAAGCCCGCCGCCGTCACGCTCACCCCGGGCCGCGTCGCGCCGTCGGACCTCCGCAGGCTCGCCGCCGGCTACTCCCTCGACGCCCGCGCCGACGTGGCGAGCTCCGGGTCCGAGTGCAGCGACGCCTCCAGGGGGTCCAGCGCAAGGTCGGCGATCCCCAAGCCCAACTCGCCGATGATCGCCCGGACGAGCTCCGTCCGGCTGCTCGGCTCGAGCAACTCGCAGTGGGCGCTCTCGCCGGGGCGCCGGAGTAGCTCGCCTGCCAAGACGCTGGCGACCGTGTCGGAATCGAAGGGGAAGAAGAGCTTGCTCAGCATGGGGTGGGGCCATCTGTTTAACCGGAAGAAGTCCGGCGGAGCGGATAACTCCATTCCTGCGATCCCGGCCACCGTGCCGTCCTCGCCGGTGTCACGCAGCAACGGGGGGATAGGGGAAACCGGACACCAGATGAGGATGATGCATTGCCGGCTCTTGCAGTGGCGCTTCATGAACGCCAAGGCAGACGCTGCGTGCAGGAGCAAGGCGGCCAACGCCGAGGTATGGTTAGCTCCGGAATGCAAGTCGTTCAATTTCATATCAATTTTGCATGCCTATGCATATTCATACCAACTTCATCAAAAGATAAAAATCTATATATGACTGGTGCAAACAGACATAAGACATAATTGAATAATACTCTTTTCGTCCCGAATAACTTGTTGCAGAAATGGATAAGAATAGATGTATCTAGAATTAAAAATATGTCTAGATACATCTATTTCTGCGACATATAATTTCCAGACGGAGGGAGTATATATCATGTAAAGTTCACACATTATATGCTCTTTTTATGTAAAGTTCACACATTATATGCCCTTTTTGTGGCAAAACAAATATGAACTTTTTGTGGAGTTAACAAATGGTTATATACGTTTGTGTATGTACACAAGAAACAACACAACCTATGTCCATGATTCATTTTCATTTAAAAAAAACTTAGATGTACCACCATAGTTTTAAATAGCCGGCTATAGCTCCGCTAAATGAGGGTGTTGCTGCTAAATGATTTCATGTACAATTTGCCGCTATAGCTCCGCTATAGCCCGCTATAGCCCAGCTATAGCTGTTTTTAAGGGTCGCCGCTAAATGCCATAGCCCGCTATTTAAAACATTGTGTACCACACACAACATGGTGCAGATTGCAGTTTCCCCAAATGATGCAAGTTATTTTGCTTTGCATAGGTTCAGTTGATGGGTACATGGGCCCGCGTGTCAGAGCTAAGAGGAAAGGTAGCAAGGAAGCAAGCGCAACTCGAGAAGGGGAAGCTGAAGTTTAGGTTGAATGAGATACTCTCTCCTCAGGTACAGTTTTGCTTTAATTTGATACCCATTTATCTTTGGTCTTATAAATTTTAGACAACTTCAATCCCAAATGTTCACAATTTGATGAGATCAATCGTTGGCAAATTATTGGGCGATTCTATAGATGAGTGATTTAGAGAGTTGGGGGCAGCTGGAGAGCAAGCATGCCTTCGCTCTGGAGTCCACAGTTGAGTGCGCCAAATCAGCCATTTGCAGGCTTCCTCTTACAAATGGTGCGAAGGTATGTTGATAGCACTATGTTCAATCTTTTGATTAGAAGCAATAAACAAAACCGAACTAATCTTAGCGAAGTCAGCTGGCCATTATTCGTTTAATTCACAAAAGTTTCTTGATTAATTCACAATAAATCCTAAACCCTATGGGAGATGAGGAGAAAGATTGCAGCCAACTAGTAGGTAGCAGGAATGATAAATATGATTGGGTGTCTGGGCTATAGTACCTCTTTCTTTAAAAAAATTCTAAAATATCATTCTTAGACACCCCCCCCCCCTAGCGAAACAAAAAAATGTTAACGTATTTTGAATGTTATTTATTTAATAAAAATGCTCATGTATTTTTATAAATGTGTGGTTAATTTAAGAAATATCCATGTTTTAAAAAGGTTATTCATACAATCAATGAAGTTTCACTATTTTAAAATAATATTCGTTTAAGATTCACATATGTTAAAAAATGTTAGTGAATTGCTCTTTTATTTTGTTTCTTAAAAAAGAAAGAAAAAATAAGAAAAATACAACTAGAAAAATGAAGCCAGCAAAAGGGAAAATAGAAACAGAAAAAAAATAAAACTGAAAATGAAAAAAATTCACAGAAAACAAAAATAAATGAAAGCCCAACAAAGTGAGTCGGTCCACTAGCACACAAGCACCGTGGGCTATATCGGTATATAGCATTTGGGATCTTTCTCTACGGCCGCCAGTTACATGGATGCAGGCAGTTCAATGTGTAATTTTTATCTGTGGATTTGTAAGTTTTTTGGGCTGATTTTGTACTTTGATCAATTATGCTCTAGTTTTTTCATAAGTTTTTTTGAAAGTTTGACCAAGTTTATAGGAAAATAAATTAACATCCACAACACACTAAATTAGGTCCAATAGGGTCATCATAAAATATAATTTTATATTACATGTATTTGATGTGGTATATATTAGTATATATTTCTATATCCTTGGCCAAACTTAAAGAAATTTGATTTAGAACAAAACTACATTTTCAATTAATTTGAAGTGGAGGTTGTATATAAAAACATCCTGAGTGAGACATGGTTACTATTGCATTGGGATAAGAACCAAAGCTATAATACTTGCAACATGCATGTAATATGAACAAATTGTTTGTTTATTCATGTACAGGCCTCCCTCCCGGCAATGGCATCCATACTCGAGCAGATGTTCGAGCTCACAATGACGGCCAGGATATCAGTTCGCTCGTTTAGCCCTATGGTAAATAATTTATGTGTAGTCATCTCTGTACGTTGTACTGAATGAATGTCTAAACTGGAATCTCTCCATACTACAGGCTCAAGATACGACCGTGGTGATCTCGAAGCTGGTTCATGTGGCTAGTGAGGAGCGAGCTCTGTTACAGGAGTGTCACGAGTTGCTTGGACGGCTCTCTGCACTGCAGGTAGGTTTGGTACTTCTTTTACTGGAAATATCATAACTTTGTATATGGCTAATTATATTAATGTACAGATTGAAGAACAGAGTTTGCATTGCCATATGGTGCAATCGTCGTCTCTGAATCTTGTGAATGTGAATTAGTATGGTTTTAGCCATATAGCCAGCGTGGGTGGACTGTGTCCCAACGCGGGATTAAAATCAGAGTTGTGGTGCATCTACAAAGGGGCTGAAAAGAGTAGTTGTTGATACGAGCTAGTGCAGAGTCGACAATTGCATATGAAATGTTGTTGGATGCTCTTATATACCCCCTCGGTCCCAAAAAAACAAGTGTCTCAGCTTTATACTAACTTTAGTATAAAGTTGTATTAAAGTTGAGACACTTACTTTGGGATGAAGGGAGTAGAATCTTAACATTCAAAATAAGACTGGATCTTAACTATGACTTTTTCTCTTTAAGTTTTTTTAGATAGCCTACCACATGCACCATGTGGTAAATTCTTCCCTGTCATAACTCAATGTCTACCAGCTGAGCAGTCGTTGTTGTTGTTGTTATAATGAGAAAATTTTGAAAACATTCTAGATTATATTGGACACATACTCTTTCTCTTTAGAAAATCCGCCGCAACGATAAACTTAAGTCACATGGATAAACATCATGGTCAGGCCCATGGGCATGCAGCGCCAATAATTTTCAGCCCGAGTTCAGTTCATCAAGGCAACATGCCCATTGTCCCGAAATTATTAGTTAGAAGCTACCCTTTGCAAAGGTCCTTCCCACCTCCATCCATGGTAACAAGTGGTACACTCCATGTGTGACACTTGTCGCAACCTGGCAGTTTTGTGATTTTTTATTTATTCATTTTGTAAAGGTTTTATCTCTACGATGGTGCGTCCAAATAACAAACGTTTTGACCGGACCAAATAACCAAAAAATTATAAAAACATTTTAGATGATTTTGGAACACATTTTTCTTCTGGAAAAAGTACTGGACCACTAAACATAAGCGACATGGCTAACATCAGGGCCGGGTCCATGGTATGCATGGTGCATAGTTTCCAGCCCTTAGTTTTGTAACTTCCCAATATCTGCTGCACAAATTCCTATTCGGCGCTTTTAGCGCCGTTTAGCGCTCCTGGATCTCGCCGCGACGCCTAGTGGCCCGGCCCACTAATCTGCTAAAAAAATAGGCGTGAAAAAATAGAATTAACATGGGAGACATGGGATTCCAACCCGCATGCTAAAGTCATCGACCAAAGACTTGGCGCAATAACCACTAGAACAAGATCATTAGTTGTCTACAATCTGAAAATAGTTTCATTCAATACTTCATTTAGTACAACATTAACATATATTGTGTACCCATATAAATCATTTGAAAAAATAAAAAGGTAAATTTAAGAAAAAAAACTCATAGATTCGCAATAATTTTTTTAGGGTGTGTCTAGGGCACATCTAGATGTGCTCTAGTTATTGCACATCTAAGTGAGTGAATCATGCATAAAGAGGAAAAGGAAAAAGAAAAAGGAAATATCTACATGAATCTCAACGTAAGATCAATGACATAGGACTTAGATGTGCAATACTTATGGCACATCTAGATGTGCTTTAGCAAAACTGTTTTTTTAACACTATGGAAAAAGTCCATTTTTTAAAATAATTCAGGCAATATGAAAAGGTTGTCTATTTTGAAATAGTTTATCAAATTTCGAAAGAAGTTCATGAATTTGAAAAAGTTCAAGAATCTTGAAATAAAACATGAGCTTCAAAAAAATTCATCGATTTTGAAATATAATTCATTGATTTTGAAGAAAAGTTCACAAATTTGCAGAAACTTTCATCGATTTTGGAAAATAGTTCATCTGTTTTTCTAGAAAATTCCACCAATTTGGAAAAAGTTCATCATTTTTTCAGAAAAGTTGATGAATTCCAAAAATTTCATCAATTTTGAAAAAAAAACAGTTCATGAATTCGAAAAATGTTCACCGGATTTTAGAAAAATGTTCATGAATTTGTAAACAGGTCATCGATTTTGATAAAAAAGTTCATGCATTTAAAAGAAGGAAAAAAGAGGAACAAGGAAATGGAAAATTAGAAAAAAAGAAAAAGAAAAAGGATGGAGAAAAGGATAAACATAATGTATCTAATTACATTTGGTTTGTTTCCTCATTGGCTACCGTAGCTAAACTAGACGAGGAGATTGTGTGTTCGAATCATACCCCTCGCGCGCACTTTTTAAGTCTTTAAAACAGGAAAAAAAAAGAATAGATAGGCTGGTTAAAACAGAAAAAAGGAAGAATAGATGGGCTGGCCCAGGAGCCAGGGGTGCGCCAATTTGCATATTACACTGTAAACGGCGCCTTAAGCGCTGTATAGGAAATGCCGTTGCAAAAGCAAGCAAGGGCATGACGTGCAACTCGTCAAGCTAACGGGGCCATTTATGCTAATATATACTCCTCAAAAAATTGGAGTGTGGGGCCATGACCAGTGCTGAAGACCGACCATAGTCGCACCTCGAGAGACTTCCTTCAACATCTGATGTAGAAGAAGCTTCCTCATGTCCGGCCGGAGACTGAATTTACACTTCCTTGTTTCCGTTAATCTCCCTCAAGGCCCACCGTGCATGTATGACTTCCTTCCTTTGCTTCCTTTTCTCAGTCTTTGCTTATTGATTCCGAGATAGCTCCTTGATAACCAGGACAATGAAAGGCCTATATAAGTTAGTAGGATTGGATTCAAGGAGGCGAGGTGGGACTAATAATAGGTGAAACACACTTTTCTTCTTAGCAAAGCATCGAGCCAGCTCAGTTGGTGCTGACAATAGGTAGGCGATGGTGAGGTTGTGAGTTCAATTCCAAGTAACATATAATATTTTTGCCTGGCGCTTTATGTGGGCTAGCTTAGTTGGGCCACAACCCAAGCTGCGTGCATCTTTCCCTCAGGCAGGCTTTGTTCGAGTCACATCGCTTCAGACGGATTTTTGTCTGGCCCTTTATGCGGGCTAGCTTAGTTGGCCACAGCCCAAGCTGCGTGCGCCTTTCCCTCAGGCGGGCTTTGTTCGAGTCACATCACTCCAGATGGAAGTTTGCCTGGCCCTTTATGTGGGCTAGCTTAGTTGGGCCACAACCCAAACTGCATGCGCCTTTCCCTTAGGTAGGCTTCGTTCGAGTCGCATCGCTCTGGATGGAACAGTCGGGCATGGCGGGGCCACATGATCACATGAATAGTACTATCTCGGATATAGAAAATAATATGGGCAAAATGAACGAACGACGGACAGACGAAATTATGATGGTAAGAAACAATTAATAGCTGCTTTATTATTAGGTAAAGATAGATAAGTAGGCTCACTGGGACATGCTTCAACCGCTTGTCCACCCCTTTGCATGGACCAAAAAACTATATCCCGCTTACTTTTTTTTGTGAGAATGCCGCTCTAACTTTATTTATCTGCAACGTCAAAGGGATCATTACAAGATGATGAGGAGTGCCCAGCCAAAATTCTGGCCCACTGCTAAGCGAAGGGATAACTTAGCTGAACTATGAGCTTCATAATTGTTCTTTCAACCCTCATGACTAAAATAGCTAAATCAAAATGGGTGCACTTGTAGCACCAATTGGCCCAGTGCAGCAGATATTTCCCAACCTGATACACATGGAAAATGGGCAAGCATTTTTGGTCTACCTCTTCTTTTTGGGTGTGAGTGTCCAAACTGCACATGCTCTTTGTCCTAACCATGTACGACGAGGGATGTTTGTATAGTAACCAAGGCCTTGGTTCTTATTCAATTTATAGAATATCCTTACATAATACTTTTATTCCACAACAATGCCAGCTTCTCCAACGAGAATACAACATTTTTTATATGAACGGAAACACAAAACTATGACATGATGTCTCTTCTGCAATTAGCTTCTAGAATTTCAGCCATAACTCTCTTGAGTGAACGTTCCTGAATTAGAATGTGAGAGTGGTTAGTATGAGCAATCTTGATGAACTTGAAGTGTATGTTACTCCGATGTTGCTGCCTTCTCATTTCTTCCACGAATGTCAACAAGCTAACTAAGTTGATGATATCGTCACCATCGCCATATACATACTCCGGCTCCACATCAAAGTTACTATCCCGGTATACTGCCTGATTTATTGTTTGGATACCCACACCATTGAGGTATGTCGTTGGCACCAATGGAGCATCAACCTTTTGCTTCATATGAAGTACCCATTTTATGATGTTAGTGCCGAAACCGAGTGCCATGAGCAAATCTCTGTAGTCATACGCCGAGTAGTTCGTATGTTTGGTGACTACAAGCGGCTCGTGAGCAAAAACCCTAGTAGACGGTAAGGATACAAGGGAACTCGCGAAAGTTCTCCACATTGGACGCAAATCTAGCGACGTTACCGTCGGTATAAGAATGGCTGACGGACCCGAGACGAGGTTCATGAGCACCTGCACAAAGCCAGTAGGAGGTGTGGGCGCGATTAGGACCATGTGTTTGATGAATTCTTTCCTCCATGGAAGGGGAGTCCAATTGACGAAGTCATGGGCTGCCTTTCCTCCGAAGCTGTGCCCGACGAGGATGATGGGCTTGTTCCCATTTTTTTCGCTTGCGTGCTGCACCAAATCCTTGACACGGGCAAAGTAGTCGGTGTACACCTGAGATGGCTGGCCGGGTGAAGGTGGAGCATGCCGTAAGTCATAAGGAGCTCCGAAAAGGGTATCGCGGTCACGATACCCTACTGCCTCCAGTTCTTGAATGAGTTTTGACATGCAAAATAAGTTACGTCCGTCCCTGAAGAAGTTTTGACATGCAAAATAAGTTACGGCCGCCCTTGAAGAAGGCGAATTTCTGGATCAAGAACTCTCATAGTACACAAGAAGAAACGGCTTTCCCCTCTTTTCGAAAAAGGGTGCAGTATAATAAATGAGTACTAAATGAATTAGTTACCAAGGGATCACTTGAATATGAACTTACACTTCGCCCTTTGAGGTGAAACCGTAGGAGGAGCCGAAGTCCGGCACGCGCGTCTCGACGCCAGGCCTGTTCCGAAAGTCATTGAGGATGGGGTCGTACACAGGGCTCATCTGCTCCTGTAAGCACGGAAGGTAATCATGGTCGAGCACGTCCCAGGTTTTGTTCCAGAGAGGGAACCATCCCTTCCCCTTGAGTGCGCCGCAGCGCGGCACCGACGGGGTGTAGGCGTCAGTGAGCCGGGCTTCCAGGTTGGGGCAACTTATGCCAGGGAACAAGATTATCGGGTGGTAGACTTGGAGCTGGCCTTGACCGACTCTGCAGCTGGCGGCTTCATCAGTCCACAGGTAATCGCGGAGGGGAGACGGAAGGAGCAGGAGCAGCAGAGGTAGCAAACGGAGGAGCTCTGTTTTCATGGCCATGGCTGCACTACGATAGCGTTATCTGTATGTGGTACCAGCTGTGGCCATGGCTACACTTGAACAACCCTATTAATGCACGTCGTAGTATTGGCCAGAGGAGCCTGAGCCGGCAATGCACGTTGAATCTTAATGCCGACATGTCTACTTCGTACTCCTCCTGCTAGCTAGGAAACCAATCATGCATGGGTTGTTACCCTTATTTGGAGGCCATTAAATATCCTAGATTTATTTAGTTTTGCATCTCAGGCCTTGTTCTAATATTGTTGTTTGTGTTTGTTTTTGGCCAGTGAAATAGCACATGAGTACATTGAC
Source organism: Triticum dicoccoides (assembly GCF_002162155.2). Taxonomy (NCBI): domain Eukaryota; kingdom Viridiplantae; phylum Streptophyta; class Magnoliopsida; order Poales; family Poaceae; genus Triticum; species Triticum dicoccoides. Next base: position 20,266,475 of record NC_041380.1, read on the forward strand.
CTTGAGTTTACAGAAATTTTAGGATGCTCCCAACTAATATGAACCGTTCATTCTTACGCCATCCGATGGCTAGCTAGTATTACAATTACCTCTTGTAGAGTAAGATACGAACATCAATCATGTATAACTAATATGGACTTCTCCTTGTACAAATAAGCATCACTACAGAAAAAACACATGTCGCCAAGTATCAACCTATAAGCCGAGAGTCTTTTATCGCGTACTCGGCTTAGGTTATGATAAGCCGAGTACAATCTAAAGAGCGCACAGAAAAAAAGGTACTCGACCATATCACTGCTGTCTCCCGTTCATCAGATTCAAATACCATGCCAAGAAGTTGGATCCTAGGCCAGCTGATCTCCTTGCCATCTTCCCCATGGCCGTCATCATCATCTCGCTAGGCGCAACTGCTGACGAGCAAGACCATGTGCCTATTCATTCTTACTGCCCAAGCTGGACGAGCACCCAATGAGTGCACCAAGTGTGCAGATGACGCGCACATATAGATGACAGAACGTTTTCCTAATAGCACCGCTGTTAGCATCAAGGGGTTCAGTTGCTATGTAAGATACACCACGGATCCGCTGGAGATCACCACCCCTACTCCAGGTTCAGTATTTCTCTCTTCCTTCCCTTAATTACAGGCATGCGTCTGAAATTTCAATGTTCATATCTATGGTTTTCATTTTCACTTAGCTACATTTCAGTCAGCTGACTTTTTATTTTGCGATCAGTTGATTTTTTGTTCATTGGATTGTGCTTTAAGATCTGTGCTGTTTTCATTTTTTTCTGTTTAATTTCGTTGTTGGGCCGGGCTGGAAGGAATCGATTGGCACATTGTTTTGGTCAGTCAAATCTGTACCAAGCCGATTTCTTTGTCTTGGTTGCACCCGTTTAATTCTGGGTTGCATCTTTTCTTTTTCCTTTTTTTCTTTTATTTATTGTTTTTGTGGGTTTTTCGCTGGGCATAATTATATACATACAAATAATACATAATATGTGCCAAAAGTTCATAACTATACGAATATTTTTGCATATTATGAGAAAATGCAATTTTTGTGCAAAGTTTTGCATAAGTTTTTGTTATAAATTTTATTTCTTCTTAAAGAAAATACGAACTCCACTAATTCTTTGTTTAAAAAAATCATTATATTGGTATTGTTTTAGTCTTTACTTCATATTCACTCTACTTTAAGGTTAATACCAATGCCACTACTCATTTCTTCTTATATTTAGTTTTTGCAAAAGTTCCACTTTTATATGATTATTCTTGCATATTGTAAAGAAGAGCAATTTTTATGTATATTTTGTGCAAATTTTGTCAATGTATGTTTTAGATTCCTTTTCCCATTTTTTTGTTCTTAAATGGTAATACCAATGCCAGTCATTCCTTCTTCCTTAGGAAATTTAATTATTCCTTTTATGGGTATTTTTGCTTCATTTTTTTATTTATGTTTTTTCTTTCTATGTGTTCCCCTTTTTCCTTTTTCTTTCTTTTATTGGTTATTTTTTGTTTTTTGTGGGTCTTTGGCCGAATATAATTATATACAAACTAATAATATATAATATGTGCCAAAATTTGATGATTATATGATTATTTTTATATATTCCGAAAATGTGCAGTTTTGGTGCAAAGTTGTGCGTAATTTTTTTAAACTTCTTCTTAAAGAAAATACATTATTGCAGTTACACTATGTGTAAAATATAGCAGAATGTGAATAATGCATTAATATTTGCTTATTCTTTGCATATTTCAAAAAGTGCAATTTCAGTGCGAATTTTTTTCTTTTTCATTTTGTTTCTTCTTAAAGAGTTTAATTTTTTTGAGACTTCATTATCTTGATTTCGTTTTAGTTTTTTCTGAAAGGCTAATACCAATGCCACAAATTCATTCCTTCATAGAAAATTTTATTTTTTATTATGTTTTAGTTTTCACTATTATATATTTATTCTTGCATATTTAAAAAATGCAATTTCTGTGTAAGTTGTATGCAATTTATCATTTGTTTAAATTATTTTTCATTTTATTTCTTTTTGAATGGTAATACCAATGCCAATAATTTGTGCAAATTTAATTTGTTTCTCCTTCAAAAAGTTATTTTAATTTTGTATTAGTTTTAGTATTAATTATGCTCCATCCGCACAACCAAAAAGCTAATAATGATTCTCTGTGGTGCATGTGTGTGTATGCATGTGGGCATGTCTACATGTTTATGTGCGCATGGTGCCTACATGTATGTGCTCTTGCATCACAGTCTACCATAGTTTTGGCTGCCAAAGCCCATGGTTTTCATGCATACTTTTAGATGAATATATACTCACTTAATTTTTATGCAATATGTGTGCGGTTCATACCACTATTTAAAATTGCACTACCATATGCTTACTTTTACATATTATAAAATAATGCAATTTCTACAACAATCATGTTCTGTCATTATTTCTTTTATGTGCTTTATTTTCTTTCTTCTTTTGTGCAATGCAATACCATGCCATTAAGAGCATCTCTACCAGACCCCGTATAAAGCTGTGACCCGTAAAATAACCGCCAAAATACGGGTCGGCGCGGAAAAAGCTACCCGACCAGAGCCCGCAAACACGTCTGACCCGTAAAGGGCGCGGCAAAATCTCGGCCCCAACTCACGAATACGCAGGTTTCCGCCTCGCCCCTATGGTGCCCCGTATCCCAGGAAAGCGGTTGGCAGGAGGGACATTTTAGCCCGCACCCTTTACCCACCTCCATCTGCTGTCGCCCGCCATTGGTTCCGCCCGTCCGGCGCCGGGGATTCCGGCCAAATTTATGGGCGGAATCGCGCTGCGAGGGCAAC
>NC_041380.1:20269769-20336475 GCF_002162155.2 Triticum dicoccoides
CGACACGAACCGCCCCTGGTTGCCGTCGCCGCTGGGGATCAACTGCCACCCGAACCGTCGGAGAGCCACCGCCCTCGAGCAGCCGATTAGTGTTTACTTGTGCTTTGTGGCGAGAGCTATCCATAGTTGGTTGACGCGGCGTGCGATTCTTGTTCATGTAGATGGAATTGAGCCCTTGCGAGAAGTTTTTGCTCGATGACTCGTCCGATTTGGACGACTCGAATGTTGAGACGCTGCTTGCAAACTATCGGCAGCAGACGTTGGTGATGGCCCTTGCCGTGAAGATGAGAAACGAAAGAGGCGGCGAGGATCGACCGTCGGCCCTCTGTGCATTCCTTGAAATCGCCATCTCGGGAACGAGATGTTGATGCAAGACTACTTCACGGAGAATCCAACATATCCGCCGCACCTCTTTCGGAGAAGGTACCGAATGCGCCGATCTCTCTTTGTAAAAATTGTTCAAGCTTGCGAGGCAAATTGTCGGTATTTTACTCAAAGAAGAAATGCCGCGGGCTTGAATGGATTTAGTGCATATAAAAAAATCTCGGCAGCTATACGGGTGACTGCATATGGTGTTCCGGCTGACTATGCCGATGAGTACCTTCGCATCGGTGAAGATACCACAATTGAGTCAGTGCATAGGTTTGCCAAAGTGATCATCCGTGTCTTTGGTCCTGAATATCTTCGGGCACCCAACGAGGATGACACAAAAAATTGATGGCATCTAATGAGAGGAGAGGTTGGCCTGGCATGCTAGGTAGCATTGACTGTATGCATTGGAATTGGAAAAATTGCCCGAAGGCATGACAGGGAATGTATTGTCGCAAGTCTTATGATGCAACAATTGTGCTAGAGGCCGTATCATCCGAGGATTTATAGATTTGGCATTGCTTTTTTGGTATGCCGGGTACTCTCAATGATATCAATGTGTTGCAATGGTCTCATTTGTTTGCTAGGCTTGCTAGTGGTGATACTCCTGCTTGCAACTACACTATCAATGGACATGAATACACAAAGGGGTGCTATCTTGCAGATGGTATATACCCTCCTTAGTGCACATTTTCAAGAGTATCAAAGAACCCAAAACTAGAAAACAATGTGAATTTACAAGGGTGCAAGAGGCAGCCCGAAAAGACATTGAAAGAGCATTCGGGGCTTTGAAATCTAGGTTTGCCATTGTTCATGGTCCTGCTCGTGACAAGCGGACCTTGAAAAAGATCATAACATGATCTGTTATTCTTCACAATATGATTGTCGAAGATGAGAGAGGCATGAACTTCGAGTTCTTCTACGACAATGTGGGTAGCCGTGTCAAACCAGTTAGAGACCCTAACCGCATTAGAGCTTTTCTTCAGACATACAAGGAGATTGAAAATGCAAACACCCACTTTCAGATTCAGGAGGATCTCATTGAGCACCATTGGCAAAGGGTTGGACAGTAACAAAACTTATTTTTCTATTCATTTTCATTTAATTCATGTGTGATTTGTATTGGGGACAAGTTTTATATTGCATTATTTAGTTTGTTTCGGTGATTTGAATAATTATTTGTAATGTGGATGATTGTTGTATTGTGCTGTGGTATTAATATTTTTTTTGAATAATTATTTATAATGCGGATGATTGTTGTATTTGTGGCGTGGTATTGATATTTGCAGACTGGCGGGAGCGGCGCAAGAGCAGACACTGTAAAGCTGACCCGTAAAAGAGCATATTTCGTGAATATCCTTTTATACGGGTCTGTTTTGTGGGGTCTAACTCTGCGGCCGCCTGCGCCGGTCCGCAAAGCCGTTTTTTTACGAACTACAAATGCATTTTGTGGGTCGGCGTTATACGGTGTCTGCTCTAACCACGCCCAGACGGAGCTAGCTAGCTCACAGAGGGACGCGGCAAGCCGAGCTAGCTAGCTCACGCGCCACGGCCAGCCAGAGCTATGCACACGCCACATCACAACACACGCTGCATGTCAAAAAGAAAGGGTGACCGATCCAAATCTAATTTAATCGACTGACTGGTAGTCAGTCCATTATATACCGAGCAGGAGCTCCATCTTCTCCAGATAGGAAACGGCAACTGATTATCAGCCTGGGTGCGGCTGCCGGTTCAGTCTTGTCCTTGATCGGCCAGGGCACCTGGGTATGGCTCTTCATGCACCGGCCGAAGAAAAGACTCGACGAGATGGGAATGGACTTGTTCAATGTTGTGGCGGTGGAAGACCAGCTCAGGAAAGGAACAGGACCCAAGCAGTTTCGTTACAAGAAGCTGGCAACTGCCACAGGTAATTTCGCAGACGGCAGAAAGCTCGGAGAAGGAGGTTTTGGTTCAGTATACAAAGGATTTTTCAAGGACTTGAACCTTGATGTGACGATAAAAAGAGTATCCATGAGCTCAAAACAGGGGATGAAGGAGTATATCTCGGAGCTGAGGACCATAAGCCGGCTTCGGCACCGCAATCTCGTGCAACTCATTGCATGGTGCCATGGTGGCGGCGAGCTCCTTCTGGTCTACGAGCTGTTGCCCGGTGGCAGTCTCGACACTCACCTTTACAATACAGCAGATGTGATGGCATGGCCGATCAGGTATTTATTCTTGGCGTGCAGATCTTCTGGGAAGCCTGGATACAATAATTATGGAACGCTTCGCCCTTTCTTGCTAAATATGACCTGCACGTAATTTTCTGCTTTTCGTTTTCTACATTTAGGCATGGGATTGTGCTGGGGGTCAGCTCGGCAATCCTGTACTTGCACCAAGGCTGGGAGCAATGTGTGTTGCACAGGGACATCATGCCGAGCAACATCATGCTGGACACGGGACACCTCCTTCAGCGCCAAGCTTGGCGACTTCGGGCTCGCAAGGCTCGTTGACCATAGCCATGGGTCGTACACGACGGAGCTCGCCCGCACAATGGGGTATATGGACCCGGACTGCATGGTGACTGGCAGGGCCACCGCTGAGTCGGACATATACAGCTTCGGCGTTGTCCTACTCGAGATAGCCTGTGGGCGCAGGCCTGTCGTGGCCCTCCCAAACGATACTGTGATCCACCTGGCTCAACGGGTGTCGGAGTTGTACAGCCAGGGAAGAGTCCTTGACGCCGCCGACCCACGGCTGATCGGGGAGTTCGACTTCCAGGAAATGGAGCGCGTGATCGTCGTCGGGCTCTGGTGCACTGCCCATGACCGGAGCCTTAGACCTTCCATCAGGCAGGCCATCAGCGTACTAAGGTTCGAGGCTCCGCTGCCGAGCCTCCCAGCAAGGATGCCGCCGATTGGCCCACCAGGCTCACCTCTTCTTCCATCTTTGCCTATGTCTGATTCTGATGATCGTAGCTGCAAAACTAGCAGAGCGTACCTGAGCTAGTCAGCTCCACTCAAACCTCTAACTTGTTATTAGATTCGAGGTACTTGGATCCTCCGCCGAGAGAAGAAAGAAAGATTCTATCTAGGTATTCATAAGAATTATCAGTGGCAGAGTGAGTTTAGCTAGACTGAATAAGACGATGCAATTTAAATAAATACAGGAGAATATTGTTTGTTGCAGTTGCATGCTTTGGTTTTTTTTTTGTTGCGAAAGATGCTTTGGTTTGGTTGTTGTAAAAGAGAAAAGACAGACACACTTGCTCGGACCACTTCTGATGAGAGAGTACTATTGTGAAATTCCAAATTTGTCATGAATGCCGGCAGTTCAGTCTAAAATTTCATGCATTTACTACGACAAAGTTTAGTTTAAATGCCAGACCCTAGTTTATCAAAGAAATATATAACATGTTGTCTTACACAAGGTGTTGTTTCGAACTAACTGGGACGGTTACTTGAAAAAATTACAAAAGCATAAATCCATTATTGCATTTTTTTATTTAGAAAAGGAGGCACCGTTGACGTGACCACCAGGCCGTTCATGCCACCGCCGCCGATCCAAAGGCAAATGGCGTGCTGCCGCCGCCCGAACAGGGCAGGCGGCCTTGCCCGCAGCCCGCGCCACCTCCGACATCGCTGCGCTACCGTCATCACCGTCGCCAACACTGCCACCACAACCGCCATTAGGATGTCGGCCGGCCGGCCGCCACACCGCCATAGTCTAGATCTGGGCCGTCACGAACCAGATCGGCGCCACTACAATCTTGATCAGGGTCACACCCACGAGCCAGGGCGCCCCGCATCACCCTATGACCCGTGAGAGGGAGGAGTGCCTCCCCCGCCGTCGTCGCACACACAAGCTATGCCCGGCGCCGACCACGGGTGACGACGGAGGGGAGGGAGAGGAAGGAGCGGTGACCCGGCGGCTAGGGTTGGAGCCCCTCGGTCACCCGCGCAACAAAAGATATCATCTATTATTGCGATTAACACTAGGTAATGTTCTACGAGTTCAGCACCACAAATTAAGCACATGATCCACCGTAAAAAAACCAAAGACATGATCTAAAATGATTAGAGGTTCTGACGAATCAGGTTGTCGAGCCATCGACAAGACGGAAAAAATTGCACTGTTACTTGGTGTTTGTGGTCATACCTTCCACAAAGTATGATAGCACAAGTCAGACAATGAACCAAAGTTTTAAATAGCGTGCTAATCTTCTTAGCGGCGGACCTCTTCTAAATGCTATAGCGTGCTACAACGATGCTATAACATGTTATTTAAAATATTTGCTCATGTGTTTGGACAAAAGTTCCTTAGTGCATGACCGCTTCTAAAAACTATAGGATGCTATAGCGCGCTATTTAAAACCATGCCATGAACCCAAAGCAACATTATGCAATTTGGTAAAATTGATAAATTACCCATGGCACGAAAATTGTGTGTCTAGATGCGACTAGGCAAGTATCGTCATCCATAATTTCCCATAATTCATGCCCTACATATCAAGGACCTCATCCACACGAGCAACTTTACAATACATGCAGCAGCATCATCTTTACGGTACATGATATGGCGCAGCTGCTGCCATGGCACCGGTTTCGCCCTCTCCACCCCTGGACCGAGACTGCGTGTTTGTGCTGCAATCACCGCTTCTGCACGTCTACTCTCCTTTACCCCTGTGACGTCACGAGTCACGGCCACGGCTTATCAGCTGTTTTCCTTTCCTCTACGACCGCAGTAAGAATTTCCTACTATATTTTTGCGAGTAATTTCCTACTATTTTCTAGTCGAAATAAGAATCTTTTGATTAAAAAATAAACTAGCTATACAGGGTTTAAGTTTTAGAATCTTTTAATGGCTGTTAAAAAGCATGTTGTATAGCCGCCAGATCCTTTTGATTCTCATCCAACTTATAAAAATTCCTTACATAATGGTTTTATTCCACAACAATGCCAACGTCTCCATAATATAACATTTTTAATATGAGCGAAAACTAAAAAATATCACTAAAAAATATCACATGTTGTCTCTTCTGTGATTTGCTTCTAGAATTTCAGCCATAACTCTCTTGAGCGGGTGTTCCTGGATAACAATAGTAGAGTGCGTAACATTATTAATCTTGACGAACTTGAAGTGTATGTTACTCCGCCGCTGCTGTCTGCTAATTTCTTTCACGAACGCCAACACGCTTACTAAGTTCACAACCTTGTCACCATCGCCATATACATACTCTGGAACCACATCAAAATTACATTCCCAGAACATCACCTGATTTGGCGTTTGGATGCTGGCACCAGTAAGGTATGTGGTTGGCACCATTGGCGCGTCAACCTTCAGCTTCGTTGGTAGCACCCGCTTCACGACGTCGGTGCTGAAACCGAGCACAGTGAGGAAATCCGTGTAGTCGTATGCTGAGTAGTTTCTATGTTTGGTAACTACAAGCGGCCCGTAACCGAAAACCAGAGGAGACGGCACGGATGAGGGCATGTACAATGGTCGATAAGGTAGTCTTATCTTAAATCTTGTATGTAATTTAGAGATGGCAAAAAAACATGTCTACAATGGGTCATCTCTTAACCTTATCTTCAATAACTAGTTATTCCTAAAAATATGGTGAGACATATTGTGCTAACAGATCATCTCTTGCCTTCTCTTAATTAAGAGAAGACAAGCCTTCTTTTATGATTTCTCTCTCCTCCACCTCATCATTTATCCTATGTGGCATTGCTAAGATAGAACCATTGTACATGCCCTGAAAGGGAGCTTGCGAAAGTCCTCCACATTAGCCGTAAACCCAGCCGCTTAACTGTTGGGACAACAATGACCTCTGGCCCCGAGAGAAGGTTCGTGACCACCTGCACAAAGCCCGTAGGTGGTGTGGGCGAGATTAGGACCATGTGCTTGATGAATTTTTTCCTCCATGATAGGGGAGTCGAATTGACGAAGTCGAGGGCCGCCCTGGCTCCGAAGCTATGCCCCACGAGGATGACCGGCTTGTTCTCATTCTTCTTGCTCGCATGCTGGACCAGATCCTTGACACGGGCAAAGTAGTCGGAGTACACATGAGATGGCTGGCTGGGTGAGGGTGGAGCGTGCCGTATCGCGGTACCCTTGTGCCTCCAGTTCTTCGCGGGCTTTAACAGGCAAAATACGTCATGTCCCCTGGAGACGCCGAGTTACACCGTAAGGCCAATTTTCAAATCTAAGTCCACAGAGAGCACACAGAAAAATCAATACTTACTACGTGCAGTACAAATCAGCCAAGGGATCACTTACACATCGTCCTTTGCCGTGAAACCGTAGGAAGAACCGAAGTCCGGCACGCGCGTCTCGACGCCGGGCTGGTTCCGGAAGTCGTTGAGGATGGGGTCGTACAGGAGGCTCATCTGCTCCAGCAAGCACGGCAAGTAGTCGTGGTCGAGCAGGTACCGGGTGTTGTTCTACAGCGGGAACCACCCCTTCCCCTTGAGCGGGCCGCAGCGCGGAAGCGACGGGGCGTAGGCGTCGGTCAGCCGCGCCTCGAGGTTGGGGCAGCTTATGCCCGGGAACAAAATTATCGGGTGGTATTCTTGGAGCCGGCCATGGCCGACTTTGCTGCCGGCGGCTTGATCAGTAGACAGGTAATTGCGGAGGGGAGGCGGAAGGAGCAGGAGCAGCAGATGTAGCAAACGAAGAAGCTCTGTTTTCGTAGCCATGGCTGCACCGCAATTGCGTTATCTGTCTGTAATACCAGCTATGGTCATGGTTGCACTGCAACAACCTGTCACTTGTCTTGTCAGGTGACACGTCTACTTCGTACTCCTACAGCTAGGAAACCAATCATGGTACGTCTTGTTAATCCTGTCATTAAATATCTACTGCTTCCGTCCCGTAATATAAGAACATTTTTGGCACTATCTTATTGTCAAAAAATGCTGTCATATTATGGGTCGGATGGAGTAGATTTTCTTTTGTTTTGCACCTCACTCTTTGTTCGCCTTAATCACTTCAACCATACCAATATTTTAGTATGCATTTGGCCACTAAGATAGCACCCCTTTTTTCGAATTTCTTTTGGCCAGTAAAATACAGTATATGTTTAGGTTGTTTTTAGTGTAATCACAACTTACACCATGAGTTTAACAGTTGTGCAAAATGTATGCTTAAGATTGAGTCAAGAATATGGCGTAGGGGTGTATTTTTAAGCCTTGATCAAAGCTTTGAGCAAGTTTGATGGTACCGCTGACTGTTGAGTTTGAAACTATTTAGTAACCAAATTATGGCGTTCCTTATTTGACGCTCGTGAATGTCGAGGTGCTGCGCTTCTGCTGAAGTGCTTGAGTGAGCACCGCAAAACGGGCCGGCCCAATTCGAGCGTCAAAGCAGTGCCAGGCAACTGGTTTTGGGAACCTTCTAGAAGGTTCACTCAACCGATTTTTGCCGGTTTTCTGGTTTTCCCTGTTCCCTCTTTTCTTTATGCTTCTGCTTCTATTTATTTATTTTTCCTTCCCTTTTTGTTCTTATTTTTATCGATTGTTTTTGAAAATGTTTGAATTTCCAAAGTTTGTTCATGATTTCAAAATTGTTTAGTTTTCAAATTTGGTCCACTTTTAAAAAAATAGAAAACTTTTTAAAATTTTGTTCACAATTCAAAAAATAATCATCGTATATAAAAACTTTTATTTAATGTGTATTTACATTTTATTTAGTCTACATCAGAAAATGTCCAACGCGTAGTTAAAAATTGTTCGTCGTATATTACACAAAATGTTCAATGTATAATTAAAAGTAGTTCATCGTATATGACAAAAAAGTTCAATGAGTTTTTAATATTTTTAAGTGTATATCACAAAAAATTCAAGGTGTACTTAAAAAGTTGTTCAGCGCGTATTACAAAATATTGAATATATAGTTAAAATTTGTTTATCATACATAAAAGAATTCAGTAAATGTTTAGAATTTAATAATTGTATTAATGTTTTAAATAATTGCTCATGTTTCTTAAAATAATACTTTTAAAAATTTTGTTCGAGTTCTGAAATTTGTTCCAGAAGACATTATTCATTTTAAAAAAGATTTAAAAATGGATCTGCAGGTGCACATAGTACTTCAAGGGTGGGGCTATAATTTAAGACATGCCCAGCCGCTTAGTTGCAGCAGATGGCAACGTTGTTATCCACCGTTTGGTCGAGTGTCTGACACCATCATACGCTGTTTTTTTTATTACGTTTGCTCGACTCTTGGGAATGGGCTGGCTCGTTTGCGTGAAACCTTCAGCGAAACGTTATCGCTAACGAGCGTCGAACAGGAGCTCTTCCAAATTATTACAGGGCTAGGAGGAAACACGTGAGAATATTGCGCATCTTGTGCCAAGCGGCCAAGCTTCATTGGGGGCGAAATGGGTCGTGGCCCGCCAAGTATTCAAGCGAATATTTTTTATACATATATATTTCGGAGCCCTATAGGGATATTCCTGATCCCGCACCAGCCGTCCAGCCCACTGGGAAAGCCGGACGCCGCCCACTGCTGCTCCCAGATACCTACCTGCCATGGTCGGAGCGACGCCATACTCCTAGGTTCTTTCCCCGGTTGAAGCACCGTTGCATCGGAGAAGGAGAGATCCAGGAAACTAGCCTTTGGTGCTGCCTCTCCGCATCTGCACACTGCACACTGCCACTAACACTCCCACCCCTCATCTGAGTTGCTGCCGCTGCGCGAGGAAGGAGGAGGCCGCTTCCGGTGCTCTTTTCTCTCCCCATTCGGCCCTACGCTAAAGAGAAAAGAGCTAGCATCAGCTTCAATGACATGACAGATCTGAGTGTTGCCTCGAACAGGAGGGGTCATATGTTCTTGCCCATGGTCAGTTGAGATTTTAGCCTTTCTAACCTTTGCTTGCATAAGTTGGTCTTCACGTTGTCTAATGTTGTACTACTTGTTTGTCTCACACTACATCTAAGTCGTCCCCGATGGATCTCGAATCTTTGAAAAAAGAAGGAGATTTGTCTAGTTACTTATAGAAAACCAGGCGAAAACCATTACATTGTGCCAAAAGACAAGGCACCCAGACCAATCTGGCTATGCACAAGACCCACACACACCGCCGATAAAAAAAACACTGTGGAGGATGCATGCAAAGTGGCATCGTCATCATGTCTCCTCGACAAAGCGACCGCGACTTCACCATAGACGGCCAACCAACAGCCCACAGACCAAGAAATGCCTGAGAACCCAGCGACCGCGCCAAATAATTTGCCAAAACGCATCAAGGACCTGGTAGCTCTGAATATGACACTCAGCAAAACCTTTTTTCGAGCGCACGATAGAAAACACTCATTAAATACCGTTTTGCCAGTCCAACCATCGCCATGTGGCGTTGCCGAGCGTAATACTCAGCCAACCCGTTGCCAAGTTTCCCTTGCCCTTTTCCAAGTGTTGCTGCCACTCGGCAAAGTAGTGGACTTCGGTAGTATGGCACTTGCCAAAAGTCTAAATTGTCGTAACACCATGCGTATCTTTGAATGTTTGAAACTGTATGCAAAGTGTTAGGGAACGTAGCATGCAATTTTAAAAAATATCCTACGATCACGCAAGATCTATCTTGAAGATGCATAGCAACGAGAGGGGGAGAGTATGTCCACATACCCTCGTAGACCAAAAGCGGAAGCGTTAGTTTAACGCGGTTGATGTAGTTGAACATCTTCTCGATTCAACCGATCAAGTACCGAACGTACGACACCTCCGAGTTCAGCACACATTCAGCTCGATGACGTCCCTCGAACTCTTGATCCAGCAAAGGGTCGAGGGAGAGCTTCGTCAGCACGACGGCGTGGTGATGGTGATGGTGATGTGATCCGCGCAGGGCTTCGCCTAAGCACTACGTGAATATGACCGAAGGAGTAAACCGTGGAGGAAGATACCGCACACGGCTTGAAACAATTGGTGTGTCTCCAAGGAGTGCCCTGTCCATGTATATAAAGGAGGGAGAGGGAGGAGGCCGGCCCTACGGGGCGCGCCAAGAGGCCCAGTCCTAGTAGGATTCGGCCCCCCTCTTGTTCCTTCTCATGGAGGGGGAAAAGGGGGAAGGGAGAGGGAAGATGAGAAGGAAAGGGGGGCACCCCCCTCCCCTAGTCCAATTCGGACTCCCTATGGGAGGGGGGCGCGGCCACCCCTTATAGGCTGCCTCCCCTCTCCCCTATGGCCCTTATAGGCCCAATACTTCCCTTGGGGGGTTCCGGTAACCCCTCGGTACTCTGAAAAATAGCCGAACCATTCCGAAGCCATTTCGATGTACGAATACTATCGTTTAATTTATCAATCTTTACCTCTCAACCATTTCAAGACTCCTCGTCATGTCTGTGATCTCATCTGGGACTTCGAACAATCTTGAGTCACCAAAACACATAACTCATAATAAAAATCGTCATCAAACGTTAAGCGTGCGGACCCTACGAGTTCAGGAACTATGTAGACATGACCGAGACACATATCCGATTAGTAACCAACAGCAGACCTGGATGCTCATATTGGTTCCTACATATTCTACGAAGATCTTTATCGGTCAAACCATAATGACAACATACATTATTCCCTTTGTCATCGGTGTGTTACTTGCCCGAGATTCGATCGTCGATATCCTCATACCTAGTTCAATCTCGTTACCGGCAAGTCTCTTTACTCGTTCCATAATGCTTCATCCTGCAAGTAACTCATTAGTCACATTGCTTGCAAGGCTTATCATGATATGCATTACCGAGAGGGCCCAAGAGATACCTCTCCGACACTCGGAGTGACAAATCCTAATCTCGATCTATGCCAACCCAACAAACATCTTCGGAGACACCTATAAAGCATCTTTATAATCACCCAGTTACGTTGTGACGTTTGATAGCACACAAGGTGTTCCTCCAGTATCCGGGGGTTGCATAATCTCATAGTCAAAGAAATATGTATATGACATGAAGAAAGCTATAGCAATAAAACTGAATGATCATTATGCTAAACTAACGGATAGGTCTTGTCCATCACATCATTCTGCTAATGATGCGACCCCGTTCATCAAATGACAACACATGTCTATGGTTAGGAAACTTAACCATCTTTGATTAACGAGCTAGTCTAGTAGAGGCTTACTAGGGACACGGTGTTTTGTCTGTATCCACACATTTATCAAGTTTCCGGTTAATACAATTCTAGCATGAATAATAAACATTTATCATGATATAAGGAAATATAAAATAACAACTTTATTATTGCCTCTAGGGCATATTTCTTTCTGTCTTCCACTTGAACTAGAGTCAATAATCTAGTTCACACCGCCATGTGATTTAACACCAATAGTTTACATCACCATGTGATTAACACCCATAGTTCACATCGCCATGTGACCAACACCCGAAGGGTTTACTAGAGTCAACAATCTAGTTCACATCGCCATGTGATTAACACCCAAAAAGTATTAAGGTGTGATGATGTTTTACTTGTGAGAAAAGTTTAGTCAATTGGTCTACCACATTCAGATCTATATGTATTTTGTAAATTTCTATGTCTATAATGCTCTGCATGGAGCTACTCTAGCTCATTGCCCCCACTTTCAATATGCATCCAGATTGAGACTTAGAGTCATCTAGATCGGTGTTAAAGCTTGCATCAACGTAACTCTTTACGATGAACTCTTTATCACCTCCATAACCGAGAAATATTTCCTTAGTCCTCTAAGGATAATTTTGACCATTGTCCAGTGTTCTACTCCTGGATCACTATTGTACCCCCTTTGCCAAACTCATGGCAAGGTACACAATAGGTCTGGTATACAGCATGACATACTTTATAGAACCTATGGCCGAGGCATGCGGAATGACTTTCATTCCCTCTCTATCTTCTGCCGTGGTCGGGTTTTGAGTCTTACTCAGCTTCATACATTACAACTCAGGCAAGAACTCCTTCTTTGACTGATCCATTTTGAACTCCTTCAAAATCTTATCAAGGTATGTACTCATCGAAAGTCTTATCAAGCGTCTTGATCGGACTTTATAGATCTTGATGCCCAATTTGTAAGTAACTTCACCGAGGTCTTTATTTGAAAAACTCCTTTCAAACACTCCTGTATGCTTTCTAGAAAATTCCACATTATTTCCAATCAACAATATGTCATTCACATATACTTATCAGAAATGTCGTGGTTTTGTCACGGCAGATGTCCTAGAGAAAGGACTTAGTCGTGGAGCCATCGCGGCGGGTTAGCTTGAAGGGGTTAAAGCGGACACAGGGACGCAAGAGAGTTTATACTAGTTCGGCCCCTTCGATGAAGGTAAAAGCCTACGTCTAGTTGTGATGGAATTGATGGGGTTTTGATGACTAGGGAGCAAACAAGCTTCGCCTATGTATCGAGTTGTTGTCTATCTCTGAACCGCCGCCGGGTCGTCCCCTTATATACACGGGTGACACCCGTCGGTTCACAGAGTCCCAACACCGGTCGATATTCGTATTCTGGGTTGGTCTCTCCTTATTCCTAACTTACAATACAAGTTTATATACAAATCCCGGTTTACAGCTACAAGTCTTGAACCGGCTACAGGCCTTAGGCCCTCATCTGCCTTCTTGGGCTTTAGCACTCTTGAACTACTGATGAAGTTGACCCGGCCCAGACAGGCCGGTTTACGCCCAGCAGTAATATCCCCAACAAGAAATGTTGTAGTGCTCCCACTCACTTTCTTGTAAATACAGGCTTCCCCGCAAGTCTGTATAAAACTATATGCTGTCTGTATAAAATTATATGCTTTGATCAACTCATCAGAGCGTATATTCCAACTCCGAGATGCTTGCACCAGTTAGATGGATCGCTGGAGCTTGCACACTTTGTTAGCACCTTTAGGATTGAGAATACCTTCTGGTTGCATCATATACAACTCTTCTTTAATAAATCCATTAAGAAATGCAGTTTGGACATCCATTTGCCAGATTTCATAAAATGCGGCAATTGCTAATATGATTCGAACAGACTTTAAGCATCGATATGAGTGAGAAAATCTCATCATAGTCAACACCTTGAACTTGTCAAAAACCTTTTGCGACAATTCGAGCTTTGTAGATAGTAACAATACTATTAGCATCGGTCTTCCTCTTGAAGATCCATTTATTCTCAATGGCTCGCCAATCATCGAGCAAATCAATCAAAGTCCATACTTTGTTCTCATACATGGATCCTATCTCAGATTTCATGGCCTCAAGCCATTTATCGGAATCTAGGCTCATCATCACTTCCTCATAGTTCGTAGGTTCGTCATGGTCTAGTAAGATGACTTTTATAACAGGATTACTGTACCGCTCTGGTGCGGAACGTGCTCTGGTTGACCTACGAGGTTCGGTAGTAACTTGATCCGAAGTTTCATGATCATTATCATTAGCTTCCTCACTAGTTGGTGCAGGCATCACGGGAACGGTTTTCTGTGATGAGCTACTTTCCAATTTGAGAGAAGGTACAATTACCTCATCAAGTTCTACTTTTCCTCCCACTCGCTTCTTTTCGAGAGAAACTCCTTCTCTAGAAAGGATCCATTCTTAGCAACAAAAATCTTGCCTTCGGATCTGTGATAGAAGGTGTATTGAGGGAGTCCTAGATTAGGGGGTCTCCGGACAGCCGGACTATATCCTTTGGCTGGACTGTTGGACTATGAAGATACAAGATTGAAGACTTCGTCCCGTGTCCGGATGGGACTCTCCTTGGCGTGGAAGGTAAGCTTGGCAATACGGATATGTAGATCTTCTCCCTTGTAACCGATTCCGTGTAACCCTAGCCCCCTCTGGTGTCTATATAAACCGGAGGGTTTAGTCCGTAGGACAACAACAATCATATCATAGGCTAGCTTCTAGGGTTTAGCCTCTTCGGTCTCGTGGTAGATCAACTCTTGTAATACCCATATCATCAAGATCAATCAAGCAGGACGTAGGTTTTTACCTCCATCGAGAGGGCCCGAACCTGGGTAAACATCGTGTCTCCCTGCCTCCTGTTACCATCCTCCTTAGACGCACAGTTCGGGACCCCCTACTCAAGATCCGTCGGTTTTGACACCGACATTGGTGCTTTCATTGAGAGTTCCACTGTGTCCTCATCATAAGGAGGAATGGCTTGTCTCGTTGTCAAGAACAACATCACCTCTGGGGGAGCCCTGGCTGTAGGCCAAACTCTCCGACTAGGCGGCTTCGTCATGACCCCCCGCTCGGCCGCTGCGCCGACGATGACTTCTCGGGTCATCGAAAATAGCCTCCACATCGGCTCGAAATTCACTGAGCAGATGGATCCAATGGAGCTTTTGGATCGGGCTCTTGGATCGCATCGCCGCTCTGGGAGTCGCTACAGACTATGATTGGATCGGGCTTAAACCCGACCAAAGGGAGATTAACTCTCCACCGATCACCCATCAGATAGCAGTAGTGGAGGAGCGATGCGGCGATTCTTCCTCTATCCTGAGGACGAACTATGTCCGGATTCCTGAGCTCTCTGAGCCGGATACCCGTCCACGGGAGGACATCACCCTAACCCTAAACCTAGAATCAGGTAGCATACCGAACCTGCGGGGCAACATTTTGGAGCCCGAACTTCCAAGATCGGAGACTCCCCCGCCCCTGGGACTGATATTGGGTCAAGGTCTAAACTTAAATCCAACCACCCACCCAGATATAAACGATCTTTCCCATATTAGACAAGAGCCCCAAGAGATAGTACATCACTATTGGGCCAGATTCCTCCTTGTAATGAACAAGGTCAAGGACTGTCGCGAGGAAGACGCAATCTCGTTCTTTTGCAACAATTGCATGGACAAGGGAATCCTCAACGCCATAAGACGCCATGACATAGCACACTTCGCTGACTTGGCGGCCATAGTGCGGAAGTGCTGTGCGATGGAAAGCGCCTGGAAAACCCAAACAAAATTTTGGGATAATCCGGCTCTGACAAAACCCCCAGTCCGAACTAAAAGGGTGCACTCTCATAAGTCGCCCGACTCAATTACAAAGAAGCAAAAGCCCACTACAGGGCGTGGAACCGTATTGGAGGGATGGCTTAACGGGCCCTGCAAAATTCATAGTACATCGGATACCATATCAACACACAACCTTAGAGCATGTTGGGTACTCCGGCAGGTTGCCGAGAGCGGTGAGGATCTCCTCATTCAAAATACCACAGAGCACCATCCCGTGGATAACAATACAGTATTGACAGTCTTCGAGACCTTCGCCTCAAATAATAGGCGTAAGCGAGCACTCTACAGCCTTGCCGAAGTCTGCCACGTGGCAGCAATAAATCTATGGAGCGACACGACTATCACCTTCAATGCAAGTGACGAACCTAAATTCCGAACAGCCCGAGCACCATCCGCCTTGGTCGTCAGTCCAATTGTGGACGACTTTCGGCTTACTAAAGTGCTCATGGACGGCATCAGCGGATTAAACCTCATTTATAAGGAGACTCTTCAAAAAATGGAAATAGACAGAAACCGTATTGAGCAAAGCAGCACGACCTTCCGAGGAATCATCCCCAGTCGGGAGGCACGTTGCGCTGGAAAAATCACACTAGATGTGGTATTCGGCACTCCGGAGAACTACAGGTCCGAAGAAATTACATTCCAAGTGGCCCCGTTCAGTAGCGGATACCACGCCCTTCTTGGGTGGGAGGCATTCACGATCTTCCAAGCCATACCCCATTACAGGTACATGAAGCTCAAAATGCCCGGGCCTAATGGAATCATCACTCTAGCTAGTGATCCGGATATAGCACTCCACGCCGAAAAAAAACCAGCCGCACTGGCCCTCGAGGCATTATCCGAAGCCCTTGCGGCGGAGGAATTAACTGCGCTGCGCTCCACAGTGGACAGGGATGACATAATACTCGATAAAAGATCCAAGTCCACCTTTTTTAAACCAGCAGATGAAATAGTCAAATTCCAAGTCCATCCAACGGACCCCACAAAAACAGCATCCATCGGGGCACAGTTAAACCCCGATGTATACGCCGCACTACGGGAGTTCTTGCGCGAGAATTGGGACATATTCGCCTGGCATCCTTCAGACATGCCAGGAATCCCATGCAGGTTGGCCGAGCATAGCCTTAACATTCTAAAAGGATTCAAGCCGGTCAAGCAGACTCTTCGGTGTTTCTTTGAACCTAAGCGACAAGCCATGGGAAAGGAGCTAGCCAAGTTACTGGAGGCCGTATTCATTAGAGAAATAAAACATCCGGACTGGCTAGCAAACCTAGTGATGGTACCAAAGAAGAACAAATCCTGGCACCTATGCGTCGACTTCAAGGACCTTAATAAGGCTTTCCCAAAGGATCCCTTCTCCCTCCCTCGCATCGATCAAATTATCGACGCTATCGCAAGACATGACTCATTATGCTTCCTCGATGCATACTCCGGTTACCACCAAATTAAGATGGCGGAGTCCGATCAAGCCGCAACAGCATTTATCACTCCATACAGCCCCTTCTGTTTTAACACAATGCCCTTCGGGCTCAAAAATGCCGGCGCAACGTATTAGCGCATGATTCAGACATGTCTGGAAAAGCAGATCGGCAAAACAGTGGAGGCATACGTAGATGATGTGGTCGTTAAAACCAGACACGTCGACTCATTAATAGACAACTTGTGACTCACGTTCGACAATCTCCGAACATACGACATTAAGCTCAATCCGGAAAAATGCGTTTTCGGCGTGTCCGCCGGAAAGCTCCTGGGCTTCATCGTCTCCAGTAGAGAAATTGAAGCAAATCCGGCTAAAATCCGAGCTTTGTCGCAGTTGACTATCCCAACTGATCTCAAGCAAATCCAAAAGTTAACTGGATGTGTGGCGGCCTTAAGCCGCTTTATATCCCGATTAGGAGAAAAGGCACCCCCCTTTATTGCCTTCTTCAGCGCACCGAACACTTCGAGTGGACGGACGCAGCCACGGCCGGGTTGGAAGAAATAAAAGCCATCCTGGCCACTAACCCAATCTTGGCCACGCCAAATATCGGCGAACCAATGCTGTTATATATAGCGGCAACTCACCAAGTTGTAAGCACAGTGCTCGTCGTCAAACGAGAGACGGATGGACATAAATTCCCACTTCAAAAGCCGGTATATTATGTATCCACTGTCCTCACTCCATGTAAATCACGGTACCCACATTATCAAAAGATAGCATACGCGGTATTTATGACATCCCGAAAATTACGATACTACTTTCAAGAGTGTTCAATTATGGTGACCTCAGAAGTACCACTCAACGACATAATAAACAACTGCGATGCCACGGGCCGGATTGCCAAATGGGCTATCGAGCTCCTCCCGTTCGACATAACATATAGACCACGGCGAGCCATTAAGTCGCAAGTACTGGCCGATTTCGTCGCCGAGTGGACAGAAGCCGAACTCCCTAAAGAGTACGGCGCGTACTCCAATTGGATCATGCACTTTGACGGCTCTAACATCCTGGCTGGTCTAGGGGCCGGCGTCGTCCTGACGTCCCCCACCGGAGATGCAGTCCAATGCGTACTCCAAATACTATACACAGACTCCAACAACGCAGCCGAATACGAGGCCCTATT
The DNA here is from genome assembly GCF_002162155.2 of Triticum dicoccoides. Classification (NCBI taxonomy): domain Eukaryota; kingdom Viridiplantae; phylum Streptophyta; class Magnoliopsida; order Poales; family Poaceae; genus Triticum; species Triticum dicoccoides. The sequence continues at coordinate 20,287,687 of NC_041380.1, forward strand.
ACATGGTCTCCGGATGGCAGTTTCCATGGGCATTCAACGCCTGGAGGTGCCTGGGGATTCGAACCTCGCAATATCTCAAATAAATGGAGACTTTGATGCCAAGGATCCAAAAATCGCGGCATATCGCAACGCCGTTCTCAAAATGTCAGCTCGGTTCGAGGGGCTTGAATTCCACCATGTGGCTCGGAAAAACAATCAGGCGACAGATATCCTCGCCCGTATTGGCGTTAAGCGCGACCCTGTCCCATCTAAAATCTTCTTGGAAAAGCTGTTTAAGCCATCCGTGGTATGGGAAGGGGACACCGATAATAATAGTCCGGACCCGGCCACAACACCAGATACCGAACACTCTGACACAATCAGAGGCTCCACCACCGAAATAACACCTTCAGCCCACGTGATAATGCCCGTAATCTCCATGTGGACAGAACCATTCCTGGCCTACCCAACCAGGCAGGAACTACCCAGGACCAAAATGAGGCACGCTGCATAGTGCGGCGATCTAAAGCCTACAAGGTCCACGAGGGAGAGCTTCATAAGAAAAGCACTACCGGAGTCCTTCAAAGGTGCATCTCCGAAGAGGGAGGGCGAAAGCTTTTGGTAGAAATCCATGCTGGACTCGGCGGCCACCACGCCGTAGCCCGGGCCCTTGTAAGCAAGGCCTTCCGTACATGTTTCTATTGGCCGACGGCCCGAGCAGATGCGCAGGATCTGGTCCAACATTACATCGGTTGCCAGCGTTTTCAAACCAAAGCCATATGCCGCCTACCGATCTCCAAACAATCTCCATTACTTGGCCCTTTGCGGTCTAGCGGCTTGATATGGTAGGACCCCTCAAAGGGGGAACCCATTGTTGGAGTTAAACACGAATACGTATACGTCCGTGTCCTAATCATGTATGTGTACCCGAATCTGTGTTGGCTTGATAATCATTGCCGAGTAGGATTACTTGTTATCTATAGGATAGTTAGTATATATACCGGTGCACCCCTTTACTTTGTAACCGTGAGTTGAGATTGAAAGCAATAAAGAAATCAACAGGTACGAGACGTACCTGCGGCCATCAATCTCGTCTACCGATTCGTGTGTGCGCGTGTGTTGTTGTATTCTGGCCGGCCGCAAGAATCGATCAACAATATCGAGCTAGCTAGCTTGGACGTGGCTAGAGTAAATCAAGCTAGCTATATACAACGCATCTCGACGTAAAGTATCTCGTCGGGCTAGGCTGACTTGGGGCAGGAACCAAGTTCATCCAGTGTTGCTTCATCATCGTTCGTCGTCGGTCATCGGGTGTCGCCGGAAAGTACTCGGCAACGCCGTCTGGGCCAACAATTGGTATCAGAGCAAGATTAATCTTCTAGTAACGATGAATCATGGTGGACGACGAGAAGAACAAGCAGCTGGGAGAGTACTCCGGTGCGGCTAAAGTATTTGCTGCTCCGGCGAATTCGTCGTATCCACGTTTGATCGCGAGAACTTCGGGGTCTGGAAGGCTCTCATGGAGTGTGGTCCCCACGCCAACGAGCTATGGGACGTAGTTGATCCAGGAGGCGACGCGTTCAAGAAGGAGGGAGCCGAGCACCGGAAGGATCGGCAGACAGCGTCAGCGATTTACTCGGTGATGCCAATGGATGTCCTCCAACACCTAATCGCCAAAGAAACGGCGAAGGAGGCGTGGGATACTTTGAAGCTCATGTTCGAGGGACACACCCGCGTCAAGCAAGCCAATCTCCAAACTCTCCTAAGGAACTATGAGACTTTGGTCATGGGCGACGATGAGTCCGTGGACACGTTCACTTCACGGGTGGCAACTCTCGTCAATCGGATTCACGCGCTTGGAGAAAACCTCACGGAGACCTCGGTTGTCCATCGTTTCTTGCGTGCGGCCCCTCCCCGGTACCTGCAAATTGTCACGGCGATCGAGCAGTGCGTCGATCTCGCGACTCTCTCCATCGACGATCTTGTTGGAAGGTACAAGGCTCACGATGAGCGCATGAGGTACACTCTTGGGGACAGGAGGAACGACGAGCTTGTGATGCTCACGAAAGCGTAGTGGATCGCCCTAGAAAAGCAAGGGGATCCAGGAGCAGCAGCAAGAAGAAGGGGAAACAACTTTCGGCGAGAAAGAACTTCGCCGACTCAGACGACGACTCAGACGATGAGGTCGCACCGCCACCAAGGAGAAAGTTTGACATAAAAAAAGTGAGGTGTTATAACTGCGGCCTCCTCGGCCACTTCAAGGCTGACTGCGAGGAAGCACCGAAGCAGAAGGCGCTCATGGCCCAGCAAGGAGATGATGGTGATATGATGTTGATGAGTGAACTCGTGGACGAGGAGGATCCAGACTCTCAAGCGTTGACTAAAGAAATTGTCAAGCTTGCGGAAGAAACAGTTTTACATCATGATCATGTTTCGGAAACTCGTATCAAATCTACAGATGCAGAGGGTGATTCCAAAACTTACGACACTGCTATGGACGTAAGTGCTAACTTTGCTGGAGCGGATGCAGCGAAAGCTGCGTGTGCTCGTCCATGGAGAAGTAGCCTTTGCGCGGTGCGTCCGAGAGTGGCCAGCTGCGGCCGAAAGAGCAGTTCAGAAAATCTGAAGATAGATGAAGGTGTGGCGCCAGAAGTCCATGCCGTACAACATCTCAGCATGGTCAAAACAGAGACGGGCCAAGGCACGCAGCGAGTTGCAGTCGGACCAGACAGCGTGATGTTAGACAGTCCAGACGCAGCAAGTTACGATGGATCCGACATGGCGAGTCAAAACATTGTGTGCATCGCAACGAGCGGCAAGCCAGCCAGCTCGCGCAGGTGGCCGAGACGAGGTGCGATGGTGTGGCCGGTGCAGCCTGGATGGCTAGTACACCATCCAGCAGGCCGGCTACAATGAGCGTTCCACAAGGAAGCCCAATATCACGTGGCCTAGTGCTTGGGCTAGAATGTGAGCATATTCCAGAAAAAGGAGATGGGCTAGAAGTGGGAGCTCTGGACAGAGGTACTACTACCCATAAAGGTTTTTCTAGCATGCCAGAAGAGATGCAAGGTATACTCACGGAAGGCAAGCTAGAAATTATCAGCAATTATGCAGGGCTTACAAGGAGCAGTTCGGAAGAGCCCAAATTACCAGCAACAGGAACTTTGGCAAGTCCAGACGACAGTGTGTCTTCTTTGGTAGCACGAGAACGATGCGTGTTGGACATATCTTCAGAGGAAGCGCTTCGAATAAATTCAGTGAAGATGAAGAGTAAAGGGCAACAATGTTTGCACATCAAAGAACCGGAAAATTTTGAAGACGCAAAGACGGAAGAGTGTTGGCATCGTGCTATGGATGAAGAGTTGAGGTCGATCCGAGACAACAAAGTATGGGAGCTCCTGGATCTTCCCAACGGACATGATGCCATAGAGCTCAAGTGGGAATTCAAGTCAAGAAAGATGTTCAAGGGTGCATGAAGCACAAAGCGAGGTTAGTGGCCAAAGAGTATGTGCAAGAGGAAATTATGGACTTCGAAGAAGTGTTCGTACCCATTGCAAAGATGGAGTCGGTGAGATTAATCATCGCTCTCGCGGCTCAGGAATCATGGAAAAGTACATCACATGGATGTAAAATCCGTGATTTTGAATGGCGAGATAGAAGGAGATGTGTATGTTAATCAACCACCGGGTTTCATAAAAGAGGGAGAGGAGCACAAGGTACTGAAGTTACAAAAAATCTTGTATGGGCTATGGCGAGGACCTCGAGAGTGGAACATCAAGCTTGATCGGACATTGTTTTCTCTTGGATTTGAGAAATCCCCACTAGATCATGCAATGTACAAAAGAGGTGAAGGAAGGGATCGTCTACTAGTTGACATCTACGTCAACGACCTATTAATTACTGGAGCAGATGAAGAAGTGATTGCAAAGTTCAAGCTACAGATGAAAGAGCTTTTCAAGATGGATGATCTAGGTCTTTTGAGCTACTACCCCAGGATAGAGGTACATCAAAAGACAGAGGGGGTCACACTATGCCAGGAGGCATACACAAGGAAGGTACTTGAAAGCCCTGTCATGAGAGATTGCAATCCAGTTGATGCTCTAATGGAACCTCGTTTAGCGCTGAGCAAGAAAAGTAAAGCACCCGCAGTTGATGCAATAGAGTATATTGCAGCGGCCATTGCGATGCGTCAAGGTGTGTGGCTAAGGAAGCTACACGGTGATCTCACGGGCCGAGATCCGGAACAAGTGGTGCTCAATGTTGATAGCAAGTCTGAAAGTTTTCTACGTGAGGATCCAGTGCGGCAGGATAGGAGCAAACACATTGATACGATGTATCACTACATGAAGGACGTCATAGAAGAAAGTAAGACGAAGGTCAACTACGTTTGCAGCGATGACTAGGTTGCGGACATTCAGACCAAGGCTTTAGATCGAGAGAAGTTCTTGGAGCTGCCAAGAAGAATCGGCGTCGGTGTTGTAACATGATGATGTCGTGTTTAGGGGGTGATTGTTGGAGTTAAACACAAATACGTATACGTCCATGTCCTAATCATGTATGTGTACCCGAATCTGTGTTGGCTTGATAATCATTGCCGAGTAGGATTACTTGTTATCTATAAGATAGCTTATTATATATACCGGCGTACCCCTGTACTTTGTAACCGTGAATTGAGATTGAAAGCAATAAAGAAATCAACAGGTACGAGACGTACCTGCGGCCATCAATCTCATCTACCGATTCGTGTGTGTGCGTGTGTTGTTGTATTCTGGCCGGCCGCAAGAATCGATCAGCAATATCGAGCTAGCTAGCTTGGACGTGGCTAAAGTAAATCAATCTAGCTACATACAACGCATCTCGACGTAAAGTATTTCGTCGGGCTAGGCTGACTTGGGGCAGGAACCAAGTTCATCCAGTGCTGCTTCGTTATCGTTTGTCGTGGGTCATCGGGTGTCGCCGGAAAGTACTCGGCAACGCCGTCTGAGCCAACACCCATAAGAAAAAAAATACTTACTGGTCATGGTGGATAAATTCACCAAATGAATAGAAGCCAAAACCGTTAAAACGGCTGGATCCGGACCGGTGATAGACTTCATATCTGGGGTTGTACACCGTTATGGCATCCCCCACAACATCATCACTGACAATGGCACAAACTTTACAGCCGATGAGGTAAAACTTTGGTGCAGCAACATGGGCATCAAGCTCGATTATGCTTTTGTCTATCACCCACAAACTAATGGTCAAGTCGAACGAGCAAATGGTCTTATCATGAGCGGCATGAAACCCAGATTAGTGCGGTCCTTAAAGGAATCAAACACACACTGGGTAGAGGAGCTAGACTCCATACTATGGGGGCTGCAGACCACGCCGAATCGTACTACCGGATACACACCGTTTTTATGGTGTACGGCGCAGAGGCGGTTCTGCCTTGTGACATAATTCATGACTCATCTCGGGTGCGCATGTACGAAGAGAAAGAGGCCGAGCTCGATCGACAGGACAATTTGGACACCCTGGAGGAGGAGCGCGACGTGGCAAAAGACCGTTCCGCATTCTATCAGCAACAGGCTCGAAGGTATCAAAGCAGAGAAGTACTGGCCGAAACATATAACGTTGGCGAACTAGTTCTACGCCTACCGGAGAAGAAAAAGAACAAGCTCAAGCCCAAATGGGAAGGTCCCTTTATTATTGACCAAGTTCTGACCTGTGGAGCGTACCGTCTACGGGATGCATCGGACAATCGACTTGAGCCAAACCCATGGAACGCAGCCAGACTCTGAAGATTCTACGCCTAGTGCCAGACTCTATGTTCGTCTCCTTACCCCCATCAATTTTTTGCATATCCGTTATCTGTCTTTTCTCTCTTTCTCTCGTCTTTTTTATTCTCCTCAAGGCCTTAAAAGGCTAACTTGTGTCTTGACTACACAATCTTGACGCGCTAACCGCGCTCATTATACCTGGGGGCTTCTTATACAGAAGCTTAATATAACTATTTTTCTGGACTTTATGCCCCACACATGTGTTATTCTTTCACATGTACCTTTTTTGCCATTATATGCATCGATATGACTTAAGTTTTGGCGAAATTGGGTTGCCTGGCTCTTGTATTTATGCCCTACGTTCCCGTTAATTCGGCTAGGGCATAAGGGGAGCACCTCTGCGATTGTTACTGCCGGGTCAGCCGGATGTGTACCTCAGACTAGGTGAAGCCGAAAGCTAGTGTTCTTAAGGGAATATTCGGTCGGTGAACAAAAGATGACTTTTATTTATTTTGATACATGCCCCCAGATGTTTATAGCCCGCGTCTCTTTTCGTAGTTCGGACATGCACATTAGGGCATGCGTACCCAGGGAAAGGAACCCTTAACGGAACTATTCTCCCTGGAAGATGTTTCTTACTATCCATGTAATATAACATAGCTAGTTGAGTACTTGTCTGTTCAAGCACTTATGACCCCTACGCCTGGTTTCCACGCATACCCCAATTTTTACATAACCGAGCGGGTATTTGGATACACTCCGGACTATCGGGTCCAGAGGTCGAAGGGAAAAGGTCCGCCATGACAAATGATTTACAATCCGGCTAGGGACATTATATATGTCACTTTAAGTACACAGTCGCTAAGACTGACTAAATTCTTCTTCTATATCATCCAACAGGCTGTCTATCCTACAATCCTGTTGGGAACACTTTGCGGCCAATTCTACTTGGTCATACACTAAACTGATGTGGATCCCTTTGCCATCGGGCCCCACAGGTCCGACCTCGGCCATGTGGTTTGGGTCAGCTTTGGTATATCGCGTCTTCATCATGGTCCAGGCTTCCCTTGCACCTTGTCGGCAGGCTGATATCTTCCATAATCGGAAGCGCCGCCGCGCTCCCTTGAGCTTCTCTATAAGCTCCCCATGCCTCCTGGTGGGGAGGCGGATGGCCACAAGGCTTGGGAAATACCCTGCATCACCTGTCGAATTTGTTCGTGCAGTTGTGAGAGCTCTGGTAGAAGATCACCCGCAGACCTGGGCATCTCCTCTGCGGGACGACCCGTCAGCATACCTGCAGACATAACTCTGTTAGCCGGCTTCTTCATCGAACTCTTTCAAAAGTTTGTTTAAGCACTTACTGAAAATGCCGCGTCGAAGCCGCTTATTCTCCTTCACGGAGTCCGCAAGCTGGGCTCAGACATCTTTTAGTTCCATGCCCAACTGGATATTGGCATGATACGTCTCCAACGTATCTATAATTTTTGATTGCTCCATGCTACACTACTACGGAAAAGCCTAGCAGCAGCGCGGGTTTTGGGCCTATTAGTAGCGCAGGGACCGGCGCTACTAATAAGGCGCTACAGCTAACGTATAGCAGTAGCGTCTGTTGTCCCATGCTACTGCTATACATGAATAGCTGTAGTGCACTTTAGAAAAGGGCGCTGCTGATATTATCTGTAGCGCTGTTTACTGGGAAGCGGTACTGGTAAGGCGGCGCTACTGCTAAATTCCCCCCTCGCTACTACTAGTTTATTAGTTTTTTCCCTGCATATTTGTTTTGTATTTGTTTTGTATTTGAATAGGCTTTATACAATAATCTTTAGCATATCATACACATACAAATGTATCATAGCATATACATACAATTAGTCTCATCAAATCATGTCATCATCATAATCATCATCCAACACAAAGTGGTCTCTCGTCATCATCTCAAAAATAGCGATACAAGTATCGATTACTTGCAAATACATCGTCATCCATCTAAACAATGATATACGTGAGAAGAGCTATCACTTTGAGTACATGAGTTTGTATCCCTCTCTCGCATTAGCGTGAACCTGAACTAACTACTGCATGTCGCTCGGAAACCGGAAACCGGTACACCTCGGCCTGACACTCCGGCCACTTGTCTTATATATACTCCTGGCGTAGCACTTCTTCGCCATCTATGATCTATGCACCTGCATCGTAACATGAGTCGATGATATGCAACATATATAGTTGAGCAACAGAAAGAGACAGACTTGGCAAAAATAGAAACAACATATCATAAGCATAAATAACAAAGTTCATCGTATCCCAAAATGCCCGAACTAGAGTGATTTTCGCTAGTCGAGGAGGAGGACGGTTTAATTACATCACAAATAAAGTTTCACCGTGCATAACTCAAAGTTTTTTCATACAGAAAGTATGGACTAAACGGACACATTGTCATATATCGACAATCACTCCAACATGTCGTTCCATCCATCCAAGTCAGGGAGATAGTCCTTGAGCTTAGTGAAAGGCTTCATGTCGAGACGTTGAGAGGATATCCATGTTTGGACGTCTTCCCGCGACATTTGTCCTTCTCCGTAGAACATCCCTGTTTTTCCGACGACCTCCTTCATGATGATTTGGGCAACTTCGCGCTGGATGTTATAGAACTTAGCTTGAAGTTGATGATCCTCGATATCTCCTATGTCCTTTGCCCATTGCAGAATATGTGCATCGCCGGATCTAGGTGACATGTGAAGGTTCTGGTGATCCCGTCTATACTCCATCATGTGGTGTAGGACATATAATCCATCATTAAGAGAATCGTTCGGTTGCTGGATGCAGCAGAAGTCGGTCTTATGGCCGAAGGAGGCCTTGCCGCCCCTTGTCTTCTTGTCCATGACCTCTCCACCCCTTGATTGGTAGTAAAACATAGCACTGTCGAGAACATCCTTGATGTGGGTGTAATCCTTTTTGTGAATGTTCTTCGATGAGTCCAAGTAAAGAGTGTGGGAGAATCGGGGGTAGAGGATGACGAGGACGACGCGCCCGCTGCTGCGCAAAATAAGTACACCTCAAATTAATTAGCCTCCACCGTGCAAATGAATGATTGAAATCGAAGGAAGGATAGCAGCCCGTATGACTTACACGGGATGATAAGGCACGAGAATCGCCTCCTTGTCCTTATTGGCGAGCATGAAATTGACGATGTAATCCCTCGTGTATTCACGGTGCTTTGCGCAGACTTCCAAGAAGCCCTCGTGCATGTAGTACGGGTCAGCGACACAGATATTAGATATCTGCTCAACCCCGATGATGTAGTTCATGTGCAAGGCATAAAGGCGGACAAACATAAAATCCAGCTTCTTCACTTGAAACATGTCGAATATGTAATCGAATCGGAGGAAGAACTTATCCGCGGGGAAGCTGTCGACGTACGACATTTGCCGCGAAACGTTAACCACGTAGAGTGGGTATCCTGGATCTTTCGAGGCGATGAGGCCTTTCTCTACCCGCAGCACATCGTCATGAAGTCTCCTTAGATCACCGAATCTGGCCTGTAGCACTGTTGCAGGTAGGATTGGTTGACCGGGGATATGCCAATTTTCCGCATCGGGGATATCTATACGGTCCTGAAGCCGAGGCTGCTGAGGCGACTGGATCATAGAATCAGCTTTTTTGCCTTTCCTCGCTCTTTTCCTAGACTTCTTTACTACCAGAAGGTCGTCCATAATACGTTGAGACGGCAATTCAGGCACCGACTCATGACGCTCAAACCCCGAGGAGGCACCAGTATAGACATACTGTTTAGCGCCATCGTCGTCCTCGTCCTCATCCTCATCCATGGTGATGTCATCAGCGACTAATGGAGCCTCCTCCTTACCCCGTCCGCTATCACCCAACCCGACACCCGACGCTAATTGGGTAGGTGGAGTGTTGATGTTCATACCTTGCTGAGGCTCCATGCTCATGGGTGTGCTCCCGGCCGCCTCCAGACGAAGCAGACTCTTTGGCCACAACAGGACCCACCCATTGCAACAATCACCAAGCCGCCGCGGTGTCTCGTCGTCATCCCCCGCTAGTATTGGAGGAGGAAAATTCTCATGGCCCAGTTTGACACTGGCCACGGAAACCTTGAAGACGTTCGGGGGGATCGGCCGGTTGTGGAACAATGGTTCCTTCGGCTTCATTGTCGTCGCCTTCCCCACGTCCACCTTATGGTCGCCGATGGTGTACAATATGGTGCACAGGGTTTCGTCGGCCTGCAAAGAAAAGTCTGCGATGTGAGACATCCGAAAGGCAACGAAAACGGGAGATTATACATTTATATTGAAGGGGGGCGGTGTGACAGATACCGTGAGGGCGTCGAGCTCAGCCAAAGACGAAGCACCACCGAGCACATCTGGTGCAGGAGCAGGTGCGGGAGCAGGTGCTGGTGCAACGCTAGTCGAGCTGCTCCGCAAGAAGTCGGCAAGGGGAAAGTCCTCTGCATTTTTTTTTGGATTTTGCCTTGTCCAAGTGATAACGCCCGTCACCAAGGAAGTAGACAAATCTGCAACCACCTGTTTTGCGGCAGCTACCGCTGTTGCGACTGTCTGAGATGATTTCTTCTCAACCGCAATCTCAACCTTCTTGTCGATGTTTTCTTCAGTTAACCTCCGTCTTTCCTTTCTCTCCTCCGTGGTCTCACGGTAGTACTTCTTCCATGTGGCGCCGTCTCCGACACCGTGCACGCGTCCATACGACGGTCAAGTATCCACCGGTTGTCGTTTCAATATGTTTAACGCCCGGTTGAATGGAGTGTCCCACTTGGGCCTCGCTAATGCCTCAGATGGCGAGTCGCTTTCGGCCGCAATCTGGTGCTGCTCTCTCTGCAGAAGGCACAAGGATCATTTACAAATATGACTAACGTGTGCAGTCGAATTGATTAGAAAGTAAAATTACTAGCAGTCTCATGAACTCCGTAATGACCGGTGTTGTCTCGTAAACCTTCTTCACTGGGTCCCAATGGTGCCAGGCCCTGATGACGTCACGCTGCTGCGGGACGGTGAAATCCGCCAAGGGGTCTGGGATGCCAAGACTCGCGGCTTCCGCGTCCTCCTTGGCCCATTTGGACCTCTTTCCGTCGTAACCACGACTTCCGAGGTGGTGGCTCCCAATGTTCCTCTCTTGAAGCCCCTTCATGTACTGAGACTTTTTTTGGCAGCTTCGGCCACGCAAGCCTCCTTCAATATTTAAAACCGCTCTTCCGTGATTGTCGGATTATCCTTTACAATCTCGTAGTAGGGTTCCTTCTTGTCGATGATCTTTGCTTTCACTCGATTTTTCCAGGCGGCCACCGTGTTGCTAAACTTGGTCATGGCGTGTTTGTTTATCTTCTTCATTGCCGGGTCCTCATCTGGATCTTCATAATCCTTCTCATTCCGGTCCGGGAACAAGAATATCTGGTGAAACTTCTTTAGGAGGGAGCTCCTCATATTTTCTATCTTCGGTAGTTTCTCATCATTGATGGTGGCGGTTGTCCGTACGATGCAGCCTATTTGATTGCCGTAGCATCGACGCGCTTCCTCGGGCGCCTTTGGCTCAAAATTACCGTCGTCCACCTCCATGACCACCAGTCTAGTAGTCTTGAGTTTGTTAGGAAGCCGTTGCCTCTTTGCTTTCGGTTCTACACTAGCTCCGCTCCCCGAGGCAGCGCCGGTCTCAGTCTCAGTGCCGGTCTCGATGCCGGTCTAAGTCTCAGCGCCGGTCTCAGTCTCAGCACCGTTCTGCGTGTCGGTCTCAGTCCCCGATGCCACCGGTTGATCGTCGGCAAGGCTAAAAAATTCGTCTGCCGCCCGATAGACGCCGTCGCAATCACCAGAACCCTGTCCTTCATCGTTGGTAGCCATGTTTCCTATGATTAAATCTAGTAAATTAATTCTAGACCTAATAAAATGAATAATGACATACAAAAGGCCTATGTTTTGCAGCAACATTGACTCCTTCCTGGTGCGGCAAATCCCGGGCACTCGATATGTCCTAGTTTGTAGCACAAGTCATGCCGAAATTCACGAAAAATTTCGGCATGACCTTTGCTAAAAAGTGGACAAATCAAGAACCTAAAATTTGCCAGAACGGAAATGAATCAACATTCCGGCAAAACATAGGCCACTCAGCTTCATTCCCTGGAAACAACAAAAGGCCACCTGGGCACAATCTAAACATGGGCAAACACAATTGAGGAATTTGCATATATCCTGACCACTTCAAATTTGCATGTCCTATAGCGTTTGACACTTCAAGAAAATCTACACAAATCATACATGCTCTCTCAAACTCAATTCAAAAACCAAATATAGAATATATTTAGTTAACTACTGAACTAAACTTTACTCTAAACTAAAGCCTACTGCCCTAATTAACATCTAGTTAAACAAACTCAATTCAAAAACTAAACCCTACTGAACTAATTAACATCTACATTATCTACTACTTAACATCATCTATTATTACCCTAACTAAAAACATCAACATTATCTACTACTTAACATTAACATCTATTAACTAAAAAGGATGGGTTGGGGGGCTTACAGAGAGGGGAGAGACGGTGGTGGGGAGGTGCTTGGTGATGGAGGTAGGGGCGGGGTGGGCGGGCTCAGGATCGGGACGCGACAGTCTTGACGGGCTCGGGGGCGGTGAGGTCGAGGGCGGCGGTGGTGAGGTCGAGGAAGGCGACAGTGAGGTTGAGGGTGGCCCGAGAGGCGGCGGCGGTGATGCTGGGCGGCCTCGGGCGGCGGCCGTGAGGATGAGCGCGGCGTCGACGCCGGCAGGAGATGGCGGCGAAGTGGGGGCGACGGCGAAGTGGGGGAGACGGCGGCGAAGCGAGGGATCGATTTGGGGGAGAAGTGGTGGCCGGGGGAAACCTTGTTTGCTTAAGTCAAAAGTAATGGTAGCGCGTTACAGAAAACGCGCTATAGCTAAGTTAGCTATAGCGCGTTTCAGAGAGCGCGCTATCGCTACGTCTTCATCATTTTCCCTTTTTCATTTATTTTTCTTTACATTTTATATTTTCCTTTCTCCTTTTTCTATTTCTTTCATTTTCATTTACTTCTCTATTCGTTTTTCATTTCATTTTCTTTTCGTTAGTAGTAGTGATTTACACATAAACGCACTGCTATAAGTTTATTAGCGGTAGCGCGGTTTTTGGAAGATCGCTACTACTATGTGTAGCCCATCGGCTAAGTGATTGGAATTTTAGTAGTAGCGAGTTTTCGGTGAGACACGCTACTGATATATGTCCATCTGTAGCGCGCTTATTTTGCACGCGCTACTGCTATCTAGCAGTAGCGTGCTCTTTTAACAAGCGCTACTGCTAAAGTTCTATGTATTAACGTTTTCCCTAGTAGTGCTATATTATCTACTGTTTTGGACTGTATTGGGCTTTATTATCTACTTTTATATTATTTTTGGGACTAACCTATTAACCGGAGGCCCAGCCCAGAATTGTTGTTTTTTGCCTGTTTTAGGGTTTCGAAGAAAAGTAATATCAAACGGAGTCCAAACGGAATGAAACCTTCGGGAACGTGATTTTCTCACCGAATACAACTCAGGAGACTTGGACCCAACGTCAAGGCATGTAACAGGAGGCCACGAGGTAGGGGGCGCACCCTACCCTACTAGGCGCGCCCCCACCCTTGTGGGCCCCCTGTTGCTCCACCAACGTACTTCTTCCTCCTATATATATCCACTTACCCCCAAACGATCAGATACGGAGCCAAAAACCTAATTCCACCGCCGCAACTTTCTGTATCCATGAGATCCCATCTTGGGTCCTATTCTGGAGCTCCGCCGGAGGGGGCATCGATCACGGAGGGCTTGTACATCATCATCCAAGCCCCTCCGATGAAGTGTGAGTAGCTTACTTCAGACCTACGGGTCCATAGTTAGTAGCTAGATGGCTTCTTCTCTCTTTTTGGATCTCAATACAATGTTCTCCCCCTCTCTCGTGGAGATCTATTGGATGTAATCTTCTTTTTTGCGGTGTGTTTGTTGAGAGCGATGAATTGTGGGTTTATGATCAAGTCTATCTATGAATAATATTTGAATCTTCTCTGAATTCTTTTATGAATGATTGGTTATCTTTGCAAGTCTCTTCGAATTATCAGTTTGGTTTGGCCTACTAGATTGGTTGTTCTTTCCATGGAAGAAGTGCTTAGCTTTGGGTTCGATCTTGCGGTGTCCTTTCCCAGTGACAGAAGGGGCAACAAGGCACGTATTGTATCGTAGCCATCGAGGATAACAAGATGGGGTTTTTACCATATTGCATGAAACTATCCCTCTACATCATGTCATCTTGCTTAAGGCGTTACTCCGTTTTTAACTTAATACTCTAGATGCATGCTGGATAGCGGTCGATGAGTGGAGTAATAGTAGTAGATGCAGGCAGGAGTCGGTCTACTTGTCTCGGACGTGATGCCTATATACATGATCATACCTAGATATTCTCATAACTATGCTCAATTCTGTCAATTTCTCAACAATAATTTGTTCACCCACGGTAGAATACTTATGCTCTTCAGAGAAGCCACTAGTGAAACATATGGCCCCCGGGTCTCTTTCTCATCATATTAATCTCCATCACTTTATTATTGCTTTTCTTTTACTTTTCTTTTACTTTTTACTTTGCATATCTATACCAAAAATACCAAAAATACCAAAAATATTATTTATCATCTCTATCAGGTCTCACTTTCGTAAGTGACTGTGAAGGGATTGACAACCCCTAAGCGCATTGGTTGCATTGAGCTATTGTTTTTGTGTAGGTACGAGGGACTCGTGCGTAGCCTCCTAATGGATTGATACCTTGGTTCTCAAAAACAGAGTGAAATTCTTACGCTACTTTGCTGCATCATCCTCTCCTATTCGGGGAAATCCAACGCAGTGCTCAAGAGGTAGCAAGAAGAATTTCTGGCGCCGTTGCCGGGGAGTCTGCGCAAAAGTCAACATACCAAGTACCCATCACAATCCCTATCTCCCGCATTACATTATTTTCCATTTGCCTCTCGTTTTCTCTCCCCCACTTCACCCTTGCCGTTTTATTCGCCCTCTCTCTCTATCCTCCCTCTCTATTTGCCTCTTTTTGCCCGCTTGCTTTTTGTTTGCTTGTATGGTTGGAATAGTCGTTTATTTATTACTAAATAGAGAACCTAAGATCTATGGATCCTCATCCGTTTGCTAATCTTTTTAAGAGATGCAGTTATGTCGAACCAATTGCTAGTGAGTTTTGTGCACTAGATTATCTTTATGAGGTTTTGCTTGAAATTCGTGAATCTGAAAAGTGTGATGAAGTACTTCAAGAAGTGATTCACGATAGATATTTGAATAAAAAGCATGATTGCAATGATGACAGTATAAATTCTATTAATATAAATTGTGCTAATAATATTCAAAACCCTAAGCTTGGGGATGCTAGTTTTGCTATGTCCTCTACTTGTTGCAATGATCATGATTGGGGTGATTCTTCTTATGATCTTGAAAATTTATTTAAGCCCCATGATGAATATGAGATTGATTATAATGTTTGCAACAATATTGAAAGTGGGTTTGGAAGAATGTCAAATTTAGATCCCACATATTTGGAGAATGTTCAATCATATGAAGTTTTTGATAAAAGTGTGTTTGGAAAGGTCATGACTTTAGTTAATGTTAATTCCACTATTTTGGAAGAGTGTCAACTTTACATGCAAGTGGATCATGTTGAAAGTATTCTATGTGATAGCTATTTTGTTGAATTTTCTTATGATCCTACATGTAATTATTACGAGAGAGGAAAATATGGTGGTAGAAATTTTCATGTTACTAAAATTACCTCTTGTTATGTTGAGATTGCTATTGTTTCTTTACGCTTCCTTGCATATGCTAGTTTTTGCTTGCCTTGATAATTTGTTTGCCTATAAGATGCCTATGCATATGAAGTATGTTAGACTTAGATGTGTTTGTCACGTGTTTTATGATGCTCTCTTTGTGCTTCAATTCTTGTCTTTCATGTGAGCATCATTGAAATATTATGCCTAGCTATAAGGCTTTAAAGAAAAGCGCTTGTTGGGAGACAACCCAATGTTTATACTTGCTGTTATTTAATAAATAAATTATCTAGCCTCTGTTTTGGTTGTGTTTTTTGTGTTTAATTAGTATTTGTGTCAAGTAAAACCATTGGGAAGACTTGGGGAAAGTCTTGTTGAACTTGTTGTAAAAGACATAAACTTTAGCGCTCACGAGAACTGCTGTAATTTTTATTTGGAGAGTTCTATTTAGTTAATTCTTTTTTCAGATGATTAATAGATAAATTACTCACGTCAAGCAATTTATTTTAGAATTTTTGGGGTTCCAGATCTTGCCCTAGCTACAGATTACTACAGACTGTTCTGTTTTTGACAGATTCTGTTTTTCGTGTGTTGTTTGCTTATTTTGATGAATCTATGGCTAGTAAAATAGTTTATAAACCATAGAGAAGTTGGAATACAGTAGGTTTAACACCAATATAAATAAATAATGAGTTCATTACAGTACCTTGAAGTGGTATTTTGTTTTCTTTCGCTAACGGAGCTCACGAGATTTTCTACTTTAAGTTTTGTGTTGTGAAGTTTTCAAGTTTTGGGTAAAGATTTGATGGTTTATGGAAAAAGGAGTGGAAAGAGCCTAAGATTGGGGATGCCCATGGCACCCCCAAGATAATATAAGGACACCTAAAAGCCAAAGCTTGGGGATGCCCCGGAAGGCATCCCCTCTTTCGTCTACTTCTATCGGTAACTTTACTTGGAGCTATATTTTTCTTTACCACATGATATGTGTTTTGCTTGGAGCGTCTTTTATGATTTGAGTCTTTGCTTGTTAGTCTACCACAATCATCCTTGCTTTAATCACCTTTTTAGAGAGTCATACATAATTTGGAATTTGATAGAATACTCTATGTGCTTCACTTATATCTTTTGAGCTCTATAGTTTTACTCTAGTGCTTCACTTATATCTTTTGAGTTATATAATTTTGCTCTAGTGCTTCACTTATATCTTTTAGAGCACGGTGGAGGATTTTTTTATAGAAACTATTGATCCCTCATGCTTCACTTAGATTATTTTGAGAGTCTTAATAGCATGGTAATTTTCCTAATAATAATATGCTTGGTATTCAAGATTTGTAAAACTTTCTTTTGATTGCGTTGAATACTAAGAAAAAAATTAATGCTTGATAATTGTTTTGAGATATGAGGATGGTGATATTAGAGTCATGCTAGTTGAGTAGTTGTGAATTTGATAAATTCTTGTGTTAAAGTTTGTGATTCCCGTAGCATGCACGTATGGTGAACCGTTATATGATGAAGTCGGAGCATGATTTATTTATTGATTGTCTTCCTTATGAGTGGCGGTCGGGGACGAGCGATGGTCTTTTCCTACCAATCTATCCCCCCAGGAGCATGCGCGTAATACTTTGCTTTGATAACTTCTAGATTTTTGCAATAAGTATATGAGTTCTTTATGACTAATGTTGAGTCCATGGATTATACGCACTTTCCTTCCTTCCACCATTGCTAGCCTCTCTAATACCGCGCAGTTTTTGCCGGTATCATACACCCACCAAATACCTTCCTCAAAACAGCCACCATACCTACCTATCATGGCACTTCCATAGCCATTCCGAGATATATTGGCATGCAACTTTCCACCGTTCCGTTCATTATGACACACTCCATCATTGTCATATTGCTAGCATGATCATGTAGTTGACATCGTATTTGTGGCAAAGCCACCATTCATAATTCTTTCATATATGTCACTCTTGATTCATTGCATATCCCGGTACACCGCCGGAGGCATTCATATAGAGTCATATTTTGTTCTAAGTATTGAGTTGTAATTGTTGAGTTGTAAGAAGAAAAAAGTGTGATGGTCATCATTTTTAGAGGATTGTCCCAAGTGAGGAAAGGATGATAGAGACTATGATTCCCCCACAAGTCGGGATGAGACTCCGGACGAAAAAAAGAGGCCATAAAAAAAGAGAAGGCCCAAACAAAAAAAATGAGAGAAAAAGAGAGAAGGGACAATGTTACTATCCTTTTACCACACTTGTGCTTCAAAGTAGCACCATGATCTTCATGATAGAGAGTCTCTCATTCTGTCACTTTCATATACTAGTGGGAATTTTTCATTATAGAACTTGGCTTTCATATTCCAATGATGGGCTTCCTCAAAATGCCCTAGGTCTTCGGGAGCAAGCGAGTTGGATGCACACCCACTTAGTTTCTTTTGTTGATCTTTCATATACTTATAGCTCTAGTGCATCCGTTGCATGGCAATCCCTACTCACTCACATTGATATCTATTGATGGGCATCTCCATAGCTCGTTGATACGCCTAGTTGATGTGAGACTATCTTCCCCTGTTTTTGTCTTCTCCACAACCACCATTCTATTCCACATATAGTGCTATATCCATGGCTCACGCACATGTATTGCATGAACATCGAAAAAGTTTTGAAAATGTCAAAAGTATGAAATAATTGCTTGGCTTGTCATCGGGGTTGTGCATGATTTAAATACTTTGTGTGGTGAAGATAGAGCATAGCCAGACTGTATGATTTTGTAGGGGTAGCTTTCTTTGGCCATGTTATTTTGAGAAGACATAATTGCTTTGTTAGTATGCTTGAAGTATTATTATTTTTATGTCAACATGAACTTTTGTCTTGAATCTTTTTGAATCTGAATATTCATACCACAATTAAGAAGATTTACATTGAAATTATGCCAAGTAGCACTCCGCATCAAAAATTCTGTTTTTATCATTTACCTATTCGAGGACAAGCAGGAATTAAGCTTGGGGATTCTTGATACGTCTCCAACGTATCTATAATTTTTGATTGCTCCATGCTATATTATCTACTGTTTTGGACATTATTGGGCTTTATTATCCACTTTTATATTATTTTTGGGACTAACCTATTAACCAGAGGCCCAGCCCAGAATTGCTGTTTTTTGCCTGTTTTAGGGTTTTGAAGAAAAGGAATATGAAACGGAGTACAAATGGAATGAAACCTTCGGGAACTTGATTTTCTCACTGTCGGTGTCAAAACCAGCGGATCTCGGGTAGGGGGTCCTGAACTGTGCATCTAGGCCAGATGGTAACAGGAGGCAGGGGACATGATGTTTTAACCAGGTTCAGGCCCTCTTGATGGAGGTAAAACCCTACGTCCTGCTTGATTGATATTGATGATATGGGTAGTACAAGAGTAGATTTACCACGAGATCAGAGAGGCTAAACCCTAGAAGCTAGCCTATCATATGATTGCATGTTATGGTTGTTGTCCTACAGACTAAAACCCTTCGGTTTATATAGACACCTGAGAGGGTTAGGGTTACACAAGGTCGGTTACAAAGGAGAAGATATCCATATACGTATTGCCTAGCTTGCCTTCCACGCCAAGTAGAGTCCCATCCGGACACGAGACGAAGTCTTCAATCTTGTATCTTCATAGTCTAACAGTCCGGCCAATGGAGATAGTCCGGCTGTCCAGAGACCCCCTAATCCAGGACTCCCTCAGTAGCCCCTGAACCAGGCTTCAATGACGATGAGTCCGGCGCGCAGTATTGTCTTCGGCATTGCAAGGCGGGTTCCTTCTCCGAATACATCACAGAAGAATTTGAATACGAG
Source organism: Triticum dicoccoides (assembly GCF_002162155.2). Lineage (NCBI taxonomy): Eukaryota > Viridiplantae > Streptophyta > Magnoliopsida > Poales > Poaceae > Triticum > Triticum dicoccoides. Next base: position 20,307,093 of record NC_041380.1, read on the forward strand.
GATAGTGTCCGACCCTGCAAACTAAGTTCCATATTCCACCGCAGAGAGAATAATATTTTCATAGATCTAATTTGCTGGCTTGTTTTGGCAGCATGACGTTACATCATGGCTCAGTGATTATTCGAACTGTTTCTTTTAACCAGCCCCGCACATAACGCGAGGCAGTTTTTCGACACGTCTTGTCAAAGCAGAGATCGCGTCCCCTTATTACGGGATTCTCATCAATACGGGCGTGGGTAACCCAACAGCGCCATCAATTGTGGCGCTTGGGGGATAAGCGAGTTTTACCAGGCAAGTGGGGACGCTTAGTTTTGTCCGCCCATATAAAGGATAAGGATTCACCTTTCTATCAACGCCTTCTTCCTCCCTTACCCATCCATTTTCGCACACTCGAGCTCTAGCGCCCAAGTCCGCACTTCCCACCTCGACCTTCTCCAATCATGTCTGGAGCGGGAGGCAGGTGGATGGTCTCCTCCGTCACGGAGAGAGACATCAAGAAACTGAGGAGAGCCGGATACCTGCCCGACGACATCGCGCACCGGCTCCCAGATGAGGGGCAGCTCATCCCCACCCCCAGGACCCATGAGAGGGTAGTATTCCTCACCCATTTCGTCCGTGGACTGGGATTCCCTCTCCATCCCTTCGTCCGGGGGCTCATGTTTTATTACGGCCTGGATTTCCATGATCTGGCCCCGAACTTCATCCTCAACATCTCGACGTTTATCGTCGTGTGCGAGGCCTTCCTCCGCATCAAGCCCCACTTCGGCTTATGGCTGAAGACCTTCAATGGCAAGCCGAAGGTGGTGGGTGGCAGCCAAGTGGAGTGCGGAGGCGCCATGGTGGGCAAGATGCCCAACGTAACATGGCTCGAGGGCTCCTTTGTGGAAACCATAAAGGGGTGGCAATCAGGGTGGTTCTATATCACCGAGCCGCGCGACCCTGCATGGGCAGCGGCCCCCGAGTTCCGATCTGGCATCCCCACGCGGCTCACCTCCTGGAAAGAGAAGGGCATGTCCTGGGGTAGTTCGAAAGAGCTGGCCGGACTCCAAACATGTATTCAAAACATGGTGGACAAGAAGCTCAAGCTTGTCAACATAGTCCAAGTTATGCTCATCCGCCGGATACTCCCGTGCCAACAACGGGAGTTCAACTTGTGGGAGTTCAATCCGGCGCAGCACCAAACTCTGAACAGGCTCTTCGACACGACTCATGAAGACGCCTAGAGGGTGTTGCTCAAAAGTGCCGAGGTCCCCCCCTATTACTGAGGATCGCGGATTCAGCGCGAAGCGCCAAGCCAGTGCGGTAAGCTGCTTTACCTTTCCAAGGATACTTATTTTTTATATAGATTGACTCTATGCGGGATCTAAACTCCCGTACCTTTGACAGGACTTGCAAAAGATGGCCGGGCAGATCGACTGTCCGGCTCCTTTGCTCGAAGGCCCCGCAGACGCTCTTCTGGCGAAAATGTTGTCTCCGGCCCCTTATACGGTGCCGGAGAAGACCAAGAAGGCCAAGGGAAACCTAAAGAGTTCCCGACGCCAGGCGTCGTCGGACTCACCGTCCGATGACTCTGCGGCGCACTCTTCCCCCGAAGACAAGGAAGAAGAAGAAGAAGATGCTCCCGTATCGACTGGGGGAGACAAGAAAAGGAAGGCCGCCCCAACCGGGGAGGCCGGAGGGTCCAATAAGGGAAGGACTCTCCTTCCAGACAGTTCCACCGCCGCCGATGAAGGCGAAGACGAGTGGTTGCCCAAGGTCAAGCCCCCGGGGAGATCGTAAGTATTCGGATACCAGAGTAACTCATAGGATTCCTTTGTCGCACTGCTTTACCTAACGCCGAACGCAATTATGCAGGCCGCCACGAGCCAGTATCGATGTATCATCGGACAGCTCCTTGGGCTTGTCGGACATGGATAGCGATCCAGTCCCGACCCCCACCTCCCCTCATCCTGCCGACGATGCCAAGGTGTTGTCTCAAGAGGCACCGGATCGAGGGGAGACAGTCCCGGAGGCGCCTCAAGGCGACCTTCCGGACTCCGGGAGCCGAGGGGACGGGGCCCCTGAGAGCTCCGGGTTCGGCCCTCAGCCGAACACCACGCCGGAACCTCCAGCGGTTCCAGGCTCGGGCAGGCGGTCTCCTTCTAAGAGGGGCAAGACGCCTGTGCCGGTGACCTCTGTCCATCCAGAGGCGCCGGACAATCTGCTGGAAGCGCTTCGCCATCGACGAGGAGCACTGCACTATCATGAGTGCTGTGATCCAGAAGGTTCAGTCCGCCAAGAGCGGATTGACTGAAGCCTATGCCAGCCTTCTAACAGGCTTCAAGATAAGTGTTTTAAAATGTAGTAGAAATATTACCGCATAGACAGTAGCCCCTGATGCTTTGTTCGGTGTTCACAAAGAAAAGCCGAACAAAGGATCAAATAATATCGTAGGAGTCTAATATAAGTGTGTCAATATGCATATGTAGGCTTCGCTGCTGGCGTCCGCCGCACTGACTGCGGAGGTCGCCGTACTGAAGTAGGACCTCGAGGGGTCCAGGAAAGAGCTCGGCATTGCCAAGAGGCAGCTCGAGGAGAACAAGGGTAAGTAATACCCTGTCTATAGATATGTATATATAAAAAGGACGCGATTGCAAAATGACAGGATCATTGTATGTTTGCCAGGGGCCATGACCGAGGTGGCGACCTTGAAGAAAGCGCTAACCAAGGCTGAAGATAAAGCGGCCAAGGAGCGCACCGAGCGAGAGAAGCACGAGGCTCGGGTGGGCGAGGTGCAGCAAGAGCTCCAGGCTCTCGTGAAAAAGCATGAGGTGTTGGAGCTTGACTTGAAGACGCGAGAGTCTGAGCTTGCCGCGGCCCTCGAGAGCGCGAAGAGTGCCAAGTCCGAGGCCCAGAAGGCCCTCTGGGAGGTCGATGCAATGAAGAAGATAGCGGCGGGTAAGGCATTCTATATGCAGAGCAAGCATGTAAAAGTAACTTACCGATTACTTACCCGAATTCGAAGCTCTCCAGGAGCATTCGCAGATTTTCCCCGCAGCGTGTCCGATGCCACGCAGTTTTACCAGGCCGAGGAGGGGATCCCAACGGAGAAGCTGTTCTGGTCTCAGTATACTGGGACCGAACACCCAATGCCTTTGGGTGGTCGAGCTGCACAAGGCGGCCGAACATGCCATGAAGGTCCTTATAGCCCGGCTGTGGCCTGGCGACGTCCTTCCAAACAGCTACTTCGGCCTGGTGAGGTGACTTGTGGATGCCTGCCCACGGCTGGAGGTCATCAAGCAGTCCGTCTACATCGAAGGTGCACGCCGGGCTTTCGCCCGTGTGAAGGTGCAGTGGGCCAAGCTAGACGATGTAAAGCTGATCAAGGAAGGGCCGCCGCAGGGCAAGGAGCATCGCACCCCCGAAATTTATTATGAGGGTGTCCTGAAGGATGCCCGTCTTGTAGCGGACGAATGTTCAAAGGATGTAATATTTGAGTAAACTTGCTCGTGTGATCCTGTATGATGAAAACTTGTTTCATATGCGCTATGCAACGCTTGTGTGAATTTAAAATATTACCTTCTATTTGGCCGTTTATCCAATCTGAGAGATGGCTAGTCCTCGACTTCTGCCCCCATGCCACGAGTGCTGGGGTGTTCGGGATAAACCTGAGCACTCTTGTTCCCATATTTGGATCCTTCGAGGGAGGTGCTCAGCACAACGAACAAGGCAACCGGACTAATAATGCTTTATCACTCTCACTTAGCCATAGAGTTCTATAATTTTAAATTTCGGCGAAGCCCCTGGTATTCGGAAGGCCGAATTCGAGGCACGATACACGCCTTTAAGCCGGACAGGGCCGGCCCATCGCCCTAAGCGGCATAAGTCTTTAGAGACTCGAAAACCTCACAGAACAGCGACCAGTCTCTCGCCTTATCATGACAGTCAGTTTTAGCTTTCTCTATTGAGGTGCTCAGCCCGGCAAAACCGGAACACAATCGCAGTAGTTCTCCTAGCGCTACCTTAGCCGATAGAGCGGAACGTAAGGTACCAAAACATAGGAGCCAGGCAAACTCAACATTTGACCAAAGACATGATTCGGAGCTGATGCATATAATGCTATAAGTTCGGGGTGCCGCACTTGTGAAAGTGTTCAGACTTTTCACACCGCATTGTGGGGTACGTAAGCCCCTGGTGTATTGGCCGTACCAGAGTGTACGGTTGCAAGGCGTCATTAATGAACATATATATATATATATATATATATATATATATATATATATATATATATATATATCTTATATTTACTAATTAGAAGCACTAATCGAGGCACCACATTAATCCTCAAGACTAATCATATTAGCCACCCGATCTCCATATTAAGTACCTATAGCCGTTGGATGAGATACCTTAAGAGTCCTGACCTACTATCCCACCTTCCTGTAGAAACAAGGCATCTCTCCCTCACGTCATAAAAAGGGCATCTTCCATCTAAGAAAACATTAATCCTCAAGACTAATCATATTACCCATCTCATCTCCGTACAAACCATCTCTCTCACGTAAAAAAAGGTCATCTTCCGTCTAAAAAAAGGTCATCTCCCTTGCGGACTGCTTCCTGCATCGATCCTACCCTACGAGGTACCCGCACATCATGCAAATCCCTAGGGCTGCTGCTCCATCTGGTCCTCCTCCCTCCCTCCCATCTCCAATCTTCATGTAAACAGTCAAATGAGCCTCTTTTGGATGTAACCAATTCTTCGGGCGAGTCTCACCTCTTCACAAGAGGCTGAACGCGCATCACCTCCCTGTAATCCTCAACATATGGCAGATCAACTAAAAAGAAGGTCACGAGCAAATCAAGTCCCTCAGTGATCGTGTTATTGTGCAGCCCTTCAATCTCCCCTGATTTCAGATTTTGACCATACTGCAATCAAGTTTTTCGTTTTGGTAAGATCAATTTTTATGATGATTGATGAAGAGGAGCTGATGTACTGATGGCCGTTTCAAAGAGAGATAATGATTATTGTGTTCGGAGAACTATGGTTGAAATTTCTCCCATACATCGTCTCAGATTCCCCGTCCTGATCTAGGAAGTATTACGGAGTAGTTTGTCCCTTCGCTCCTATCTCCAACCTGCCGCTCATCCTACGTGCAGCGCTGCCGTGTTCATGACGCCTGCTCGATCTCCAGCGTTGCCTCTTCCTCTCTCTCTCTCTCCTGCCACAGGATGCTCGCTCTCCTTCTAGCCTCTGCGTACTTTTGTCTCTGAGTTGGTGCCATGCATGAGGTTCAAAGCTCACGAAACCATCTGACCAAGCATTAATTAGCCGACATCATTAACGTAGTCGTAGGAAGTTGTTCTCATACTGCTCCGTCTGAGTCCTGCTGCCCATGTGAAATTTTTGTCCATGCTTTGTTTGTTGTTTAACAGTTATTATTTCATTGCAATACTGCTTAATTACTGATCCAGGTTTCCCTTCCTGCAGCTTTTAATGTAATATTAGTGTAGCATGGAAGTTGATTGTGCTGCACTGAAATAGGTTTGTCTTCTCTGCTGGTATGGTATTTCTTATAAAGAAAAAAAATCGGGAATAAATATAGATCCATACATGAACGGTAAATAAATTAGTTCATATCGATAGAGTGGTAAGATTTAATTATGTGGACATGACATTCCAAGATTTCCTGTTGTACGAAGATATCATGTGTTTGATTTGTTCAAAAGATTTCCCTGCTACTCTATCAGTGGCTGGGATTTACTATTGCTAATCCCCGTAGAAGAAGTAGTGAAAGAATCATGTGTACACATGCATCAACGTGAATTCTGGTGCAGAACGTCTTCTTTCTATTCTCTGAGCAATAAGTGCTTTTTTACTAATCTGCAAATAGAATAACACAATCAATAAGAATCCTCCGCTTCTTCCACCTAATCAAGTGTTCTTTTTCCCGTGCCACAACACAATGGATATATTTTTTTTGCCGACTCCACCATTTTTGTGTGTCCCATGTTTTTTTGCAAAGTTAGAATCAACAAAAAGCAACACTAAGCATTACGACAAGGATGAGTCGAGTGGCCGGCGACGCGTTACGAGATGGCAATGTAGCTTTTCCTCTTGAATTTCCATGATGCTTGATGCAGAGGGGGAGCCAATGTACTGATGGAAGTTCAAAAGAGAAATGTAGGTTTGGTCGGTGAAATACAGTAGAAATTTCTACCATACTTGCTCTCATCCTCCTACCACTAGCGCAGTACTAAGTATTACGACAACAAGGAGTCCAATGGCCAGCGGCGCGTCTCACCTAGCTTGGAGAAAAGGGCCAGTGCCGCGCATGTTTCATTAGTCCATCTCATTTTAATTGATGATTCTCATATATTGAAATTTCTACTACTTATAATTAATCCTCCTCATGTCTTGATAGCCAAGTATTTCCTGATTTCTTCGGCTGAAAACTGGACCGATTGTGACTTTGTTCCAGTTTCGCTAATGTGTAGCTGGGATTTCTACTGCTGTAAGGCGTGAAGTACTGATAATGGTATTTATGATGCTGCGAATTCAATATATAATTTTGCTATTTTCATGCCTTTCTCCGTGTTCTTTTCTTGGTAGGTTATCCTTGCTGATCAGTTTATTCCATTTTGTAAAAGGGCAGCCGGTGCATGTAGCTCCCACTTGCGCAGTGTCCGGGGAAGGGTCCGACCACTTTGGGCTTATTTGTAGTATATTAAAATTCATGAACAATGTCAGTTAAATGCATGATATTCTTAGGTCGTATTTTCTCAAACATGAGTTTTTCTGTATTTTCCTACCTTATATGATTTGATTCATGGTTATGCCCGGTAGAGGAATGGATTTGTAGTTATGCACCCTTTAATTTTCATTCGTCTGTGCCTTGAGCGGAATTCGGTTACCTACATAGAGTGTACTTATGGTCTAAGGATTTACACCATGGAATCTATGAAAAGTAGCAAACATAACCTTCAGATTCATATAACTTGCGGTTATCTCTCTTCCAGGTACTTCCTCTGATAATCTGATATGTACTCTCAACTAAATAAGTAACAACTTATGTGTGCAGATTCACCACATTCGCCTCAGTTGATGAGTTTCTCATGTTGAGATTACCTTCGTAACATCGTCATTGTTTTTGTAAGTCTTTTGCATCTACACCATATTGTCCTTTCTAAGTATTTAAAAGCTCCTTTGAGATAGCTAACACTGTATTTCTTTTCCACCATTAATATTTTAGAGCTCGCAGATATATATATTTGGTGTTTCATTGTCCATTTTTTGCTGCAGAGTCCTACCTTTTTCTCAACTCTATCATGTTCGTGTTATCAAAACATGACACTTCACATGGTCCTTTTTTTCCCATATAACTTCTCTTTTGGCCGCAAATGTTTGTCATTTTTCCTTCTGTCGCATTACACCTAAACAAATTGAAAACAGTAATGAGATGTTACGTGGATCCATAAACAAATGATTGTTGAAACATTTCAATCCCACTAATCATGGTTGTTGTGATGTTAAAGGGACATGCTTCTATTAGCAACTCATCAATACATACTTATATTGTAATATCCTACTAAAACCCATGTAGATCCATAAGCATACTATTTGTTTCCTGTCAAATTGGTGAAGTATTCTGAAAAATAAGTTGTTCGACTCAATAATTATATTCTCTCTACTTGAAACCATAAGAGATTATAAGTGTTATGTTAATATTTCAATATATACTTATATAGATTTCCCGATATTCAACTTTTTGAGAAAAGTTCCCAACTAAGTTGTGAAAACTAATTCAGTTTCTTAATATCTACAGGTTCCTCAAAATGGCTAGCCCGTGTAGGTGCACGGGTCGATGACTAGTATATATAACAAGAATGCAATAATAGTCGTAATGCCATGCATTGTTTTATTAACAAATTGCGCTAAAGCAGAGTGATACAGATAGTGCGATAAGCAAAGAGTAGGACTATGTCCCTTCCAAGGGCAAGCTGAGAAATGATGTTAAATTGAATATTTCACTCGTTACTGTAATCAACCTGGGAATTCCGTGGTATAACGTAGCTGTCTGCCTCCTTGGTTGCTGCATCATGTGTTCGGCAATAGTGCTGCCGGACAGTGTTTCCAGAGATTAAGGTCCTGAAAGAAAAAGAAAAATAATCGAACGGGAAGTCCCTAGTGCGGTTTAGGCCACGTCTTGGGGCATGCCGCAGTTTTGCCCCCCTCCCCACCTGTGCCCATGGTATTTTTAATGCGTAATTATGTACGCGCGGCACGAGTTTTGCTGCTGGGCTGGAATTGGGGTGGCCGCCGTATTGCTACGCGAGCTCAGATCGCGCCAGGCGGTCTATTTGCCAATTGCCCCGAGCCCGCTTGAAGGTATCCGGGCTGTGAAGCGCCGAACTGGTTGATTGCCTTGAGAGGCTGCTTTGCGTTTCTGCTGCGAGGGCTGCGGTGTGCTCCTCTGTTTGGAGAGAGCGCTCTGTGTTTCCATTGACTGTAACAACTCCGCGAGGTCCTGACATCTTGAGCTTGAGGTACGCATAATGCGGTACCGCATTGAATCTAGCAAATGCGGTTCGCCCGAGCAGTGCATGATAACCACTGTGAAACGGGACTATATCGAAGATTAACTCTTCGCTTCGGAAGTTATCAGGGGATCCGAAGACCACTTCTAGTGTAATTGAGCCTGTGCAATGGGCCTCTACACCTGGAATGACGCCCTTAAAGGTCGTTTGTGTGGGTTTGATCCTTGAGGGGTCTATACCCATTTTGCACACTGTGTCCTGATAAAGCAGGTTCAGGCTGCTGCCGCCATCCATAAGGACTCGAGTGAGGTGAAATCCGTCAATGATTGGGTCTAGGACCAGAGCGGCGAATCCGCCATGACGGATACTAGTGGGATGGTCCCTGCGGTCGAATGTGATCGGGCAGGAGGACCAAGAGATGAATTTTGGGGCGACTGGCTCCAGCGCATATACGTCCCTGAGCGCACGCTTCCGCTCGCTCTTGGGGATGTGGGTTGCGTATATCATGTTCACCATCCACACTTGCAGGGGAAACCTCTTCTGTCCTCCAGTGTGCGGCTGCCGGGGCTCCTCCTCGTCATCGCTATGCGGCCCCTTGTCCTTGTTTTCGGCAATTAACTTGACGGCCTGCTTGAACACCCAACAATCCCTGTTGGTGTGATTGGCTGGCTTGTCTGGGGTGCCGTGTATTTGACACGAGCGATCGAGTATACGGTCCAAGCTGGACGGACCCGGCGTACTTTGTTTGAATGCCTTTTTCCGCTAACCGGGTTTAGAGCCTTTGAATCCGGCATTGACTGCCGTATCCTCAGTATTTTCACTGTTAATGCGGCGCTTATACTTGTTGCGACGTGACCTGCTATTGCAGTCCTTTGTATCTGAGGTACCATGGTTCTTTGATATGTTATTACTGCGAGCCAGCCAACTGTCTTCTCCCGCACAAAAGCGGGTCATGAGTGTCATGAGAGCTGTCATGGATTTCGGCTTTTCCTGACCAAGGTGCCGGGCTAGCCACTCATCTCGGATGTTGTGCTTGAAAGCCGCTAAGGCCTCCGCATCCGGACAGTCGACGATTTGATTTTTCTTTGTAAGGAACCGAGTCCAGAATTGCCTGGCCGACTCTTCTGGCTGCTGAATTATGTGGCTCAAATCATCAGCGTTTGGTGGTCGCACATAAGTGCCCTGAAAGTTGTCGAGGAATGCGGCTTCCAGATTTTCCCAATAGCTAATGGAGTCCGCTGGCAAGCTGTTAAGCCAATGCCGCGTTGGCCCCTTAAGCTTTAGTGGGAGGTATTTGATGGCGTGTAAGTCATCGCCGCGGGCCATGTGGATATGGAGGAGGAAGTCCTCAATCCATACTGCGCGATCTGTTGTGCCGTCGTATGATTCTATATTTACAGGTTTGAAACCTTCTGGGAATTGATATTCCATTACTTCGTCTGTGAAGCATAAGGGGTGTGCGGCGCCTCTGTATTGGGCTATATCGCGATGCAGCTCGAATGGGTCTTGCCCGCTGTGTTCAGTGTCGTGGTTCTAAGCCTGACAGTAGAGTGGGGGGTAGGTATTGAGAGGCAAGGTCCTAGCTATGGAGAGGTTGTAGCACAAGGGATGTACGAGTTCAGGCCCTTCTCGGAGGAAGTAACAGCCCTACGTCTCGGAGCCCGGAGGCGGTCGAGTGGATTATGTGTATATGAGTTACAAGGTGCCGAACCCTTCTGCCTGTGGAGGGGGGTGGCTTATATAGAGTGCGCCAGGACCCCAGCCAGCCCACGTAGGAGAGGGTTTAAGGTGAGTTAAGTCCGGGGCGTTACTGGTAACGCCCCACATAAAGTGCCTTTACTATCATAAAGTCTACTTGATTACAGGCCGTTGCAGTGCAGAGTGCCTCTTGACCTTCTGGTGGTCGAGTGAGTCTTCGTGGTCGAGTCCTTCAAGTCAGTCGAGTGTGTCTCTCGTTGGTCGACTGGAAGGCGACTTCTTCTAAGGGTGTCCTTGGGTAAGGTACTTTGATCAGGTCCATGACCCTACCCTAGGTACATAACCCCATCATTAGCCCCCGAATGGATTGAGGCTTCGAGTGAGGAAGGAGTTGATGTCGTTTCCGATTAACCTTTGTGCCCTGGTCGTGCGTTGTCCTGGACCAAAGAATCTCTTCGTCGACAGGGAGCAATTTGCCTTCAGTCGACTCGATCCATTCTATTTTTGCGTCGAGTGATCTTTCGGGTTTCGACGATCTCCGAGCGACGGATCACCGGAAACACCGCGTCTGACAGACTGATTTGCTGTTCGCGGATTCCGCGGGATGCGAAATTTGGGGACGCGCGCGAAGCGGGGCGGACCGCGGCGTTCGGATGGGACGGGGCATAGACGCCTTGATCTCCGCGCCGCCTTTTTCGCCACGTATCCCGTCTGCATAACTGCTCCCAGATATGATTAGATCGACGGGCCCACCTGTCATCCACTCGGAAGGGACCTTATAAATGTGCCCGGCGAGGATTTCTGTGCTGCGCCTCAGCATTCTCTCGCTCTCTCTGCTTCCTTCTTCTCCGCCCAGCGTGCTCGCTCTCGCCCCCGCACCACTTCCCCTCGCGCATCTCGCCGGCGACCATGGCCAAGGAGAAGACGGCGGCGCTGGAGCGCGCAAAGAAGGCGTCGGCGTCGGAGAAGGCGAAGGGGAGATCCACCAGCCGCGGAGGGTCCTCGTCCAGATCCCGCCTGCCGAAGGGCTGGGTCCAAGGAGACTGGATCCAGTCGACCATCACAGAGAATGACCTCCTCGACATGGCCAACGAGGGCTTGATCCCTCACGGAGCTGCGAGGCTTCCGGGGAAGGAGTGGCAGCCTCAGCCAGAAGAGGGTGAGTGTGTGCTTTTGGCCACCCATGTTGATCGTGGGTTTTCTTTGCCGCCGAGTGTTTTCTTCCGTGGCTTCTTGAATTTCTTCGGAGCGCAGCTCCACCACTTTACCCCAAAGTCCATTGCCTATCTTGCTGCATTCGTGTCCATGTGTGAGGGTTTCTTGGGCTGTCGACCGCACTGGGGTTTGTTCAAACATATATTCACGTGTCGCTCTCAGACCGTGAAGAAGGCGAGCCCAGGTGATGAGAGAACCCGAGTCGTCCAAATGTGTGGGGGTCTGGGGATCCAGGTGAGGAATAAGAGCACCTTCCCGCCCATGACCTTTCCCGAGTCCGTCAGAGGCTGGCAGTCGACTTGGTTCTACTGCCAGGTCCAGTCGACGCCAGGGCAGTCGAGTGGACTCCCTCCGTTTACCATGGACCGAGTGAACAAGCCTTCCCCTCTGAAGCTGATTCCGGAGGAGAAAGCTGACGTGAAGATGTTGATGGAGCGCGTGGTGCAGTTGGTTCGGGAGGGAGTGACGGGCATGGACCTCCTGGAGGTCTTCCTCAGGCGTCGCATCCAGCCCCTTCAGTTCCGGAGCCACTGCATGTGGTTGTACTGTGGGACCGAAGACGAGACTAGAGTCCATCCAGAAGCAGTCGACGACGTCACTCTGGAAAGATGGATGGCAGCCGTTACCGGAAACAAGGATAACCCACGCGAAGCGAGAAGGATTCCTCCACTCGACCACAACAGCGACCCAAACAAGGTACACTTGCCCTGCTCTCCACTGCGCTCTTGTCGCATCCATTTCTGTTTACCCTGTCGACTGGTCGACTGATCCTTGTCTGGACATCTGCTAGGCCCTCACCGAGCTGTACTCGATGCCCAATGGGGCACAAGCTTCGACCGAGGAGGGCGAGGCGAGCGGGGGCGAGAGCCAGGAAGAGGAGGAATGGGACTCGGATGTTGCAGAGGATGATGACGACGAGGATGATGATGACGGTGATGAAGATGACGTCGAGGACGAGGAAGAAGAGGAGGAGGAGGTCGTATCACCGCGCTCAGAAAGGCGGTCGAAGCTTATGCACGACCCTTCGACCGAACGTGGTAAGGGGGTTGCGACCGCCACTCAGTCGACCAAGCGCCCTCGAACCACCTCTCCGGTGCCGACTGAAAAGGCGCCGAAGCAGCCCAAGGCGGCCTCGTCGAAGCCGATCAAGCTCCTGCCGAAGATGAAGGTGTCCATCCCCACCATATCAGGGTAACCGTGTTGCTCATATTTTCTTATTTTGTGTGAACTTTGTCTCTGGTCGACGCTGAAGTTAGTCGACTGATCCTTTGGAGTTGCAGTGCTGCTACTTCTGAAACCTCGGCCCGGGCTGATGACCACGAGATGGAGGACGCAGCAACTTCGAACCCAGGTACTGTATTCTTAACGCTGTTCTTAGTCGACTGACTCGCGATCTCTGATCCTGATCTTTCTCTGTAGCTCCACCCAATACTGTTATCAATCTTCCTGATGATGATGAGGATGAAGAGCCGCTGCAGCGCAGGAGGAGTCGGAAAGCGTCCGCCAGTAAGGTGCCTCAGGACGTGACGGCGCCTGAGATTCTGACTGTGGAGGAAGAGAACACCACTCGACACACGGTGTCCTTCGCAAATCCACTGACGAGTGCTCAGCAGCCCTCCCTCTTCACGACGCACCACGTCCCAGAGGACCAAGCTGGCGCAGCGAAGGAGGCGATACGCCAGGCGGGACTCATGATGGAGCAGCTGAAGACCATCCGGGACGCGAGCCAGGCAGCTTATGACGCCAGTTCTGCCCTCCAAAGCAATGTCCAGGTCAGTCGACCGTTGTTTGTTCTGTTGGATATGCTACCAAAAACTTTTCTTTTCCGGAATCTATAGTAGTCACCCAGTGGGTGTGTCGAATGAACTCCGTGGTAGCGGGGGCACGCTGAGTGCACCCGCTGGGTGTAGTCCCCAAGGCTAAGGTCGACTGCTGGCAGTCGGCCTTAGGCTTTATGATGTCAATTTTTCTGTCAGTCGACTATGTCGACTGGATTTCACAAAACCGGTGGGGGCACGCTGAGTGCACCCACTGGGTGTAGTCCCCGAGACTGTGGTCGATTGCTTGCAGTTGATCACAGTCTTAGAGAATACATCTTTCTTTTTTTTTTGAGGTCGACTGGTCGACTTTGTCTTCAACAGGATTAGTGGGGGCACGCTGAGTGCACCCACTGGGTGTAGTCCCCGAGACTACGGTCGAATGCTTGTATTCGGCTGTAGTCTTAGAAACGTGAGTTTTTCCCTTTTTCACTCGGAAGTGAATTATGTTTGACATTTAGTCGATTGGTTCTTTGCAGAACTCTTGTGATCTTGTGGCTCGCTACTCAGAGCTGGAACACAAACATACTCAAGTCGAGCTGAGCTTGAAGCTGGTTCAGGAGAAGCTGACAAAGGCAAAGGAGGAGACCGAAGGTATGTTTGGTGAGACCTTGACGACTGCTTTTCCCCTTGCTTGTTTCAAAAATCTGATCTTGCTGTAACTTGCAGGTAAGGTAAGGGAGGCCCAACAGAAGAAAGACCTTGAGCTAGCTGAGAAGATCAAGCTTGCTGACGAGAAGTTAGCTTCAGTCACCAAGCTCGAACAAGACAATACCAATCTGAAAGCTGCTCTTGGGATTGCCAACAAGGAGGTCAGTCGACTGAAAACTGATAAAGCTGCCCTGACCGATCAAGTCGCCAAATTGACTGGGAAGAAAACTGATCTGGAGGCCTTCCTGAGTGGACTTGCCAAGAAGCTGTTTCTTATGCTTGAAGGTAAACCTCTATGCTTGGCAGACATTTCCAATTGTGATTTTCCATTCGACCATCTCCTTGACTTAGTGATCACCCTTGCAGAATTTTGTCAAAACTTTGAAGAAGAAACTAGCCGGCTGGAGCCGAACCTCGACCCCGTCAATTCTCCGGTGAACGATGAAGTTGCCATGGATGTTCTCCGACTGGAGTCCCGTGTTGCAGCTGTCGTGGACTATCTCGCAAGGCTGAAGGCCGCCACATCTCGCATCGACTCGACGCTTTGGCCTGAGGAGACACTTCAGAATGACCTTGAATCGCTGATGGCCCGGTTGAACACGATCCCTGGTCGAGTGCAGGAATGGAAGAAGTCCTCGGCTCGGTGTGGTGCAGATGTTGCTCTGTGTCTTGCCCGAGTCCACTGTAAGGATGCACGAGAAGAGAAGCTGGCGGCCCTTCGGGTGGCCAATACCAAGAAGCACGACTTTAGGTCCTTTATGGAAACTTTCCTTGCAGCTGCCACTCGGATCGCCGACGGAATTGACCTTGATGAATTCGTTGCTCCTTCCACTTCTGGCTCGACGCTTTTAAATTTGCCTCGGTATGCCGAGTGGAATTGTAACCGATAAACCTTAACAGGCTTAACGCCTGAGCACTCTCGGTTCCTTTAGATATCGATTCAAACTTGAATTTGGTGCTTGAATATGATTGCCTTTGGCTCGAAATGTCTTTTGCAGGTTCAAAGCAAGGCGCCTTTACTGCAATCGACTTATTCTTCAGTCCACTTAGGCGAGCACTGGGCTGCAGCTAAGCCTCCGAGTGAGAGGTTTACTCTTCACTCGGCAGGATTTTGATAACTTAGGCGAGTGCTTGGACTGCAGCTAAGCCTCCGAGTGAGAGGGTTGCTCTACACTCGGTAGGATTTTGATAACTTAGGCGAGTGCTTGGACTGCAGCTAAGCCTCCGAGTGAGAGGGTTGCTCTACACTCGGTAGGATTTTGATAACTTAGGCGAGTGCTTGGACTGCAGCTAAGCCCCCGAGTGAGAGGGTTGCTCTACACTCGGTAGGATTTTTGTAACTTAGACGAGCACAGGTCTGCAGCTAAGCTCCCGAGTGGAAGGCTGGCTTACCACTCGGTAGGATTTTTATAACTTAGGCGAGCACAGGGCTGCAGCTAAGCCCCCGAGTGGAAGGCTGGCTTACCACTCGGTAGGATTTTTATAACTTAGGCGAGCACAGGGCTGCAGCTAAGCCCCCGAGTGGAAGGCTGGCTTACCACTCGGTAGGATTTTTATAACTTAGGCGAGCACAGGGCTGCAGCTAAGCCCCCGAGTGGAAGGCTGGCTTACCACTCGGTAGGATTTTGATAACTTAGGCGAAACAGATTCGCAGCTAAGCCTCCGAGTGGGAGTCTGGCTCGCCACTCGGTAGGATTTTTACAAACTTAGGCGAAACGGATTCGCAGCTAAGTCACCCACTGAGGGGGAATTTTATTGGACAAAAATAAAAAGCGACAGAAATTATGGAGGGACTATGACACTATTATTTTGAGGTCCATGAACTACAGAAGTACTTTATTGCAACTCATCCGAGTGATAAAACTTAAGTGTAAAATGGGCGGAGTAGCTCCGCGTTCCAAGCTCGGGGCTCGTCGATATTATGCTCGACGTTGTAAAGACGGTACGCCCCGTTGTGGAGAACCTTGGTGACAATGAAGGGACCTTCCCAAGAAGGAGCAAGCTTGTGTGGTTTGTGCTGATCCACTCGGAGAACCAAATCTCCTTCCTGAAAGGCTCGACCTCTCACATTTCTGGCGTGGAAACGACGCAAATCTTGTTGGTAAATGGTCGACCGGATCAGAGCCATCTCCCTTTCTTCCTCTAAAAGGTCGACTGCGTCTTGCCGCGCTTGTTCAGCCTCTGCTTCGTTGTAGATTTCAACTCGAGGAGCATTGTGGAGAAGATCACTCGGCAAGACTGCTTCAGCTCCGTAGACCAAGAAGAATGGAGTTCTTCCGGTCGACCGATTAGGTGTGGTCCGCAGTCCCCAGAGTACTGAGGGAAGTTCGTCGACCCAAGCTCCAGCCGCGTGTTTGAGATCACGCATCAGTCGAGGCTTCAATCCCTTAAGAATCAGTCCATTAGCTCGCTCTGCTTGTCCATTCGACTGCGGATGGGCGACTGAAGCGTAGTCGACCCGTGTGCCCTGGGAGTTGCAGAAAGCTCTGAATTCCTCTGAGTCAAAGTTCGACCCATTATCCGTAATGATGCTGTGTGGGACTCCATATCTGAATATTAGTTCCCTGATGAAGCTTACAGCAGTACCGGTGTCAAGGCTCTTGATTGGTTTAGCCTCGATCCACTTGGTGAACTTGTCGACTGCCACCAGTACATGCGTGAAGCCACTTCGTCCTGTTCTCAAAGGACCGACCATGTCTAATCCCCATACTGCGAAAGGCCAGACGAGTGGAATGGTCTTCAGAGCCGACGCAGGCTTGTGTGACATATTCGAGTAGAATTGACATCCCTCGCACTTATCCACTATCTCTTTTGCCATCTCATTCGCCTTTGGCCAGTAAAATCCGGCTCGGTATGCTTTGGCCACGATGGTCCGAGAGGACGCATGATGACCACAGGTCCCCGAGTGAATATCATTGAGGATGAGTCGACCTTCTTCTGGTGTTATGCACTTCTGACCAACTCCAGTCGCGCTTTCTCTGTATAATTGTCCTTTGATTACGGTAAAGGCCTTAGATCGACGGACGATTTGTCGAGCCTCTTCCTCATCCTCCGGAAGCTCTTTCCTCAGGATATATGCGACATACGGAATCGTCCAGTCGGGAATGACCACCAAAACCTCCATGATCAAGTCGACCACCGCTGGGACTTCAACTTCAGTCGGATCTGTGGCACTCTTGGGCTGTGGAGTTTCTTCGGTGAAAGGATCCTCTTTGACTGACGGAGTGTGTATATGCTCCAAGAACACACCACTCGGAACGGCTTCTCTCTTGGAACCTATCTTTGCTAGATCATCAGTTGCTTGATTTTTCAGTCGACTTCTGTTTCCGACTGGTGTTTCCTTTTTCCGACTGACTCGGCTTGTGCTTGCCGCTTCGGAGTCGGTCTTCTTCTTCGCCGTTGGCGTACTTGGTAGCAATCTCCATCATCCGACTCAAAGTCATGTCACTAGTTCGACCAAACTTCAAACTCAGTTCTCTGTTCTTGACGCCATCTTTGAAGGCGCAGACTGCCTGATGATCGGACACATTCTCCACAGTGTGGTGCAAAGTGATCCACCTCTGAATATACTCTCTGAGAGTCTCATTAGTTTTCTGCACGCAGACTTGCAACTCTGTCAATCCAGCTGGTCGCTTGCAAGTTCCTTCAAACGTCCTGATGAACACTCGGGACAGATCTTCCCAAGTGTAAATGCTGCTAGGAGGTAACTGAGTCAACCATGCCCTGGCAGAACCTTCCAGCATGAGGGGCAAATGCTTCATGGCCACCTCGTCGTTCCCACCACCAATCTGAACTGCCACTCGGTAGTCTTCAAGCCAAGTTTCAGGCTTAGACTCACCAGTGAACTTGCTGACTCCTGTTGCCAACCTGAAGTTGGGAGGAATAACTGCGGCTCTGATAGCTCTGCTGAAACATTCAGGACCAGAAACATGCGCTCGACTGCTTGTGGGTACGTCTCTGTCGAGTGCACCTCGATGGGCTCTGTTCCGGTCGACCAACCCTTGCACGATAATGGATCGCGCGTCGAAGCCTGGTTCTCTGGGGTCGACTGGAACCCTACGCCCTGTACTGTACTGACGCCTATCATCTGGCTGCCGAGGAGCGTAAGACCCACCCCTCGGAGGGGAATAGGGCACTCGACGCCTATCATCTCGGTCGAGTCTGTCGCCATATTGATCTCGCCGATTCTCGCGCCCTTCGCGCCGCAGAGGCGATCTGGGGCTGTGCGCCGACTGAACCGTATTCACAGTGACGGATCGACTGTGAATTCTGTTGCGCGACTGAGACACGGCTGAATTCTGATCTCCTGCTGCCCGGAGCAGATCCCTGATCTGCAGCAAACCTCTGCCAGCTTCCGACTGCGAAGGCTGGATGGACTCTGATATACGGGTCGCAGCTGCTAAATTCTGAATTGGGGTTCGATATACCTGAGTCGGCGGGAAGAGTTGACGTCGACTGGTGTCGGGAACTCGTTGCCGCGCGCGCTCGTCGAGTGCTCGCTGAAGGTTCTCCAGTCGAGTGCGCTCGGCCAAATTGGCCAGACGCGCCTCCTCCAAGGCACGAGCCTCGGGGGTTTCTCCTGCGATGGGAATACGCAGGGGATCCTCGTTCCTGCGGCGAAGTTCCTCTCTTTGCAGAGAGTCGAGTGGCTCGGGCTGGTACTCTTCGTAGCCTCGTGTAGGGTCGCCGCCGTCACCTGCTCCACCACCACGGGCGAAGCCAGGGGGACTGTGGGGTCCGTCGACCATCAAGATTTCCGCCGCTGGATCACTGCTACCGCACTCGGATGCAGTCTCTACGGAGCCAGTCGACTGATCGAACAAGCCGTAGAGAGGTTCGTCGGGCTCGATTGCCGCAACTTGGGTGGTGGCCGATTGGCGAGCCACCGCGTGCCTCACCCATCGCTGAAACCTCGACCGGCCTGAGCGCTTGCGCTGGCGGGAGACCGGGAGGGTGGACGATAAAGGAACCGACCGATACTGGGTCGACGGTTGCCGCAGCAGAACGCCACGGACACATGCGCGAAAATGCGTCGCACCGCGGACGGGGAGCGCATCCACGTCGAGTGGAGCCTCCTGGAGCCATGCGGAGTCGTCGACGATGAAGGCGAGAGTGCCGAGACGGATCTCTTGACCCTCGACCAAAACTCCAGCAGACACCATGACGAAAGTACTCGGAAGAATCGCAACTTCTCCACAAAATCGCTAAAACACCAGCCCCACGGTGGGCGCCAACTATCGTGGTTCTAAGCCTGACAGTAGAGTGGGGGGTAGGTATTGAGAGGCAAGGTCCTAGCTATGGAGAGGTTGTAGCACAAGGGATGTACGAGTTCAGGCCCTTCTCGGAGGAAGTAACAGCCCTACATCTCGGAGCCCGGAGGCGGTCGAGTGGATTATGTGTATATGAGTTACAAGGTGCCGAACCCTTCTGCCTGTGGAGGGGGGTGGCTTATATAGAGTGCGCCAGGACCCCAGCCAGCCCACGTAGGAGAGGGTTTAAGGTGAGTTAAGTCCGGGGCGTTACTGGTAACGCCCCACATAAAGTGCCTTTACTATCATAAAGTCTACTTGATTACAGGCCGTTGCAGTGCAGAGTGCCTCTTGACCTTCTGGTGGTCGAGTGAGTCTTCGTGGTCGAGTCCTTCAAGTCAGTCGAGTGTGTCTCTCGTTGGTCGACTGGAAGGCGACTTCTTCTAAGGGTGTCCTTGGGTAAGGTACTTTGATCAGGTCCATGACCCTACACTAGGTACATAACCCCATCATTCGGCCCGGCCAGATTTGCTTTTATTGTATTCGGCGTGATGTTTGTCATCTCGCAAAGTGGTGTGCCCTCGTGATCCGTAGATCGATCTTGAATGCTTTTCCTTGTCCTCCAATATGTCTCGCAGCTCTGGCGTATCTCCCCATGCCTGTTTATTTGAATGGCGTTGGGGTGGAGGCTGAGCTTTTGGCTGGAATGCCTCTCTATCACGGCCATGAGGTGGCCGATCAGCCGTATCATACGCTTCTTCCTCCAATCGGGGTAGTAACCTACGCCTTGGGTAACTCTTGGAGGGGCGCTCGAGTTTATATTCCTCGGCCGCGAGGACTTCAGTCCATTTGTCAGCTAGCAGATCTTGATCAGCTTCAAGCTGCTGCTGCTTTTTCTCCAGGCTATTTGCCGTGGACATAAGCCGGCGCTTGAAGCGCTCTTGTTCGACAGGATCCTCTGGTACGGCGAATTCATCGTCACCGAGGCTTGCCTCGTCTTCAGAGGGGAGCATGTGATTGTCATCCTCCTCCTCTCCGTCTGCCACTCTCTCAGGAGAGCTGGCTCCTCCATCCTCCTGCTCTAAATCTTGCTAGAGGGGTTTGTTGTTTTCTTCGGCACTATCCGGAGTGTTATTATCTCATGTGCCGGCATCACCACTTTTGCTTTGGCGGGACTTAGAGCGGCGTCGCTGACGTCGGTGTTTGGGTTGCTTCTTGGAGGGGTCATCCTCCACTATCCCGTCGCCATTGCCTTCTTTGGGTGTATCCACCATGTATATGTCATATGACGAGGTGGCTTTCCAGTGCCCTATAGGTGCTGGTTCATGTTCGTCTCCTACATCGTCGTCCATACCGTCAATGTCTTCAGAGTCGAAGTCGAGCATGTCGGTTAAATCATCGATAGTGGCTACGAAGTGGGTGGTGGGTGTGCGTTGAAATTTTCGTCGTCCGCATCCCAATCCTATTGGTCATAATCCGGCCAGGGCTCTCCTGACAAAGAGAGAGACCTTAGTGAATTCAGAATGTCGCAGAAGGGCGAGTGCTAAAAGATATCCGCGCCAGTGAATTCCATGATCGGCGCCCAATCGGATTCGATTGGCAGGGGCACAGATGGTTCGGAGTTTGGAAAAGAGTCCGGCACCTTGGAGTCACGGGCTGCGCAGAGGGTTAGGCTGGTGTTCGGCTCGATCGCCATTGAGACTGCAGCCCCTGAGGCGGTGTCTAACCACCCGTCCTCGACTGGCGCAGTTGGCTCCGAGCTAAGGGTCGGAGCTGATACGGGCGCAGCCTCTGGGGTACTGTTCGGCGGTAGAGCTAGGTCATACCCATCGCGACAGTGCGGCGCGCCCGGCTGTGGCTTGAATCCGTCGAAGATCAAGTCTCCGCGGATGTCGGCCGTGTAGTTCAAACATCCAAATCTGACCTGATGGCCAGGGGCGTAGCTTTCAATCTGCTCCAGATGGCCAAGGAATTAGCCCGCAGTGCAAAGTCGCCGAATACGAAGATCTGTCCGGGGAGAAAAGTCTCACCCTGGACCGCATCTCTATCGATGATAGTAGGAGCCGTCAAGCCTAACGGCGACGACACAGAGGAACTCTCAATGAAAGCACCAATGTCGGTGTCAAAACCGGCGGATCTCGGGTAGGGGGTCCCGAACTGTGCGTCTAGGCCGGATGGTAACAGGAGGCATGGGACATGATGTTTTACCCAGGTTCGGGCCCTCTTGATGGAGGTAAAACCCTACGTCCTGCTTGATTTATATTGATGATATGGGTAGTACAAGATTAGATTTACCACGAGATCAGAGAGGCTAAACCCTAGAAGCTAGCCTATGGTATGATTGTATGTTATGGTTGTTGTCCTACGGACTAAAACCCTTTGGTTTATATAGACACCGGAGAGGGTTAGGGTTACACAAGGTCGGTTACAAAGGAGGAGATATCCATATACGTATTCGCTAGCTTGCCTTCCATGCCAAGTAGAGTCCCATCCGGACACGAGACGAAGTCTTCAATCTTGTATCTTCATAGTCTAACAGTCCGGCCAATGGAGATAGTCCAGCTGTCCGGAGACCCCCTAATCCAGGACTCCCTCACTCACCGAATACAACTCAGGAGACTTGGACCCTACGTCAAGGCACGTAACAGGAGGCCACGAGGTAGGGGGCGCGCCCTACCCTACCAGGCGCGCCTCCACCCTCATGGGCCCCATGTTGCTCCACCGACGTACTTCTTCCTCCTATATATATCCATGTACCCCCAAACGATCAGATACGGAGCCAAAAACCTAATTCCACCGCCGCAACTTTCTGTATCCATGAGATCCCATCTTGGGGCCTGTTCCGGAGCTCCGCCGGAGGGGGCATCGATCACGGAGGGCTTCTACATCATCATCCAAGCCCCTCCGATGAAGTGTGAGTAGTTTATTTCAGACCTACGGGTCCATAGTTAGTAGCTAGATAGCTTCTTCTCTCTTTTTGGATCTCAATACGATGTTCTCCTCTCTCTCTCGCGGAGATCTATTCGATGTAATCTTCTTTTTGCGGTGTGTTTGTTGAGACCGATGAATTGTGGGTTTATGATCAAGTCTATCTATGAATAATATTTGAATCTTCTCTGAATTCTTTTATGTACGAATGGTTATCTTTGCAAGTCTCTTCGAATTATCAGTTTGGTTTGGCCTACTAGATTGGTTGTTCTTGCCATGGGATAAGTGCTTAGCTTTGGGTTCGATCTTGCGGTGTCCTTTCCCAGTGACAGAAGGGGCAGCAAGGCATGTATTGTATCGTTGCCATCGAGGATAACAAGATGGTTTTTTTTATCATATTGCATGAAACTATCCCTCTACATCATGTCATCTTGCTTAAGGCGTTACTCTGCTTTTAACTTAATACTCTAGATGCATGCTGGATAGCGGTCGATGAGTGGAGTAATAGTAGTAGATGCAGGCAGGAGTCGGTCTACTTGTCTCAGACCTGATGCCTATATACATGATCATACCTAGATATTCTCATAACTATGCTCAATTCTGTCAATTTCTCAACAGTAATTTGTTCACCCACCGTAGAATACTTATGCTCTTGAGAGAAGCCACTAGTGAAACCTATGGCCCCCGGGTTTCTTTCTCATCATATTAATGTCCATCACTTTATTATTGCTTTGCTTTTTCCTTTGCTTTTACTTTTTACTTTGCATCTCTATACCAAAAATACCAAAAATATTATTTATCATCTCTATCAGATCTCACTTTCGTAAGTGACCGTGAAGAGATTGACAACCCCTAAGTGCGTTGGTTGCGTTAAGCTATTGTTTTTGTGTAGGTACGAGGCACTCGTGCGTAGCCTCCTACTGGATTGATACCTTGGTTCTCAAAAACTGAGGGAAATACTTACGCTACTTTGCTGCATCATCCTCTCCTCTTCGGGGAAATCCAACGCAGTGCTCAAGAGGTAGCATGGCGTCCTGGAGATTATTTTCTCCTGCCTGACCCGCGTAAGCACGCGCTCACCAGCATTTAGCTGTCGACTAGCATGTTTCGTATTCTCCGACACGGCCTCCGGATTCACTCCGGAGTCAACTACAACATCTATTGTTAGATTTGCATGCCTGTCGCATACTATCTGGTACTTGTCACTCTTTGCAATGGAAACAAGTGTTACCAGAGGGGGCCTTCTCGGACTCCTTCAATGCGGCAACCGCGGCCCATAGCTGGGCTTTGAACTCTTCCAGCTCTTGAGACAATTGGGTATTCTTCTCTGTAGGAACCTGCACAATTCATGATCCTTAAATCAGTTGTGTCAACTGTTTCGAGTCTCAGGGGCTACTGATATATATAATCGTAAGATTTTCTTACCCATATATCCTTTACATACTAGTCCGTGGCTCTGGCAAGACCGTTTTGAGCAGCATGGATGTACGCGTCTCCTGAGTTGAAGGCATCAAACGCCTCTTGGGAGAAACAAGCATCACGGAGTACGGCCCGGCGACGAATGTGATTCATGGCGCTCTCCACTTTAGAATTTGTAGCAGATAGTCTATCCGCATCCTCTGAAGGAGGAGCATCCGGTGTTCGTCCCATGTTAGCTTCCGCCTCTATATCTGGCCCTGGAGCCCGACTAGTGGTGGCGTGATCGGCAACCTCTTCGGATATTGTCCGGCGAGCATTTTTCCTACTAGGAAGCATGGACGTCATTATATTTTAAAAAAAGACGAGAACCACGGAGCGAGGTTCTGTATCATACCTCTGCGCCGGCGTCTCAGTCCTGACCGCCTTCCTTTTTAGCCTACTCGGCTTCGGTGTCCCTTGTCGGTGAGTCACTTTGGGTTCGGCATGGCGTCCCGAGGGCCTTCCCTGTCAAACACCATATGTGTACGGTAGGTGAAGTGCATAAAGGGGATCCTTCTTGGACGTTGGGACTCCGGTTTTTCTTACATGCGATGCAGGAGTAGCCCAGGATAGTCGGCTATGATGGCCACCATGGCATCATCGCAGCTCAATTGATACAATGTCATGTCGATCAGCTCCACAAGTATGTCCAGATCCTCTTCGAGTCCGGGATCGAGGGCCCAGTCAGGGTCCTCCGGTTGTGGAGGTGGGCTGTTGACCTCCCTTACAACTTTTCGCAGTTCTTGCCATGAAATGGCAAGGTGAGTATTTATGACGAAGAATGCGGGAAGGTTGGGAGTAAAAAGTGACAGCTCACCCAGCTTGGAGGGTTGTACATGGAGAATCCATCCCGTGGCTTAATACGGATGAACTCCTCTTCCTCTCCCTTGAACAAGTTGTACAGAATTTTTGCTAGAGCAACAGCTGAGTCTGGTCCCTTATGCCCGCAGCGGGTGGCATCATCTTCCCCGTTAAAGCGCCACATGGGGTGCCCTCGATATTGAAGTGGCTGCACCCCCCGCATTATACATATTGACATAACCTCGATTATTGTCAGTCCTGATTGAGCTAGCACTTTTATCCGCCCCAGCAGGTAAAGGACTTCTCCATTATCTTCCTCTTGAGGGCTCCGTGGGCGCCAGCTTCGGCCTTTCTTCAAAGGGGCATCGTCAAACTCGGGAAGACCCGCCCGAATAGGATCTGGAAGGGGAACGTCCTCCATGTAAAACCACTCCGAAGGCCAGTCTTCGGACGTCTTCTTCGGGGTACTAGATAGGTATCCAGTCCCGGCGATGCGCCATATTTTGGCTCCGTCCACTTGATATATTGACCCCTTCTGTGTACGGGGCACAATGCAGAATAGGCTCTTCCACAGCTTGAAATGAGCTTTGCAGCCCAGAAACAGCTCACAAAGGGCAACATAGCCATCTATGTGTAATATGGAAGCAGGGGTGAAATTATGCAATTGGAGGCCATAAAACTCCATAAGCCCGCGGAGGAACGGATGGATTGGAAATCCAAGTCCCCTTAGTAAATAAGGGACGAGGCATACCCGCTCCCCCTTGGAGGGATTGGGGAAGTTCTCCGCTTGCTCCCCGCCATTATAGGTGGCGAGCCGGGCTCGAATGGGGACCATATACGCTAGGGGAGAAATCCCTAGGTTTGTAACTCTACTAATTGGCTGTGCGGGATGGAACACTTCTCCCAATCACTGGGCTTAGGGCTACGGGAGCAGGAGGAAGAGCTGCGATGGTCGGCCATGTTGGAATGGATTTTTTCGAGTGCACTCCGATGGATACTCGCCGTGGGAGGATGGTGTGGTGTGGATCTAAGAATCCCCGTCTCTTTAATAGGAAGTTTACTTACATGACTAGGGTGGCAAATGTAAAAATTCCCTGGCTCCTCGCATTCGCTCGACACATGGAAGATAGCCCTTATTGGGCGCGGAAGCCAAGAAGTGCAACATTTATGGGGAGCCGGACACTACTCAACAGATATTCAGAATTTGGAGAAGAACCCACCTTGCAATGCCGAAGACAATCTGCGTGCCGGACTCATCCTCATTAAAGCTTGGTTCGGGGGCTACTGAGGGAGTCCTGGATTAGGGGGTCTCCGGACAGCCGGACTATATCCTTTGGCCGGACTGTTGGACTATGAAGATACAAGATTGAAGACTTCGTCCCGTGTCCGGATGGGACACTCCTTGGCGTGGAAGGAAAGCTTGGCAATACGGATATGTAGATCTCCTCCCTTGTAACCGACTCTGTGTAATCCTAGCCTCCTCCGATGTCTATATAAACCGGAGGGTTTAGTCCGTCGGACAAAAACAATCATATCATAGGCTAGCTTCTAGGGTTTAGCATCTTCGATCTCATGGTAGATCAACTCTTGTAATACTCATATCATCAAGATCAATCAAGCAGGACGTAGGGTATTACCTCCATCGAGAGGGCCCGAACCTGGGTAAACATCGTGTCCCCCCGCCTCCTGTTACCATCTGCCTTAGGCGCATAGTTCGGGACCCCCTGTAACGCCCCGAGACCGATGTGCCAGGTGTCCTCCGCTTATTCGATGTTGTTGCCTTGTCTTTCCTTGCGTGT
Source organism: Triticum dicoccoides (assembly GCF_002162155.2). Classification (NCBI taxonomy): domain Eukaryota; kingdom Viridiplantae; phylum Streptophyta; class Magnoliopsida; order Poales; family Poaceae; genus Triticum; species Triticum dicoccoides. The sequence continues at coordinate 20,333,223 of NC_041380.1, forward strand.
CATGCATTTCATATCATGTCATCATGTGCATTTCATTTGCATACTTGTTCGTCTCATGCATCCGAGCATTTTCCCTGTTGTCCATTTTGCAATCCGGCGCTCCTATGTCATCCGGTGTCCCTTTTCTACCTCTCGTGTGTGGGGGTTAAACATTTCTGGATTGGACTGAGACTTGCCAAGCGGCCTTGGTTTACTACCGCTAGACCTCCTGTCTAGTTTCGTACCATTTGGACTTCGTTTGATGCTCCAACGGTCAACCGAGGGACCGAGAAGGCCTCATGTGTGTTGCAGCCCAACACCTCTCCAAAGTGGCCCAAAACCCACCTAAACCCCCTCTATCATCTCGGTCATTTGATCACGATCGGGTGGACGAAAACCGCACCTCATTTGGACTCTCCTAGCTCCCTCTACCTATAAATATGTGGCCCTTCTCGAATTCTCACGCAGATCTAACCCTAGCCTTCCACCTCCTCGCGCCGCCGGACACGTCCACCTACGGCCGGACATGTCCGCTCCGCCGTCCACCTCACCTCCACCAATCAGAGGACGCCACCTCAACTCCGCCGCCGACTCCAGCGAATCCGCCGCCGCCATGTGTCGCTCGCGCCCCCTCTCTCTCCTCCCGCGCCCGCCGTGGCCCGCGGAACCCGGATCGGGCCCGCGCGGGCCTAGAGCCACTGCCGCCCGCGCGCCAGGCGCCCCCGCTTGTCGGACCTCTCCGCCGCCGCCTCTCTCTCGCCGGGGTTCGCCGGGACCTCGCCGGAACTCCTCGGCGTCCGCGCCCGCAGCCATGCCCGCGCGCCACCGCGCCTCACCATCGTCGGAGCTGCCGCCCCGCCGCCGTCCCAAGCTTCTCCGGCCAGCGCGGCGAAGCCGGCCGGCTCCCGCGCCCGGAGGCCTCCGCCCACCCAGCCGGCGCCCTGCTCCTCCGCCGCCATCGCCGCTCCCCGCACCGGCGTACGTCGCTGGAGTTCGCGTCACCTCGCCGGAGATTCGATCCGGCCAGATCTGGACCGGAGTGGATCAGATCCACCAACCCCGCCATCCAAACGCCTCCCCGCATCCCGAATCTCTCCATCCCGCACCACCTCGTCCGCCCGTTGACTTTTCCGGAGGTATAATTCCACTAAGTCCCCGAGTTTTCTAGATTTAAATGCCCATGTTCATCATGTCGTAACTTTGCATCCGTAGCTCCATTTTGCGCATGTAGCATATCAAAATGTTCGCCTCAAAGAGCACATCATTTCATCTCATTGCATCATTCTCATTTGAGTTCATCTTGGTGCCCGAAATGCTGTTGGAAGAGAGCTATTTGAGTTAATTGTCAGATCTGCTGCACCAAATAGCTATTTGTCATTTTTGCCATGATTATTGTGTGCATGATATGCCCATGAGCTCTACATGAGTTTTTATTATATGCTTTTCCATCTTTCCATAGGTGCTATCCATGTATTTTTGTGATGTGTGTGGTGACTAGCACAAGCTTTCCAAGCGGAGCATTCGTTAATGCTGATTTCAGGGACTTAGCAATTCCACTAAGCCCTTGATCTGTTTTTATCAATATGCCATATGTTCATGTTGTTTCCTAGTGATCCGTGCCTCTTTTGAGGATGATCAGTAAGGATGTTTTGTTAATATTGTAGTGCTCTATCCATCCATGTCTTTGTTTGCATTTATGGAGCACCCTAGCTTGAGTCAATCGAGCTCTACTTTTGCTATTTCGTGAATCTGGGCAGATTGTCTACTTGTTAGCGATTTTGCCGAGGATGTTGTAGTTGATCCGTGGATGATATGTTGTTGTTCTTGTCATGTCTAGCTTGTATAATGTGTATTCTTGATGGGTGTATGCTTAGATTGTCATGACATGATCTGTAGTGAGTGTATCGAGCTCGTAAACATGCCTACTTGATATCTGATTTGCATGATCCAGTAATTTCACTAAGTCTATGATCTGTTTAAGTTTTTGCCATGTTCTCATGCTTGCAATTGTATTTTCTGATCCCTTTTGGCTCAAGGTCACTAAGGGACTTTTGTTAAGCTCTTTGAGTAGCTCCATGCCGTGCTTTACTTTTCCATGTTAAGTTCCTGTAGCTTATAGTTTTCTTGCTCCAAAGTGTGCTATCTGATCTGAAATTCTAGACAAGTGTTAATTTCATTAAGTGTGAAATCTGTTTACCAATTGCACTTTTGCCATGCTTGTTTGAACCTGTTAATGGATGAATTGGCCGTAGCTCAGTGTTCATCTTTTGTTAAGCTTCATGAGTGGATCCCTACCATGTATTTTTTTGCATGTTTGAGTGCTGTAGCTTAATTATCTTGATGCATTTAGTTGGCTACTTGTTGTTTATCGCAGACCGGTGCCATATTTGTTTTGCTTGCCATTTCCAAACCGTGTCTCCGATTCCGGTGTTCTTTATATCGATTTCAACCGAAATCACCTCACCTTTCCAGTGGCACACTTGTATTTCCACGTTGAGGCCAGGTTCATGCATTCCTTGTCCAACCATGCATATGCATCGCATATCGCATCCCGCAGGTCATACCATGTTCATGTGTTGGTTGTTTACTATGTTGTGTGCTTCTTTTCGGTGTTTGATTCTTTGGGTTGGTTCCGGTAACGTCGCGTTTGTGAGGACCCGTTCGTCTACGTCCGTTTGTCTTCTTCATGGACTCGTTCTTCTTCCTTGCGGGATTTCAGGCAAGATGATTATACCCTCGAAATCACTTCTATCTTTGCTTGCTAGTTGCTCGCTCTTTTGCTATGCCTATACTGCGATACCTACCACTTGCTTATCATGCCTCCCATATTGTTGAGCCAAGCCTCTAACCCACCTTGTCCTAGCAAACCATTGTTTGGCTATGTTACCGCTTTGCTCAGCCCCTCTTATAGCGTTGTTAGTTGCAGGTGAAGATTGAAGTTTGTTCCTTGTCGGAACATGGAGATGTTGTTCCTTGTTTGGAACATGTTTACTTGTTGGGATATCACAATATATCTTATTTAATTAATGCATCTATATACTTGGTAAAGTGTGGAAGGCTCGGCCTTATGCCTGGTGTTTTGTTCCACTCTTGCCACCCTAGTTTCCGTCATATCGGTGTTATGTTCCCGGATTTTGCGTTCCTTACGCGGTTGGGTTATAATGGGAACCCCTTGACAGTTCGCCTTGAATAAAACTCCTCCAGCAATGCCCAACCTTGGTTTTACCATTTGCCACCTAGCCTTTTCTTTCCCTTGGGTTCTGCAGACTCAAGG
>NC_041380.1:20336786-20343779 GCF_002162155.2 Triticum dicoccoides
AACTCGAGGGATGGTTTTAATTGTATGGACTGCTCATCTAAGTGTGCCCTGAGAACGATATATGTGCAGCTCCTATCGGGATTTGTCGGCACATTCGGGCGGTGTTGCTGGACTTATTTTACCATTGTCGAGGATGTCTTGTAACCGGGATTTCGAGTCTGATCGGGTCTTCCCGCTAGAAGGAATATCCTTCGTTGACCGTGAGAGCTTGTGATGAGCTAAGTTGGGAAATCCCTACAGGGATTTGAACTTTCGAAAGCCGTGCCCGCGGTTATGGGAAGATGGGAATTTGTTATTGTCTGGTTGTAGAAAACCTGAAGTTGACCTTAATTAAAATGCACCAACCACGTGTGTAACCGTGATGGTCTCTTTCTGGTGGAGTCCGGGAAGTGAACACGGTGTTGGAGTAATGCTTGACGTAGGTTGTTCTAGGATCACATCTTGATCATAGTTTCTCGACCGTGCTTTGCCTTCTCTTCTCGCTCTCATTTGCGTATGTTAGCCACCATATATGCTAGTCGCTTGCTGCAGTTCCACTTCATACCTTTACCTTACCCATAAGCTTAAATAGTCTTGATCGCGAGGGTGCGAGATTGCTGAGTCCACGTGGCTCACAGATACTTCCAAAACCAGCTTGCAGGTGCCGATGAGTCCGTGCCGATGACGCAACCAAGCTCAGGAGGAGCTCGATGAAGATCTTGTCCTTTGTGTTGTTTCGTTCTAGTTGATCAGTAGTGGAGCCCAGTTGGGGTCGATCGGGGACCTTGTCCCATTTGGGGTTCTTCCTTTATTTTGGTTCCGTAGTCGGACCTTGATTGTATTTGTGTGATGTAATGCTTTATTCATGTATTGTGTGAAGTGGCGATTGTAAGCCAACTATGTATCTTTTCCCTTATGTATTACATGGGTTGTGTGAAGATTACCTCACTTGCGACATTGCTTTCAATGCGGTTATGCCTCTAAGTCGTGCTTCGACACGTGGGAGATATAGCCGCATCGAGGGCGTTACACCCCCTACCCGAGATCCTCCGGTTTTGACACCGACATGTACCCAACAGTTTCTTTTGGGTATCCTATGAAGACACACTTCACCGATTTGGGTTCGAGCTTACCAGGCTGAAGCTTTTTCACATAAGCATCGCAACCCCAAACTTTAAGAAATGATAGCTTAGGTTTCTTGCCAAACCACAGTTTATACGGTGTCGTCTCAGCGGATTTAGATGGTGCCCTAGTTACGTGAATGTAGTTGTCTAATGCATAACCCCAAAACGATAGCGGTAAATCGGTAAGAGACATCATAGATCACACCATATCTAATAAAGTACGCATATGACGTTCGGACACACCATTACGATGTGGTGTTCCAGGTGGCATGAGTTGTGAAACTATTCCACATTTTTTTAAATGAAGGCCAAACTCGTAACTCAAATATTCGCCTCCACGATCAGATCGTAGAAACTTTATTTTCTTGTTACGATGATTCTCCACTTCACTCTGAAATTCTTTAAACTTTTCAAAGGTTTCAGGCTTGTGTGTCATTAAGTAGATATACCCATATCTGCTCAAATCATCTTGGAAGGTTAGAAAACAATGATACCTGCCACGAGCCTCAACACTCATCGGACCGCATACATAGGTATGTATTATTTCCAATAAGTCAGTGGCTTACTCCATTTTTCCGGAGAACGGAGTCTTAGTCATCTTGCCCATGAGGCATGGTTTGCAAGCATCAAATGATTCATAATCAAGTGATTCCAAAAATCCATCAGCATGGAGTTTCTTCATGCGCTTTACACCAATATGATCTAAACGGCAGTGCCACAAATATGTTGTACTATCATTATCAACTTTGCATCTTTTGGCATCAATATTATGAATATGTTTATCACTATGACTGAGATTCAATAAACCATTTACATTGGGTGTATAACCATAGAAGGTTTTATTCATGTAAATAGAACAACAGTTATTCTCTCACTTAAATGAATAACCGTATTGCAATAATTATGATCCAATCATATTCATGCTCAACGCAAACACCAAATAACATTTATTTAGGTTCAACATTAATCTCGAAGGTAGAGGGAGTGTGCGATGGTGATCTTATCAACCTTGGAATCACTTCCAACACACATCGTCCCTTCGCCCTTAACTAGTCTCTGTTCATTCTGTAACTCCTGTATCGAGTTACTAATCTTAGCAACTAAACTAGTATCAAACACCCAGGGGCTACTACGAACACTAGTAAGGTACACAATAATCTGTATATCAAATATACCCTTTTTCACTTTGCCATCCTTCTTATCCGCCAAATGTTTGGGGCAATTCCACTTCCAGTGACCATTTCCTTTGCAGTATAAGCACTCGGTTTCAGTCCTGGGTCCAACTTTGGGCTTCTTCATGGGAGTGGCAACTTGCTTGTCATTCTTCTTGAAGTTCCCTTTTCTTCCCCTTGCCCTTTTACCCGAAACTAGTGGTCTTGTCAACTATCAACACTTGATGCTCTTTCTTGATTTCTACCTTCGCTGATTTCAGCATCGCGAAGAGCTCGGGAATCATTTTCATCATCCCCTTGGATATTATAGTTCATCACGAAGTTCTAGTAGCTTGGTGATAGTGACTAGAGAACTCTCTCAATCACTATCTGATACGTCTCCAACGTATCTATAATTTTTTATTGTTCCATGCTATTATATTATCTGTTTTGGATGTTTAATGGGTTTTGTTATGCACTTTTATATTATTTTTGCGACTAACCTACTAACCAAAAGCCTAATGCAAATTGCTATTTTTTGTCTATTTCAGTGTTTCGCGGAAAATGAATACCAAACGGAATCCAAACGGAATGAAACCTTCGGGAGAGTTATTTTTGGAACAAACGCAATCCATGAGACTTGGAGTGGACGTCAAGGAAGCAACGAGGCGGCCACGAGGTAGGAGGGCACACCTAGGGGGTAGGCGTGCCCCCACCCTCGTGGGCCCCTCGTGGCTTCACCGACCTACTTCTTTCGCCTATATATACTCATATACCCCGAAAACATCTGAGAGCACCGCGAAACCCTATTTCCACCGCCGCAACCTTTTGTACCCGTGATATTCCATCTTGGGGCCTTTTCCGGCGCTCCGCCGGAGGGGGAATCGATCACGGAGGGCTTCTACATCAACACCATAGCCTCTCCGATGATGTGTGAGTAGTTTACCACAGGTCTTCAGGTCCATAGTTATTAGCTAGATGGCTTCTTCTCTCTCTTTGGATCTCAATACAAAGTTCTCCTCGATTCTCTTGAAGATCTATTCGATGTAACTCTTTTTGCGGTGTGTTTGTCGAGATCCAGTGAATTGTGGGTTTATGATCAAGATTATCTATGAAAAATATTTGATTCTTCTCTAAAATCTTTTATGCATGATTTAATATCTTTGGAAGTCTCTTCGAATTAACAGTTTGGTTTGTCCTACTAGATTGATATTTCTTGCAATGGGAGAAGTGCTTTGCTTTGGGTTCAATCTTGCGGTGTCCTTTCTCAATGACAGCAAGGGCAGCAAGGCACGTATTGTATTGTTGCCATCGAGGATAAAAAGATGGGGCTTATATCATATTTCTTGAGTTTATCCCTCTACATCATGTCATCTTGCCTAATGCGTTACTCTGTTCTTATGAACATAATACTCTAGATGCATGCTGGATAGCAGTCGTTGTGTGGAGTAATAGTAGTAGATGCAGAATCATTTCGGGCTACTTGTCGCGGACGTGATGCCTATATACATGATCATGCCTATATATTCTCATAACTATGCACTTTTCTATCAATTACTCCACAGTAATTTGTTCACCCACCGCAGAATTTGCTATCTTGAGAGAAGCCACTAGTGAAACCTATGGCCCACGGGTCTATCTTCCATAATATTATTTTCCTATCTACTTGCTATTTTTTCTGCCTTTTATTTCGCAATCTTTATTTTCCAATCTATACAACAAAAATACCAAAAATATTGATCTTATTATCTTTATCAGATCTCACTTCTGTAAGTGGCAGTGAAGGGATTGACAACCCCTTTATCTCGTTGGTTGCAAGCTTCTTATTTGTTTCTGCAGGTACGAGGGACTTGCGTGTAGTCTCCTACTGGATTGATACCTTGGTTCTCAAAACTGAGCAAAATACTTACGCTACTTTGCTGCATCACCCTTTCCTCTTCAAGGGAAAACCAACGCATGCTCAAGACGTAGCAAGAAAGATTTCTGGTGTCGTTGCCGGGGAGATTTGCACCAAGTCAAGTCGAGATTTGATCTCCCGACAACTAGCCCTCGATGCACAAGTCAAGACATACCAAGTACCCATCAGAAACTCTTATCCCTCGCATTACATTATTTGCCATTTTCCTCTTGTTTTCCTCTCCCCCACTTCACCTTTGCCGTTTTATTCGCCCTCTTTTTCGTTCGCCTCTTTTTCTTGCTTCTTGTGTGCTTGTGTGTTGGATTGTTTGTCATGATGGCTCAAGACCATACTAAATTGTGTTATTTTTTCAATACCAACAACAATGATTTTCTTAGCACTCCGATTGCTCCTATTATTGGTGCTGAATCTTGTGAAATTAATGCCGCTTTGTTGAATCTTGTCATGAAAGATCAATTCTCTGGCCTTCCTTGTGAAGATGCCGATACACATCTAAGAAACTTTGTTGATTTGTGTGATATGCAAAAGAAGAAAGATGTGGATAATGATATTGTTAAATTGAAGCTATTTCCGTTTTCGCTCAGAGATCGTGCTAAAACTTGGTTTTCGTCTTTGCCTAAAAATAGTATTGATTCATGGAATAAGTGCAAAGATGCTTTTATCTCTAAGTATTTTCCTCCCGCTAAGATCATCTCTCTTAGAAACGATATTATGAATTTTAAGCAACTTGATCATGCGCATGTTGCACAAGCTTGGGAGAGGATGAAATTAATGATACGTAATTGCCCTACTCATGGATTAAATTTATGGATGATCATACAAATTTTTTATGCTGGATTGAATTTTGCTTCTAGAAATCTTTTAGATTCAGCCGCGGGAGTCACTTTTATGGAAATCACTTTTGGAGAAGCTACTAAACTCCTAGATAATATTATGGTTAATTATTCTCAATGGCACATCGAAAGATCTACTAGTAAAAAGGTTCATGCAATAGAAGAGATTAATATTTTAAGTGGAAAGATGGATGAAAGGATGAAATTGTTTGCTAATAAGAGTGTTTCTTCTGATCCTAATGATATGCCTTTGTCTACTTTGATTGAGAATAATAATGAATCTATGGATGTGAATTTTGTTGGTAGGAACAATTTTGGTAACAACGTGTATAGAGGAAAGTTTAATCCTAGGCCGTTTTCTAGTAATTCCTTTAATAATTATGGTAATTCCTACAACAACTCTTATGGAAATTTTAATAAGATGCCCTCTGATTTTGAGACTAGTGTTAAAGAATTTATGATTTCGCAAAAGAATTTCAATGCTTTGCTTGAAGAAAAATTGCCTAAGATTGATGAGTTGGCTAGGAACGTGGATAGAATTTCTCTTTATGTTGATTCTTTAAAACTTAGATCTATTCCACCTAATCATTATATCAATGAGTCTCCCAAATCTATGAGAATTTCCATTGACGAATGCAAAGAAAGAACCGCTAGGATGCGTGTTAGAAAATTTGCTTATAAAAGCGTGTTCTATTTTTCACGATAATAAGGATGAAGATCTAAAAGTGATCGATGTGTCCCCTATTAAATATTTGTTTTGCAATATGAATCTTGATAATGATGGGACTGGAGATGAGTCAACTTTAGTTAAAAGGCATCCCAATGATTCGGAGTTTTTAGATCTTGATGCAAAAATTGGTAAAAGTGGGATTGAAGAGGTCAAAACTTTACATAGCAATGAACCCACTATTTTGGATTTCAAGGAATTTAATTATGATAATTTCTCTTTGATAGATTGTATTTCCTTGTTGCAATCTGTGCTAAATTCTCCTCATGCTTATGATGAAAATAAAGCTTTTTACCAAACATATCGTTGATGCCATAAAGCTTGAATTAGAAGTTTATATCCCTAGAAAACTTTATGATGAGTGGGAACCTACTATTAAAATTAAAATTAGAGATCGTGAATGCTATGCTTTATGTGATTTGGGTGCTAGTGTTTCCACGATTCCAAAAACTTTGTGCGATGTGTTAGGTTTCCGTGAATTTGATGGTTCTTCTTTAAATTTGCATCTTGCGGATTCCACCATTAAGAAACCTATGGGAAGGATTAATGATGTTCTTATTGTTGCAAATTGGAATTATGTGCCCGTAGATTTCATTGTTCTTGATATAGATTGTAATCCTACTTGTCCTATTATTCTCGGGAGACCTTTCCTTAGAACGATTGGTGCAATTATTGATATGAAAGATGGAAATATTAGATTTCAATTTCAGTGGAGGAAGGGCACGGAACACTTTCCTAGGAAGAAAATTAAATTACCTTATGAATCTATTATGAGAGCCACTTATGGATTGCATACTAAAGACGACAATACCTAGATCTACTCTTGTTTTTATGCCTAGCTAGGGGTGTTAAATGATAGTGCTTGTTGGGAGGCAACCCAATTTTATTTCTGTTTCTTGCTTTTTGTTCCTTTTTAGTAATAAATAATCCATATATCTTCTGTTTAGATGTGGTTTTATGTTTTTAATTAGTGTTTGTGCCAAGTAGAACCTTTGGGAAGACTTGGGGAAGTCTTTGCGATCTTTCTGTAAAAAACAGAAACTTTAGCGCTCACGAGATTAGCTGCCATGTTTTACTGGAGAGTGAGATTTGGTTAATTCTTTTTGCAGAAGATTAATAGACAAATTCCTCACGTCCACATGTTTATTTCAGAATTTTTGGGGTTACAGAAGTATTCGAAACCTACAGGTTACTACAGGCTGTTCTGTTTTTGACAGATTCTGTTTTTCGTGTGTTGTTTGCTTATTTTGATGAATCTATG
>NC_041380.1:20344205-20376048 GCF_002162155.2 Triticum dicoccoides
ATGAACCATAGAGAAGTTGGAATACAGCAGGTTTAACACCAATATAAATAAATAATGTGTTCATTACAGTACCTTGAAGTGGTGGTTTCTTTTCTTATACTAACGGAGCTCATGAGATTTTCTGTTGAGTTTTGTGTTGTGAAGTTTTCAAGTTTTGGGTAAAGATTTGATGGATTTTGGAACAAGGAGTGGCAAGAGTCTAAGCTTGGGTATTCACAAGGCACCCCAAGGTAAAATTCAAGGACAACCAAAAGCCTAAGCTTGGGGATGCCCCGGAAGGCATCCCCTCTTTCGTCTTCCTCCATCGATAACTTTACTTGATGCTATATTTTTATTCACCACATGATATGTGTTTTGCTTGGAGCGTCTTGTATGATTTGAGTCTTTTCTTTTTAGTTTACCACAATCATCCTTGTTGTACACACCTTTTGTAGAGACACATATAAATCGTAATTTATTAGAATACTCTATGTGCTTCACTTATATCTTTTGAGCTAGATAATTTTGCTCTAGTGCTTCACTTATACCTTTTTAAGAGCACAGTGGTGGTTTTATTTTATAGAAATTATTGATCTCTCATGCTTCACTTATATTATTTTGAGAGTCTTATAGAACAGCATGGTAATTTACTTCGGCTATAAAATTAGTCATAATATGATAGGCATCCAAGATTGGTATAATAAAAACTATCATAAAAAGTGCATTGAATTCTATGAGAAGTTTGATACTTAAAAATTGTTTTGAGATATGAAGATGGTGATATTAGAGTCATGCTAGTTGAGTAGTTGTAAATTTGAGAAATACTTGTTCTAAAGTTTGTGATTCCCGTAGCATGCACGTATGGTGAACCGTTATGTGATGAAGTCGGAGCATGATTTATTTATTGATTGTCTTCCCTATGAGTGGCGGTCGGGGACGAGCGATGGTCTTTTCCTACCAATCTATCCCCCTAGGAGCATGCGCGCAGTACTTCATTTCGATAACTAATAGATTTTTGTAATAAGTATGTGAGTTCTTTATGACTAATGTTGAGTCCATGGATTATACGCACTCTCACCCCTCCACCATTGCTAGCCTCTCTAATACCGCGCACCTTTCGCCGGTATCATACACCCACCATTACCTTCCTCAAAACAGCCACCATACATACCTATTATGGAATTTCCATAGCCATTCGAGATATATTGACATGCAACTTACCACCGTTCCGTTTGTTATGACACGTTACATCATTGTCATATTGCTTTGCATGATCATGTAGTTGACATCATATTTGTGGCAAAGCCACCTTTATAATTCTTTCATACATGTCACTCTTGATTCATTGCATATCCTGGTACACCGCCGGAGGCATTCACATAGAGTCATATTTTGTTCTAGTACCGAGTTGTAATTTTTGAGTTGTAAGTAAATAAAAGGGTGATGATCATCATTACTAGAGCATTGTCCCAAGTGAGGAAAGGATGATGGAGAATATGATTCCCCCACAAGTCAGGATGAGACTCCGGACAAAAAATAAAAAAGAAAAGAAAAAAGAGGCCATAAAAAAGGCCCCAAAAAAGAGAAATGGGAGAAAAGAGAGAAAGGACAATGTTACTATCCTTTTAGCACACGTGTGCTTCAAAGTAGCACCATGATCTTTATGATGGACAGTCTCCTATGTTGTCACTTTCATATGCTAGTGCGAATTTTACATTATACAACTTGGCTTGTATATTCCAATGATGGGCTTCCTCAAAATGCCCTAGGTCTTCATGAGCAAGCGAGTTGCATGCATACCCACTTAGTTTCTTTTGTTGAGCTTTCATACACTTATAGCTCTAGTTCATCCGTTGCATGGCAATCCCTACTCACTCACATTGATATCTATTGATGGGCATCTCCATAGCCCGTTGATACACCTAGTTGATGTGAGACTATCTTCTCTGTTTTTGTCTTCTCCACAACCACCATTCTATTCTACATAAAGTGCTATGTCCATGGCTCACGCACATATATTGCATGAAGACTGAAAAAGTTTGAGAACATCAAAAGTATGAAGCAAATTCTTGGCTTGTCATCAGGGTTGTGCATGATTAAATACTTTGTGTGATGAAGATAGATCATAGCCAGACTATATGATTTTGTAGGGACAACTTTCTTTGGCCATGTTATTTTGAGAAGACATGATTGCTTTGTTAGTATGCTCAAAGTATTATTATTTTATGTCAATATTAAATTTTTGTCTTGAATCTTTCAGATCTGAACATTTATGCCATAATAAAGAAAATTACATTGAGAATTATGCTAGGTAGCATTCCACATCAAAAATTCTATTATTATCATTTACCTACTCGAGGACGAGCAGGAATTAAGCTTAGGGATGCTTGATACGTCTCCAACGTATCTATAATTTTTTATTGTTCAATGCTATTATATTATCTGTTTTGTATGTTTAATGAGCTTTGTTATGCACTTTTATATTATTTTTGGGACTAACCTAATAACCAAAGGCCCAGTGCAAATTGCTATTTTTTTGCCTATTTCAGTGTTTCGCAGAAAAGGAATACCAAACGGAATGAAACCTTCGGGAGAGTTATTTTTGGAACAAACACAATCCAGGAGATTTGGAGTGGATGTCAAGGAAGCAACGAGGCGGCCACGAGGTAGGAGGACGCGCCTAGGGGGGTAGGCGCGCCCCCACCCTCGTGGGCCCCTCGTGGCTCCACCGACCTACTTCTTTCGCCTATATATACTCATATACCCTGAAAACATCCGAGAGCACCACGAAACCCTATTTCCACCGCCGCAACCTTCTGTACCCGTGAGATCCCATCTTGGGGCCTTTTCCGACGCTCCGTCGGAGGGGGTATCGATCACGGAGGGCTTCTACATCAACACCATAGCCTCTCCGATGATACGTGAGTAGTTTACCACAGACCTTCGGGTCCATAGTTATTAGCTAGATGGCTTCTTCTCTCTCTTTGGATCTCAATACAAAGTTCACCTCGATTCTCTTGGAGATCTATTCGAGGTAATTCTTTTTGCGGTGTGTTTGTCGAGATCCGATGAATTGTGGGTTTATGATCAAGATTATCTATGCACAACATTTGATTCTTCTCTGAAATCTTTTATGCATGATCTAATATCTTTGCAAGTCTCTTCGAATTATCAGTTTGGTTTGGCCTACTAGATTGATATTTCTTGCAATGGGAGAAGTGCTTAGCTTTGGGTTCAATCTTGCGGTGTCCTTTCCCAATGACAGCAGGGGCAACAAGGCACATATTGTATTTTTGCCATCGAGGATAAAAAGATGGGCTTTATATCACATTGCTTGAGTTTATCCCTCTACATCATGTCATCTTGCCTAATGCGTTACTCTGTTCTTATGAACTTAATACTCTAGATGCATGCTGGATAGCAGTTGATGTTTGGAGTAATAGTAGTAGATGCAGAATCGTTTTGGTCTACTTGTCGCGGACGTGATGCCTATATACATGATCATGCCTAGATATTCTCATAACTATGCGCTTTTCTATCATTTGCTTGACAGTAATTTGTTCACCCACCGTAGAATTTGCTATCTTGAGAGAAGCCACTAGTGAAACCTATGCCCCCGGGTCTATCTTCCATCATATTATTTTTCTATCTACTTGCTATTTCTGCCGCCTTTTATTTTGCAGTCTTTATTTTCCAATCTATACAACAAAAATACCAAAAATATTTATCTTATTATCTTTATCATATCTCACTTTTACAAGTGGCCGTGAAGGGATTGACAACCCCTTTTATCGCGTTGGTTGCAATGTTCTTATTTGTTTGTGCAGGTACGAGGGACTTGCGTGTAGTATCCTACTAGATTGATATCTTGGTTCTCAAAACTAAGGGAAATACTTACGCTACATTGCTGCATCACCCTTTCCTCTTCAAGGGAAAACCACCGCATGCTCAAGAGGTAGCACTATCTTATATGGAAGATTAACTCCCACTTGATTCAAGCGATTGTACTACCCAAACATTCTGAGTGCATGCTCACTGGCTGAGTCATTCTCCTCCATCTTGTAGGCAAAGTACTTGTTAGAGGTCTCATACCTCTCGATTCGGGCATGAGTCTGAAATACCAATTTCAGCTCTTGGAACATCTTATATGCTCCGTGGTGTTCAAAACATTTTTGAAGTCCCGGTTCTAAGCCGTAAAGCATGGCGCACTAAACTATCAAGTAGTCATCATACCGAGCTTGCCAAATGTTCATAACGTCTGCATCTGCTCCTGCAATAGGTCTGTCACCTAGCGGTGCATCAAGGACATAATTCTTCTGTGCAGCAATGAGGATAATCCTCAGATCACGGACCCAGTACACATCATTGCTACTATATCATCTTTCAACTTATTTTTCTCTAGGAACATATCAAAAATAAATGGGGAGCTACATCGCAAGCTATTTATCTACAAGATAGATATGAAAATACTATCAGGACTAAGTTCATGATAAATTAAGTTCAATTGATCACATTACTAAAGAACTCCCACTTAGATAGACATCCCTCCAGTCTTCTAAATGATCACGTGATCCATATCAACTAACCCATGTCCGATCATCATGTGAGATGGAGTAGTTTTCAATGGTGAACATCTCTATGTTGATCATATCTACTATATGATTCACGTTCGACCTTTCGGTCTCAGTGTTCCGAGGCAATGTTTGTACATGCTAGGCTAGTCAAGTTTAACCTAAGTATTCTGCACGTGCAAAACTGTCTTGCAACCGTTGTATATGAACGTAGAGCTTATCACACCCGATCATCACGTGGTATCTCGGCATGATGAACTATCGCAACGGTGCATACTTAGGGAGAACACTTATACCTTGAAATTTAGTGAGGGGTCATCTTATAATGCTACCGTCGTACTAAGCAAAATAAGATGCATAAAAGATAAACATCACATGCAATCGAAATATGTGACATGATATAGCCATCATCATCTTGTGCCTTTGATCTCCATGTCCAAAGCACCGTCATGATCTCCATCGTCACCGGCTTGACACATTGATCTCCATTGTAGCGTCGTGGCCGTCTCGCCAACTATTGCTTCTACAACTATCGCTAATGCATAGTGATAAAGTAAAGCAATTACATGGTGTTTGCATTTCCTACAATAAAGCAACAACAATAAGGCTCCTGCCAGTTGCCGATAACTTTTATAAAACATGATCATCTCATACAATAACTTATATCACATCATGTCTTGACCATATCACATCACAACATGCCCTATAAAAACAAGTTAGCCGCCCTCTATTTTGTTGTTGCAAGTTTTACATGACGCTATGGGCTTCTAGAAAGAACTGTTCTTACCTAGGCATCAAAACCACAACAATTTTTCGTCAAGTGCGATGTTTTAACCTTAAACAAGGACCGGACGTAGTCAAACTCGATTCAACTAAAGTTCGAGAAACAGACAGCCGCCAGCCACCTTTTGCAAAACTGGTTGCATGTCTGTCGGTGGAACCGGTCTTATGAACGTGGTCATGTAAGGTTGGTCTGGGCCTCTTCATCCAACAATACCACCGAATCAAAGTAAGACGTTGGTGGTAAGCAGTATGACTATTATCACCCACAACACTTTGTGTTCTACTCGTGCATATCATCTATGCATAGACCTGGCTCGGATGCCATTGTTGGGGAACGTAGCATGCAATTTCAAAAAAATCCTATGATCACGCAAGATCTATCTAGGAGATGCATAGCAACGAGAGGGGGAGAGTGTGTCCATGTACCCCTAGACCGAAAGCGGAAGCATTAGTTTAACGTGGTTGATGTAGTCGAACATCTTCTCGATTCAACCGATGAAGTACCGAACGTACGACACCTCCGAGTTCAGCACTCGTTCAGCTCGATGACGTCCCTTGAACTCTTGATCCAGCAGAGGGTCGAGGGAGAGTTTCATCAGCACGACGACATGGTGACGGTGATGGTGATCTGATCCGCGCAGGGCTTCGCCTAAGCACTACGTGAATATGACCGAAGGAGTAAACCGTCGAGGGAGACGCCGCACACGGCTTGGAACAATTGGTGTGTCTCCAAGGGGTGCCCTGCTCATGTATATAAAGGAGGGAGAGGGAGGAGGCCGGCCCTAGGGGGAGCACCCAGAGGGAGGAGTCCTACTAGGACTCCCAGTCCTAAGTAGGATTCGGCCCCCCTCTTATTCCTTCTCATGGAGGGGGAAAAGGGGGAAGGGAGAGGGAAGAGGAGAAGGAAAGGGGGGCGCGCCCCCTCCCCTAGTCCAATTCGGACTCCCTATGGGAGGGGGGTGCGGCCACCCCTTGTGGGCTCCCTCCCCTCTCCCCTATGGCCCATGTAGGCCCAATACTTCCCCGGGGGGTTCCGGTAACCTCTCGGTACTCTAAAAAATACCCGAACCATTCCGAAACCATTTCGGTGTCCGAATACTATCATCCAATATATCAATCTTTACCTCTCGACCATTTAGAGACTCCTCGTCATGTCCGTGATCTCATCCGGGACTCTGAACAATCTCCGGTCACCAAAACACATAACTCATAATACAAATTATCATCGAACATTAAGCGTGCGGACCCTACGGGTTCGAGAATTATGTAGACATGACCGAGAGACATCTCCGATCAATAACCAACAGCGAAACCTGGATGCTCATATTGGTTCCTACATATTCTACGAAGATCTTTATCGGTCAAACCGTAATGACAACATACGTTATTCCCTTTGTCATCGATATGTTACTTGCCCGAGATTCGATCGTCGGTATCCTCATACCTAGTTCAATCTCGTTACCGAAAAGTCTCTTTACTCGTTCTGTAATGCATCATCCCGCAACTAACTCATTAGTCACATTGCTTGCAAGGCTTATCATGATGTGCATTACCGAGAGGGCCCAGAGATACCTCTCCGATACTCAAAGTGACAAATCCTAATCTCGATCTATGCCAACCCAACAAACACCTTCGGAGACACCTGTAGAGCATATTTATAATCACCCAGTTACGTTGTGAAGTTTGATAGCACACAAGGTGTTCCTCCGGTATCCAGGAGTTGCATAATCTCATAGTCAAAGGAATATGTATATGACATGAAGAAAGCTATAGCAATAAACTGAACGATCATTATGCTAAGCTAATGGATGGGTCTTGTCCATCACATCATTCTACTAATGAGTGATCCCGTTCATCAAATGACAACACATGTCTATGGTTAGGAAAGTTAACCATCTTTGATTAGCGAGCTAGTCTAGTAGAGGCTTACTAGGGACGCGGTGTTTTGTCTGTGTATCCACACATGTATCAAGTTTCCGGTTAATACAATTCTAGCATCAATAATAAACATTTATCATCATACAAGGAAATATAAAACAACAACTTTATTATTGCCTCTAGGGCATATTTTTCTTCACAAAGATGTCTCCTATACTATTTTTTACCCTAACCTTCTCTCTCTAATTCAGCAATAACGAATGGGAATTTCTGTCTCCACCTCGTAAAAATCTTTGTTAAGACAGCCATCTTGAAATTCTTCTCTCCAACAAAGAAGTCAATGCACCTTTCCTTTTTGTTTTTTTTGTGGGGAATGCACTTTTTTTTAACTCTGGGCATCTGTACATTTTAGCAGAAGCTAAAATATACTAGATATACCAACACATTATCTCATAACTTTTGGACACACATACATTCCAGTCAGTCTATTTCAAAGAAAACCACAGCAGCAAGGAGATCTAGAAGCATCTAAAAGTCTTCAAGTTCGTCATCTCCAGGCAAAAGAAACAGAAGTGTAAACGTTGTGGGTGCTATGCTTTATATGGCGATAAATGATGTTGTTGGCTCAACCACATGGTGCCAAATAGCTCAGCTTTGAAGGCCGTTGAGTGAGCGTACCCATTGCTCAGTGCCCTTAGAAATGTTTGTCCATTGATAATCAATGACACATCAATGCCATACGGTTTTTGCTACTGCCTCCCAATTTTTTATCCAACCCTATTGCCACTGTCGAATGAACTCATAAAGGATCGAAATATCATCTATGATGACGGTTTTAAATTCTGTAAAATGACTTTTTTTAGTAGTCAAAATAATAGTATGACGAAAATCATGCCAAAGGCCATTTCCACATTTGCTCCATCATGGTGGTGATATGTTGTCATTACTGGAAAATGTTTGTTTGCCTACTGCCAAGTACACTTGCCAAAAAACAAAAGACATTCGACAAACCTCGTTCAACACACACCCTTCATGCAAAGCGAGCTTTTGCAAGTGTTTTTCATCGTGCACTCGGCGGTATGTTTGCTGAGTGTTTTTTATGGCACTCGGCAAATGTTTGTATCGGGTAAAAATCATTTAGTGGAGGATAGAAACTGCGGAAATGAAACGGTTTCCCGAGGGTAAAAACTCGGGAAAGCTAATGAACAGCACAAAATAAAAGCCCATCACCGGACTCGTGCTCCATTTCAAACAGTTACTGCACAGCACCGCTGAGCCATCAACCGAAAGTGTGCGGTAAGACCACATATGCAACAGTGTGGAGTGACATGCACATTGTAAACATGCATTTATCAAAGTAGGAACTGTGACTTATGTGGACATTCACACTGCAGACGGTCTATCAGGCTTGAATGACAGCGATGTGCATCAGACCACAAACGATCATTTTTTGGCCTAGCTCATCGCACATGTTCAAGTTGTAGGGACCTTGTATGTTGTATAAATTGCACATGGTTTCTAACCTAACCATGGGCGACGAGGTGTGATAAAAGACTTGTTGTATACAAAAATCCTTACATAATAGTTATATTCCACTTTTAAAAAATCCTTACATAATAGTTATATTCCACAAAAATGCCAAATTCTCTAGCGAGAATAAAACGTTCTTACTATGAACAAAAACATAAAAGTATCACATGATGTCTCTTCTACTATTTGCTTCCAGAATTTCAGCCATAACTATCCTGAGCGGACGTTCCAGGAAAACAATATTAGAGTGGGTAACATTAACAATCTTGACGAACTTGAAGTGTATGTTACTCAGTTGTTGTTGCTTGCTCATTTCTTTCACGAATGCCAACAAGCTAACTTTGTTGATGACAAGGTCACCATCACCATACACATAGTCTGGCTGCACATCGAAGTTACTATCCCAGTATACTGCCCGGTCTGGGGTTTGGATACCGACACCACTGAGGTATGTTGTTGGCACCATTGGAGCATGAACCGTTAGTTTCATCGGAAGAACCTGTTTTATGATGTTAGTGCTGATACCAAGTGCTGTAAGAAAATCCGTGTAGTCATACCCCGAGTAGTTCCTATGTTTGGTGACTACAAGTGGCTGGTGACCAAAAACCCTATGGGACGGGAAAGATGTAAGGGAAGTCGGAAAAGTTCTCCACATTGGCCTCAAACCCAGCCACGGCACCGCCGGTACACGAATGACTGAAGGCCCCGAGGCGAGGTTCCTGAGCACCTCCAAAAATCCCGTAGGAGGTGTGGGCGCGATTAGGACAACGTGTTTGATGAATTTTTTCCTCCATGGAAGTGGAGTCAAATTGACAAAGTCAAGGACAGCCTTGCCACCAAAGCTGTGCCCGAGCAGGATGATGGGCTTGTTCCAATTCTTCTTGCTTGCATGATGCACCAGATCCTTGACACGGGCGAAGTAGTCGGTGTACACACGAGATGGCTGGCCGGGTGAAAGTGGAGCGTGACGTATGTCGTAAGGAGCTCCAAAAAGGGTATCTCTGTCGCGATACCCTACTGCCTCCAGTGCTTTGCGGAGTTTCAACATGCAAAACATGTCAAGGTTACCCCTGGCGAACATATATATTAACATAAGGCCAATTTCCAGATCAAGAACTCTCAGAGTACACAGGAAGAAACAATATATACATACCAAGTACATGTAGTAAAGGAATTAGTTGCTGATCAAGGGATAACTTGCATATCAACTTACAGTTTGACCTTTGAGGTGAAACTGTAGGAGGAGCCGAAGTCCGGCACACGTGTCTCGACACCGGGCTGGTTTCGGAACTCGTTGAGGACGGGGTCGTACACGAGGCTCATCTGCTCTTGTATGCACGGCAGGTAGTCATGGTCAAGAACGTCCTGGGTGTTGTTCCAGAGCGGGAACCACCCCTTCCCCTTGAACGCACCGCAGCGCGGCAGCGATGGGGTGTAGTCGTCGGTGAGCCGTGCATCCAGGTTGGGGCAGCTTATACCAGGGAATAAGATTATCGGGTGGTAGACATGGAGCTGGCCCTTGCCGGCACTGTCGCCGAGGGCGCCGTCATCCGTGAAGAGGTAATTGCTGAGGGGAGGCGGAAGGAGAAGGAGCAGCAGCGGTAGCAACCGAAGGAACTGTGCTTTCATGGCCATGGCTGCACTACAACAACCCTGTTAGTACACGGTTGTTAGATGCGGGTCATTTATATATAGTGTTGGGCAGTGGAGCCTGATCCGAGAATGTGCGTTCAATCTTAACGCGGACACGTGTACTTCGTACTCCTACAGCTAGAAAATCAATCATGCACGGGCTGTTACTTATATATTTGGAGGTCATAAAATATCTTGATTTATTTAGTTTTGCACCTCACTCTTTGTTCTAACTAGATGACCCGTTGCGCCAATGGCGCAAAGGCCGACAGCAAGCCAAATATTGTAAGAGTGGTGATACGAAAACTCAGTCACAGATCGAAATAATGAGTACTTACTGCTAGTTATTGTTTCTGTTCATGATTATTGTTTCTCTGTGCTAAATGATAGTGCTATATCCCTTGAGTGGAAGGTGGACGCTGCTAGGTAGAGCATGCCTCTTCCTTGCTTAGCATATTTGTTGTTCCTGGTGAGTACTCGATGTTTGAAACAGAGAAAGTAGTAAAAACAGATAAGTATAAATAAAGGTGGCATTATGCATATTAATAGATCGATGAGGAACAGAAGCAGATGTTATATAGATAAAAGCATAGGTGGTAGCTGTTCAAAAGCAACAGATAGCATCGTCAAAAAACAGAGGAAGGTTTCATCCTATAACAGAGCTTGATTAGTAGTCCTTAGAATGCTAGATGATAAGCAGATGGGCAAAGTCGGGCTATGCATTTATGCATCAACACTCTTTCTCACGTGTGGCTAACTCATCCTTGCGCCAGCCGAGAATTAAACTCAAGACCTCTTTGCTCCGATACCTTGTAAAGATATTCCTATCAACCAACTATCCAGAAGACTGGTCTGATAGGAGGAGGAGATATAATATACTTAACACCCCCATTCACATCCGACGTGGATATGGAATGATCTACACCTCCCCCCATGCCCGACATGAGCGTGGATAAATGATTGGGGGAAATGCGAGGACTGAGACTTGAACCCAAGAGCTCAGCACTGATACCATTTTGAATTTATGTTCCAGCCAACTCCTTCAAAAGTCTAAACTGATGGAGAGAAGCGGGCAATATATCTCAATACTCCCCTCACGTCTAGGATGATTTTGTCCTTAGATGTGGGATTTTATGTAGGCCACAAAATGATTTTTTAGGACTGTATTGGCAGGGTCTTGAACTCAAGAGCTCCTAGCTCTGTTACCATGTAAAACTGCACACACCAGCTAGTTCACCCAAAAGCTCAAGCTGATGGGCAAAGGTGGGTATGCATTTATACGTCAGCATTAGGTATGAAGAAATTTGGCAACAAAATATCAGGAAGACTTTCTTGAGCCAGCCTGGTCGACTCTGCCCCCGGTGGCTTTATCAGTTGAGATGTAATTTCAGGCGAAAGGAGCAGGAACTGCAGAGGTAGCAACCGAAGTAGCTTTGGTTTCATGGCCATTTGTGTACCTACTTCAATATTGTTGTTTAATAGAAACTTAGAGTAATTTTGGTAGAGTCATCATTTTGGCAGGCACTATCTGCATATAAGGGGTGCTCCATAGGATTTAAGGAGGTTACCGAGGTGATGCACAAACTCAGAGTCTCCATATTGGTTGCCTTCATATCATGGGACATACTCTTCAATGAGACATCCTTTTTCCTCAATCTTTCCGTTATCTCCTTGTGAGGTAGGGGACTACACGAAGTTTACTGCGTGCCAGACACAATTGTCATATCGAGTGTGTTTCAAAAGTTGGCCGCGAGATGCCAAATATGAAGGTTGGGAGGCCAGATATGGAGGACGCTCCATAAAATATGGCAATTCTGACTGGTATGGCGACTCTCCTAGAGTACTATCTTTTTCATCTCAAAATCGTCGTTTTGACAATGGCGATTGACCCATTACATCGACTCTTCTAGAGTTGCTCTTACAAGTTATTACTACCAGGTGGCGATGGCTGCACTGTGGCAACCTTATCATAGTCAGTACCAGATACAGATCATAGATAGTGATGATGATGTCATTCTCAGGGACCCCAATTTAATGCAGACAAGTATATATTACCTATATCTACAGGGAAATCAATCATGTCACATGTTCTTGCAATATTACCACCACCTGTTGGTTGGGAATCCTGTATGATGGTCACTAGTATCTAGATTCTCTTTATTTTTGTACCTTGCTCTTTTTGCTATAATTAATAGGTTCCGCCGTATCAATATTATAGTTTGTCCTCTGCCACTAATGTAACCGGGTGTTCGCGTACGGCGATACAAGCGCTATACCATCGATATAGCAGTTTCGGCGTCCGAGTCACGCAGACGAACTGTCGTCTGTAGTCGAGGACAGATTGGAAATTTGGAAATAATGGGGTGGTTATGAACGTATTGCACTTAAGCCCTCGTGTGCCCATTCTATCCCATCAATTTTTTTAATTTATTTTTTGCAAAATCTCATTCCTCAGAAACCACCTCATAGCACAATTAGAATCCGCAACTTGGCTGAGTGCCCTAGTGTTTGTCAAGTGTATTTTATCTGGCACTCAGCGAAGCAAAAAAGAATGCCGCGTGCATGAATAAACAATTCGGAAACGACCTAGCCCTTGGCAAAAACGGCACATTGCCAAGACACAACACATAGAATTCGGCAAACACCAGTGCTCTCGGCAAAGGGCTGAACATTTTTCACTAGTCGTCACGGTTACGAAAACATTAATAGGGTTGCAATGTTTGCCAAGTTCGGTATTCGGAAAAGAATTTGCGCCATTAGTATGTTTCACTTTGCCGAGTGGGACTCCGCAAATATTTTCTTTTCTTTTCTTGTATACTCCCGCCGCCTCAAAGTAAGTGTCTCAATTTTGTCCTAATTGTATCTTAAGTTTGTACTAACTTTAAATAGCTTGGCAATGCGTCTACTGAGTTTTACACTCGGCAAATATCACTCAACTGAACCGGGTCATTTCTCATCGATGTCACTTATTTTTTGACGGAGGGAGCATTATTTTGTCGAGTTCACTAATATCTGCACTCGGCAAAGAATTTGCAGGTGTTTGTTGAGTATCGATGAAAAATGACCCGGTAAAAATAACTTTGCCGACAAGGTTCAGCTGAGTGACATTTGCTGAGTGTAAAACTCGGTAGACGCATTGCCAAGCAATTTTTGGCACTCGGCAAAGTCCCAAACTCAGCTAGTGTGGGCTGACTCACTGGCCGCATCTGCAATTTGGACGAGTTATTGTCTAATGATTATCATATTGCGAGTTTGTGGATTAAAGTAAACATGGTTGACGCACTAAAAAAAACTTGCTTGACAAAGTCTTGGACCGCCAGTGCATTCGACTCAGTTCAAACAGAACGAAGTAAGTGGTGGATCATCGGCTTCGGCGACGAGGCATATGACTTTCTAGGATTGGGCCATCCTGCGCCTCTAAATCCAGCTACCACGATACTCTCGGCACCTCAAAATCTAGCTACCACAAGATACTCATCACCGACAGATAAGGTCGCTAACTCGCTACGACATCTAGCTTCCTCCGCCCATGTGCACCTCGTGTGTTCCCTTCCTCAGAAATAAAGTCCGGTGCCTCCCCATCATCATGTACTATCCAGCAACTACACGCTAGAAACTTAATTCTGGACTGACTACACAAGTACAGTCAAGTGACTGTAAGTGTATTGGATGGCTGGAGGCGTCGCATACTTTATTTTCTCCAGTTGGTCGCGTATAATATTTATGCTTTAATCTATCTATCTATACTTCTATCTATATCTATATCTATAACTATCTATACTTCTATACTTCTATATCTATATCTATATCTATACTTAAATGGAGAGTCCTGTTTCTTTAGGACAAGTTTAGCTTAGGACATCACTGATTATTTGTTGGCAGAACAGTTCAACGTGGAGATAAATTATTTTTATTTGTTGACCAAATTGAGTGTTTTTTCTGCGCTAGAATTACATGGGTTAATTTACACCGTTATAACTCGATCCCACCAGATTAACGATTCGTAAATTCTAATTAATGTGGGAATTTATATATATAACAAGCCGCTCGGCTGATGGGGCCCTCGGTAAAAAAAAGAAGCAAACACCGTCTCAAACTCTCAATCTATCTACAAGTCCCATTAAAAAAATCTATCTACAAGTTACATCGTCTCAAACTCTGAATCTAGATCCAGGGCTCCATTTCCTCACTGCTGGTGCATATAATTTGGTTCAACAGTCATACTTCTTCTCTCCACCAGCACGCAAGTAAGTATTGGCTTGATTTTTCCTCAGTTGATCAACATTGTTTTTTTTACCTGGAAACTGTAGAACAATCGTTCTACGGTGTTATATTAAGCCAAACAAAGTGTACAAGTACAAGCCTCCAGGAGGCCAAAAGGGAACAAAAAAAAATCAGCCAACACCTTTTCTAGGTAAAGAACCAATCATTTTACAGATTATTATTGATCCAGAGCTTGAAACTGTCAATATGTTTTTCCTTAATCTTGAATTGAAGCATATTTATATCTTGCTTAAGGAAGTATCTCCAACTTCGAAGTGTCTGCTGCAGACCTCTAAATACTTTGCCATTTCTTTTGGTCCAAATGTTCCAACATCCGAGAATTACAATCTCTGCAGAAAATTTCTTGGGTAGATGCTCTGATGCAAGGACTAGTTCTTCATAAAGTGATGTTCCTCTTTTCTTACCAAGAATTAGCGAATCCCAACAGTATTGGGAAAAAGGGCAGTCCCAAAGAAGATGCATTACTGTTTCTTCAGCACTTTGTCTACAGTTTGGACAGTGAGGGTCGTCTAGGTGCATCCCTTTCCTTTGAAGAAAGGCTCTGGTGTTGATTCTTTCATGGGCAGCTAGCCAGAAGAAAATCTTGTGCCTTAGCCTGTTTTTACTTTACTAAATCTTCTTGAATATTGGATGCTCCTCTGAGTTTGGGATCAAGCTGTTATAGACTTTGATAGATGAGAAATTAGCCTTCCCTTCATGGCTCCATTGATCATTTGCAGAATTTGTCAACTGTGGGAAAAGATTATCCAGTTGATGTACTTGACTGTAAGCTTGATTTGATAATCGAAGCCGGAAGTTATCTGTACTGTCATTTACCTCCTGGTATTGTTGAACGGAGATAGAATGATTTGTGGAGAAGGAGTGAAGTTGTGGAAATTGGATGTATAGTGGTTCACCCATCCACTTGTCCTGCCACAATAGAGCAGTAGCACATGAGACAACCTTACATTTCATAATGTTCTCAAAATCACCCAAAAGAGAGATGTGAGCTTTCCACCAGAAGGACCCAACCCTAGTCTTAGTTGGGGGGTCCATGTTGATAATGCTTTTTCCAAATCAAATTAACCCAAGGGATATCTGCCATGTTTAGGAACTTATGTAAATTCTTCATGAGAAGTGCCTTGTTGTGGGTTGCAATATCTAGAATGCCAAGTCCTCCCTGCATTTTGGGCTTGCAAACTTTCTGCCAGGAAATAAGTGTTGTGCCTCCCTCCTCCATACCATATTTTCTCCAAAAGAACCTCCTGAGGAATTTATTAAGCTGATCAATAACTCATGCTGGCAGAGCCAGTGTACTTATGTAGAAAATTGGTAGTGAAGCAAACACTAACTTGATTAGAAGCAGTCTACCATCATAGGACAAAAGTGTTGAGCATACAGACAACCTTCTGTCAATCTTTTGTAATATGGGGTTAAAATCTTCAATTTTTGGATTTGATGTACTCATTGGCAGGCCTACATAGGTGAAAGGAAAGCTTCCACGCTTGCAACCTAGCAGTAATAGCAGAGTGGGTAGCTCATCTTCGGGTACATTGATTGGAACCAAGATTGATTTCTCATGATTCACCTTGAGACCAGTGAAAGCGGTGAAATGCAAAAGGAGGTTTTTAATATGAGCAAGTTGCACTGGCTGGGCAGGTAAGACAAGGATGGTGTTATCTGCATATTGGATTACTGGGAATTAAGGGCAGGCTTGACTTGGGATTGGAGGACTGATAAGGTTATTTCTCATAGCTTCATTCAGGATGGATTGGAGGATATCTGCTGCCAAAAAATAAGAGGGGGATAAAGGATCACCTTGTCTTACTCCTTTCTTACAGAAGAGAACTTTTCCTGGCACACCATTTAGAAGAACAGGGGAACTGCCAGATGAGAATATCATGTTCATGCAATTGATCCACTTGACCCCAAAGCCTCTTGATTTTAGAATAGCAATTATTGTTTTATGTTCAGTTAAGTCAAATGCCTTTTCAAAGTCCAGTTTGAGCACTATAGTGGGTCTTTTTGACTGATGACACTGATGAAGATATTCAAAAGCCCATCCTAGGCAGTCTTGAATAGTTCTCTATTTGATGAAACCATACTGATTTTTATGCACCAATTTTAGAATCATTGTCTGTAACCTGTTGGCAAGGAGTTTTGTGATGATCTTGATGGTGCAGTTAAGCAGAGAAATGGGCATATAGTCATTGGTGTTCAATGGAGAATCTTTCTTTGGGACAAGGGTTATGAAGGAAGCACTGATGCTCTGCAAGGAGATTTTTTCTTCATGAAAATCTTGGATTAACTGATAAAAATCCTTGGCCAATATCTCCCAACAAGCTCTGATGAAGTCACCATTAAATCCATCTGGCTCAGGAGCCTTGTCTGAAGGCAGTTTCTTAACTAGATCATCAATTTCCTCTTTGGAGAAAGGCCTTTCTAGGTCTTCCAAACCATCAAATCTTTGAATGAGATTTATCAGATTTAAGGGGTCAAGGGTGACTGCAGTTTCCCCTAGTCTTTTCCAAAAAGAATTCCAAATAACAGTTGCCTTTGCATGATGCTCAAAATGCTCCTGTCCATGATCATCCTGCAGAGTTTGAATGAAGTTGTGTCTATATTTGATGGAGGCTTTAGCTTGGAAATTTTTTTGAATTTTCATCACCAAATTTAGCTGTTCTGATTGTGGCCCTCTGCCTCCAATAAATTCTCTGATATGATAGTAACATGAGGAGATGCTCTTCAAAATTTCTCTGGCAGTTCCTTCATCTGCAGAAAGGGGCATGTATTCTTAAAATAAATCCCACATAAAAATGGTGTTGTTTGTGGCCTTAATAAGAGCAGACAGATTTGACAGATTTTTACTCCAAAGTTTAAGCCCTTTTCTTAGCCTCTTGAACTTTGTTGTGATCAATTTGGCACTATTTTCCTCATTAATTGGCTGGTTCCAAATGCCTGTCACAGTGTCTTTGAAGCTGTGATGTTGGAGCCAGAAATTTTTAAACCTGAACACTGTGGATTTTGGTATGCTGGTGCCAATGGTTATTACAAAAGGAATATGATTTGAGATAGGTTTGGCTAGAGGGAGAACTAAAGTGTTCGCATACTTGAGAGTCCAACATTCAGAAGTAAAAACCCAATCAATTTTTTCTAGCAATGGAGCATGTTGCACATTACTCCAAGTAAATTTTCTTCCTTTCAGAGGAATTTCACTTCTAAATGTTGGACTCTAGTAGCCGGACAAGTGTCAGGTATGAAGAAATTACAAGCAGTCTCATGATCCACTTCTTCACTCAGGATTTTCCACATAGGTGAAAACAGGAACATTTTTGCCCACCCAAATTTCTCAGGATTCAGAAGAGTAGCACAAATAAAGTTAACCCAGTTGGGAGATACCTTGACTGCCTCCTGGTCTTCGGAGCCCATAGCAAAAAAAGTCTTCCAGGAAATCAAGCTCTCCTGTCCAATTTCTGAGAAACATTGAGAATCACCAGAAATTCTATTAGAGCATAAATACTTTCCTTTCACATCATAACTAGGAGGAGGACCTAAAGAATCAGAGGTAGAATTAAGAGGGGGGGGGTTTCATACTGATAGAAGCTTCTTTGAGCATAGAGAAAACTTCATTGTCAGGCTCAATGATTTCAATCTCTTCATCTACTCAAGTGCTCTCAGTGTCAATAGATGAGTTAACTGCCTGTTGGAACTCTGTCTGAGAAGAAAGTCTGTGACAGGATCATTTCCAGCTGCCAAGTTGAGTTGAAAGAAATCATTTTCCTCCTCTAGCAGCGGGTCATAGAGAGGGCTGACTTCTAGTTGGATATCCAGTGCTGGGGGGGTGCTAAATTCATATCCAAGCCCAAAATAGGAGCATTAACGGGAGCATGAGCAGCCACATGGGCAAGGGGCTGGTGAAGGAAATATGCCCTAGAGGCAATAATAAAGTTATTATTTATTTCCTTATATCATGATAAATGTTTATTATTCATGCTAGAATTGTATTAACCGGAAACATAATACATGTGTGAATACATGGACAAACAGAGTGTCACTAGTATGCCTCTACTTGACTAGCTCGTTAATGAAAGATGGTTATGTTTCCTAACCATGAACAATGAGTTGTTATTGGATTAACGAGATCACATCATTAAGTGAATGATCTGATTGACATGACCCATTCCATTAGCTTAGCACCCGATCGTTTAGTATGTTGCTATTGCTTTCTTCATGACTTATACATGTTCCTATGACTATGAGATTATGCAACTCCCGTTTGCCAGAGGAAAACTTTGTGTGCTACCAAACGTCACAACGTAACTGGGTGATTATAAAGGAGCTCTATAGGTGTCTCCAAAGGTACATGTTGGGTTGGCATATTTCGAGATTAGGATTTGTCACTCCGATTGTCGGAGAGGTATCTCTGGGCCCTCTCGGTAATGCGCATCACTTAAGCCTTGCAAGCATTGCAACTAAATGAGTTAGTTGCGGAATGATGTATTACAGAACGAGTAAAGAGACTTGCCGGCAATGAGATTGAACTAGGTATTGGAATACCGACGATCGAATCTCGGGCAAGTAACATACCGATGACAAAGGGAACGACGTATGTTGTTATGCGGTCTGACCGATAAAGATCTTCGTAGAATATGTAGGAGCCAATATGGGCATCCAGGTCCTGCTATTCGTTATTGACTGGAGACATGTCTCGGTCATGTCTACATTGTTCTCGAACCCGTAGGGTCCGCACGCTTAAGGTTTCGATGACAGTTATATTATGAGTTTATGAGTTTTGATGTACCGAAGGAGTTCGGAGTCCCGGATGAGATCAGGGACATGACGAGGAGTCTCGAAATGGTCGATGCGTAAAGATTGATATATTGGACGACTATATTCGGACATCGGAAAGGTTTCGAGTCATTCGGGTATTTTCAGAGTACCGGGTAGTTACGGGAGAAGCAATGGGCCTTGATGGGCTTTAGTGGGAAGAGGAGAAAGGGCCAAGGGGCTGATGCGCCCCCCCCCCTCCCCTCTAGTCCAAATTGGACTAGGGAAAAGGGGGCCGGCCACCTCTCCTTCTCCTCCACTTCCTTCTCCCTTCCTTCCCTCTTGGTGGACTCCTACTAGGACTTGGAGTCCTAGTAGGACTCCACATCCTGGCCGCACCAACCTTGGCCGGCCTCCTCCTCCTCCATCCTTTATATACTGAGGCAAGGGGCACCCCAAAGACACAAGTTGATCCACGTGATCTATTCCTTAGCCGTGTGCGGCGCCCCCAGCCACCATAGTCCTCGATAATACTATAGCGGAGTTTAGGCAAAGCCCTGCTGCTGTAGTGCATCAAGACCGTCACCACGCCGTCGTGCTGACGGAACTCTTCCCCGACACTTTGCTGGATCGGAGTCCGGGGATCGTCATCGAGCTGAACGTGTGCTAGAACTCGGAGGTGTCGTAGTTTCGGTGCTTGATCGGTCGGATCGTGAAGACGTACGACTACATCAACCAAACGCTTCCGTTGTCGATCTACTAGGTATGTAGATCGCACTCCCCCCTCGTTGCTATGCATCACATGATCTTGCGTGTCCGTAGGAATTTTTTTGAAATTACTACGAAACCCAACAGTGGCATCCGAGCCTAGGTTTTATATGTTGATGTTATATGCACGAGTAGAACACAAGTGAGTTGTGGGCGATATAAGTCATACTGCCTACCAGCATGTCATACTTTGGTTCGGCGGTATTGTTGGATGAAGCGGCCCAGACCGACATTACGCGTACGCTTACGCGAGACCGGTTCTCCCGACGTGTTTTGCACAGAGGTGGCTTGTGGGTGACAGTTTCTCCAACTTTAGTTCACTACTAGAAAAAGGGCTATAGATGGGATTGATACTAATGGCGCACCAGACAAGCGGTGCGCCATTAGTATATACTAATGGCGCACCACCTACTGAGACGCCATTAGAGTTGAAACTACTAATGGCGCACCTGGCCCAGGGTGCGCCATTAGTATCAATTTTTTTTAACTAGTGCGCCTGTCCAAACATACTAATGGCGCATCCAGATACAGTGCGCCATTACTAGTTGTAACTAGTAATGGCGCACCAGCCGGAAAGTGCGCCACTAATGTTGTTTTTTTATTATATTTTTTATTCCCTTTTTTGCAAAACTACTAATGGCGCACTGTTCCACCGTGCGCCATTACTAGTTTCCATTACTAGTTTAAACTAGTAATGACGCACTGTGGGACAGTGCGCCATTAGTATTTTTTTTTGCAAAACTACTAATGGTGCACCACCAGGAGGTGCGCCATTAGTAACCTGGATTACTAATGGCGCATTTAGAGTTGGTGCGCCATTAGTAAGTGGGCAGCAACAAGATATTTTGGACAGCCTCTCCTACCCACACTCACTTTCTCCCCACTTCATTCTCTCCACCTCCTCCTTGTCTCGGGTGCCTCCTCTTTTTCACCTCATTTCCACCATAGATTCATTCAATTTAAGTGGTTACCTTGTTTTGATAGGTAAGTAAGGGGGTAAGCTATATTTATGTTGTTCTCCCTACAACAATGTGCACATGCACTTTTTATGGCCTAGCTAGATCTATGTATGTTCGTGGTGTTGCATATGTTTGTGGTGTAGCATATGTGTTTGTGTTTGGAGGTGTACCGGTATTTGAAATTCGATAGTTGCAAATATTTTGCCGGAATGTTGATTCATTTCCGTTTCGGCGAGAATTTTGGCATTAAGCATTCTTTTTGGTCCTATTTTTAGGGAAAGTCATGCCAAATTTTTTCTTGGTTCTAAAATATCGTTTTGCTCTACCCCGCAGGCGACCATGGTCCGCATGATGACCGAAGGCATCGTGAAAAGGTTTTTGAGGTCCGCGAAGGCCGAGATGCTTCAAAAGAACGAGACGGAGATAAGATGTTCGTGCCAAAGATGCAAGATGAAGAGCCTTATTGCGGACCCGGAATCCGGGCAGGTGCGGGACCACCTGCTCTTGCGTGGTTTCATGGATGGCTATCGGTGGCAAGGTGATGAAGATGACTACGAAGTCGTCCATGGGGGCCGGGCAAGAAATGAGGAAGGGCAGCAAGACAACCACCGCGGCTTGGGCGGGCGAGAAGACGAAGAATCCCCAGGAGATGATCACGACGGTGATGTTGTACATAGTCATCATATAGAAGATGCAGGACATGATGATGAGGAAGATGCCGGAGCAGTCGACGAGCATGATCATGAAGATGATGATGCCGGCGGAGCAGACGACACTGGACCATCGATGGGCTGGGTGCAGGACCCTCATATTCAAGAGCTGCTTCTCAAGCAGATGGATAACGCAAGAGCTGTCGCCTGAGAGAAAGCCAAGATGGATCAACTTGAGTTAGATGTGGTTACTCCATTGTATGAAGGATGCAGGCCCGAGGATACCCGCCTGAAAGTAACGCTCATGGATCTGGAGATGAAGGTAAAACACAAAATGACCGACGCATGCTTCGACGAGAACATGTCATTCTGGCACGAACGTCTTCCCGAGGGGAACAAGTGCCCGACCAGTTTGGAGGAGGCGAAGAAAATCGTGTGTCCTCTGGATTTACCGCACGTGAAATACCATGTGTGCATGAACAATTGCATCATTTATCGGGACGAGCACGCGGAGTCTACCATATGTCCGGTGTGCGGCGTCACTCGATACAAGAAGAGGAAGAAAGCTCCTCGAAAAGTGGTGTGGTACTTTCCGATCACTCCTCGTCTGCAGCGGTATTTTGCGGACCCTAAGGTAGCAAAGCTCCTGCGTTGGCACGCAGATAGGGAGGAGAAGAAGCAAGAAGATGACGCAAATGATCCGGAGATAGATAAAAAAGACAAGATGCTGAGTCACCCTAAGGATGCGAGCCAGTGGCAAGCGTTGAACTTCGAAGACCCAGAATTTGGGAATGATCCAAGGAACATCGTGCTGGGCGCGAGCACCGATGGAGTCAATCCGTTTGGCAGCCAGAGAAGCACACATAGCACCTGGCCTGTGTTTGTGTGGATGTACAACCTTCCCCCCTGGTTGTGCATGAAGAGGAAGTACATTCACATGAGTATGCTAATTGAAGGACCGAAACAACCAGGGAACGACATCAATCTGTATCTGGGGCTGCTGAAAGAGGAGCTTGACACGCTGTGGAAAACGCCAGCCAATACGTGGGACGCCGCGGAGAAAGAATATTTCCCTATGAGACCGCGCTGCTCACGACGGTGCACGACTATCTTGGTTACGGATATGTCGTGGGGCAGGTGGTCCACGGATTTTCTGGATGCGTCAGGTGCATGGATGACACGACGTATCGCCAGATAGATAGAGATCCCGAGTCTTCGAAAACCGTGTTCATGGGACATCGAAGGTGGCGTCGCGACGATGACCCATGGAGAAAACGCAAGGATCTGTTCGATGGTGAAACCGAACCCCGAGGACGCCCGCGTACGAGGAGCGGCGAGGAAATAGACGAGCTGTTGAAAAATTGGAAAGACTGCCCACTGCTGGGAAAGAAGCAAAAGGCGCCAGAGCCAGGAAAGAAGCGAAAGGCGCCAGAGCCGCTGCTGAAGGTATGGAAAACAACGTCTGTTTTCTGGGACTTGCCGTACTGGAAGATCCACCGTGTGCCTCACAGCCTTGATGTCATGCATATCACGAAAAACGTGTGCGAGAGTCTGCTTGGTACCCTGCTCAACATGCCAGAGAGGACCAAAGATGGGCCGAAAGCAAGGGCAGACTTGAAATCAATGGGCATCAGGCAGGAGCTTCACGCTATGATGATGATGATGATGATGAGGCGAAGCAGGACACGGAAAGTCGTCACAAAGGCAAAAAGGCCAAGAAGACCGGAAATGACTACCCTCCCGCGTGCTTCACTCTAAGTCAGGAGGAGATCGAGTACTTTTTCACCTGCCTCGTAGGAGTAAAACTTCCTTACGGTTACGCAGGGAAGATAAGCAGATACCTAGACCCAGCGAAGCTGAAGTTCAGCGGGATGAAGTCTCACGACTGTCACGTGCTGATGACGCAAATACTTCCAGTTGCAATCCATGGGATCATGGACGCGCACGTCCGTGAAACCCTATTTGGCCTATGCAACTTTTTCGACGTCATCTCTCGGAAGTCTGTTGGCGTGAGGCAACTCAGAAAGCTACAGGAAGAGATCGTGGTGATACTATGCGAGCTTGAGATGTACTTCCCGCCCGCATTCTTCGACGTTATGGTGCATTTGCTGGTCCATATCGTGGACGATATCATCCAACTCGGGCCGACGTTCCTGCACAGCATGATGCCATTCGAAAGGATGAATGGTGTCATCAAAGGATACGTTCGCAACATGTCACGTCCAGAGGGAAGCATAGCCAGGGGCTTTCTGACCGAAGAGTGCATCTCCTACTGCACGAATTATCTAGGCATCGAGAACCCCGTTGGTCTGCCCGTCAACAGGCACCTCGGCAGGCTCGCTGGATGGGGTCACCGTGAGGGTCGTCGTGAAATGCATGTCGACTTCGAGGGTCGACTCGCCGACTTTGAAAGAGCAAACCTAGTCGTGCTACAACACATAGACGTGGTCGATCCTTGGGTGGTACAGCACAAAACCTTTATTAAGAAGACGTACAATGACCGAGGCCAACAGAGGATGGACGGAGATATACTCAAAGAGCACAACTCATGTTTCACGCGTTGGTTCAAGCAGAAGCTTCTGTCGTACCCTTTACAGGAGGATTCTTCCGCGGAAGAACAACTCATATTCGCCTTGTCACAGGGCGCCGAGTACAACCTGATGACCTATGAGGCGTACGATATCAATGGCTACACATTCTACACCGAGGCCAAGGACATGGAGAGCGATGGTTATCAGAACTCCGGGGTAACAATGGAATCCTACACCGATAACGACAAGGACAGATACTACGGAAGGATCAAGGAGATCTGGGAGCTGAGCTACGCTGGAGAGAAGGTCCCGATGTTCCGTGTCAGATGGGCCAAGAGCGTCCTAAAAGAAGACCGGTATTTCACCACCATGGTTATACCCGAAGCCAAATCCAAGACCGCGGGCGCAAACGTCACCGCGAAAAATGAGCCAAGGGTACTGGCTTCCCAAGTGGACCAATGCTTCTTCATTACCGACCCGTCAAAGCCCAGTCGTGTTGTCGTGAGGAGAGGCAAAAGGAAGATCATCGGAATGGATGGAGTAGCCAATGAGCAAGACTTCGACAAGTACGGCGACCCGAGGATCGAACATGACGACGATGATGAAGTAGCAGCATACACCACGAGAAGAAGCAGGACCACCCTACCTAAAGGACGTCCGTTCCACAGAAGAACTCCATTTGCGAAAAAGAAGGGCAAGAAGATTGTGAACAGATAGCTAGCTAAGATCGATTGTATTTAAATCGTAGCCTTCATTTCTCGATTGTATTTCATGGGCACTTTTTGAATTATCATGAATATTTTTAAATTTCATGGACACTCCTATTTCGCAAAGTTGACCGTTTCTACGTTACGAACAACTCCTGTGTTGAACACTTCTTCATCCGAAACCATCTAGATAAGTATTTGAGCCCATCTTCAGCATCTGGTCGTATTGGCCTCGACAGTTTCTACTGTTCACGGCGGCAAGCTTTCCCCGACAGGTTACTGTTCACGGCGGCAAGCTTTCCCCGGCAAGGTTACTGTTCACGGCGGCAAGCTTTCCCGGCAAGTTTACTGTTCACGGCGGCAAGTTTTCAGACCGGCAAGCTCTCCACGCCGGCATGCTTCTCCGCCGGCAAGGTTTTACCCCGGCAAGGTTTCATTCAGCCGACAAAGGATGTACTTATGGATGTACTTATGGCGCACCTCCTGGTGGTGCGCCATTAGTATTGTGCCATTGCTATAAGAAAAAAAAACTACTAATGGCGCACCAGGGTGAGGTGCGCCATTAGTATTGTGCCATCCATATTTCCTCCCCGGCCCCTCCCTATCCCCTCTCTCTCCCTCGCCCTCGCCCCTCGATCCCCTTCCCCTCTCCTCTCCCGACGCCGCACTCTCCTCTCCCGACGCCGCCGCCCCGTCGTCCTCGTCTCCTCGCCGCCCCGTCGTCCTCGTCTCCTCGGCGCCGCTCTCCCCGTCGCCCCACCTCATTGGACGCCATCGCCCCGCCGCCCTCGTCGCCGGTGGCCTGGACGCCGCCCCGTCCACACCACCATCGCCGGAGCACCACCACCACCAGGACCTCGTCGCACCACCAACACCCAGACATCGTCGCCCCACCTCATCGCCCCGTCCACACCACCGCCCCCGTGAGCTCCCCCTCCTCCTCTCCCCCTCTCCCCCTCTCCCCCTCTGTTCATTATGCAATGGACTAGCATCATACAATGGCATCAAATGGACTAGCATCATACAATGGACTAGCATAATACAATACGAAAATGATTCTGCAGTTCAGATTCAGTCACATGATTCCCGGGGACTTATCAGGAAAGCTAGGCGTTTTAGTATCTTCCCAGTTCCCACTACCGTTACGTACGCCGGCACGGGAGCTTAATGCACCCAGGTGTACGTCGGCCGGCACCTCTGCAGTAAGCGGCCCCTCCGTCAACTGCACGCCCACCGTTGGCGGTGCCTCGACATTAGCCGAGCTCGACGCCATCATCACGGTAACTAATTAAGCCTCTCTCGGCCGAGGACTTCATCTCCTTGCCTTTGACTGGGCATCCCTGACGCCCTACATGTTTTCGCAGGGCGCCGCCGACGTTCCGTGCACTCTCCTGCACTTCGTGAACAAGGAGTTGGTCGATGTCGCCAAAGGCAAAATCGTTCAACCGGGCAACCCCTTGTTCCACAGTACCCAGATGCCACCCAACTTGTTTAGGGTTCAACTGGTTCGGGTGCTTCCAGGCTGCGACGAGTTGTTACCTCCGATTTGACCCGTCGAGGCCGACGATGATGATGTGATGACCCTCAGCGCCTGCCTGAGATGGCCCCTGCTTTGGCCGAAGAGCCAGATTCGTTTGGGGGCGGGGGACACCACCCCAAAGACAACACCGCCAGTCGTGCCGGTGCCAAGTCGGCTCCATGGCAAGACCGCCGCAACAGTGCCGGACATCCCTATGCCACTGGATCCAAACATGTATATGGCATAGGATCAGAACGACGACGACGATGATACATTTTCCAACATCGATCAGTACTTTGCCGATCATGGGTACGGTGGCGACTTCATGGGGCCTCCTTCTCAAGAACCCAACCCAACAAAAGACGTGCGCGATCCAACTGGTACCGCGGAGAAGCCAAGTTGCAACAGGCGTCGTCTGCAGTTCAGCTCTCTGGAGATGCCTCCATCTGCCGACTTCACCGAGCCTCAGATAGGCGAGGTGCGAAATATGATCAGCCCCAACACACTCAAGAAGGCGGTCTGTGAGCAGAACTCGGTCCCATTACAGGAGAAGAAGGAACGCAAAAGAAAGACTAACAAGGGTGCGGGCCAGCCCGCACCGAGTACGATCCGTGCTCAGGACGGGCCACCTTCACCTGAGGATATCTCGAGGAGGGTGCATGTGGCGGGTAGGCCGATGCTACCGAGAAATATGCTCGATGCTGCAACCGGTGCTATGCGGAGTCTGCATGACAGTGTTCTTTCTTTGGAGAAGCGGCGTCTCAGAGAGAAGGATGTGGCATACCCAGTTTTCGCGGCCAAGGTGCCAGAGGGCAAGGGCTTTGTGGATAACTCCATCGGGGGTACGATCGTCCTGTGGTTTGATGACATCCACGCTATGTTGAACCTTCATCCGCTGCACTACACCTTCGTTCGGCTATTTTCGCTGAGTATGGAGATGCGGATCATTCGCGACAAGACCCCGGACATCGTGATAGTCGACCCCTTCTACATGCGTGCCAAGATCCTGGGCAGCGCTGGGGACCGGCAAGTCACGAGTTCTTACCTCGAAGGCGTCATTCTGGCAAACCAAGATAAGGATAACTTCCTCGTGCCTTACTTTCCCGAGTAAGTCCTCCCCTCAACCGCCCCGTAACATATGAATTCTTAGATTTTGATCATTTTTCTTTTAACATTCCGTGTTTTCTGCAGTGACACACGTTGCACGCTCATCCTCCTAAGCCCCAAATATTCCATGGCCACGTATTTCGACCCGGACCGTCAGTCGAACGTAGACTACACAAATGTCAAGAAGGTTCTTGATGATGTTCTCCCCGGCTACGTCAAATATGGAGGCACCTTCACCAGGCCTATTCGTAAGTACGGCAAGCACGTGTTCTCCCACAATACGATGTTCTGCTGCGTCAAGCAGCCGCCTGGCGGTCAGAAGGGTGCCTACTACGCCATCCATCACATGCGGGCGATCATACGAGACCATCATCAACTTCTGCTACCGAGTAGACTCAAAGAGTGGGCCTCGAGCATGTCGGCAATCCAGGACGCGGACATCAGACAAGAATTCTTTCGCATCCAGTCGGAGTTTGCGGAAATCATCCATCAAGATGTCCTTCGTACCGCGGGGCAGTTCTACCTCAGAAATCAACCGTCCAACAGTGACATCGACACAATCCTACAAATGCAGGCTGACAACGCCCATTCTTTCATGACCCCCACGATAGACGGCGGCTTCATCCACGCTCCGGTCCCTTGAGTCTCATGTTGTAATTAAACTTTAATGAACTTGTAGTATGTCTGTTTGGTTTCGAGAGTCGTTCAACTTAAGATGTAATCGATGCTATTAATGTCTTGCTTTTCTCTTCCGATCATTCTGTTGCATACTTATATATTGCTTATGTATTGTCTGTGAATTGGTACTAACGTTTCGTTTGGCTACTGCATAGCGATGCCGTGGTATGTCGTGTACAAGGGTAAGGTTCCCGGAGTCTACGACGACTGGGAGTGTCGGAGACAGGTTCACCGATTCAGCGGTAACAGTTACAAAGGGTACGCCACTAGGGCCGAGGCCGAATCTAGATACACCCGCTATCTAGCGGGAGAGGGGAGGGAGCGTTGGAGGAACCGGATGAAGACGAGTTTCATCGTGATGATGCTCATCGTGATGACCGCAGCTCTCTTCTATGTGATGGTAGTTTAGATGATCGATATCGACTTGTAATGTGAAGACAAACTCGCGGTCTCGAGACTTGTAATATAATGTTCTATCTTTGTTCGGTCTTTTCAATTCGGAGACTAATATGATGAATTGTATTCGGAGACTAAAATGATGAATTGTATTCAGAGACTAATCTTCTATTGTATTCGATGAATCTGTTGTTAATGTGTGCTGTTTATATTTTGTCCAATTATACATTTTGTAACCTGTGCAAAAAACAAAAAAATAAAAAATAAAAAAAACCTAATATTCATACTAATGGCGCATCACACCATAGTGCGCCATTAGTATGCCAAAGGATACTAATGGCGCATCATTAGATAGTGCGCCATTAGTATGCCGAACTTACTAATGGCGCATCTCGTTGTCGTGCGCCATTAGTATGCCAAAGCACCTGGGTATACATGGCCCCCGGGAGGCATACTAATGGCGCACTGTTGTATATACTAATGGCGCATCTGAGGTGCGCCATTAGTATACCAGATACTAATGGCGCACCCGTGGTGCGCCATTAGTAAAATATACTAATGGCGTGCTACTAATGGCGCACCACTAATGCACCATTAATGGCCAAATTAGGTGCGCCATTAGTAGGCCTTTTCCTAGTAGTGGTTGAACCAAGTGTGGCTATGCCCGGTCCTTGCGAAGGTTAAAACGGAGTCAAATTGACAAACTATCGTTGTGGTTTTGATGCGTAGGTGAGATTGGTTCTTACTTAAGCCCGTAGCAGCCACGTAAAACTTGCAACAACATAGTAGAGGACGTCTAACTTGTTTTTGCAGGGTATGTTGTGATGTGATATGGTCAAGACATGATGCTGAATTTTATTTTATGAGATGATCATGTTTTGTAACCGAGTTATCGGCAACCGGCAGGAGCCATATGGTTGTCGCTTTATTGTATGCAATGCAATCGCGATGTAATGCTTTACTTTATCACTAAGCGGTAGCTATAGTCGTAGAAGCACAAGCTTGGCGAGACGACAACGATGCTACGATGGAGATCAAGGTGTCGCGCCGGTGACGAGGTGATCACGACGGTGCTTC
The DNA here is from genome assembly GCF_002162155.2 of Triticum dicoccoides. Taxonomy (NCBI): domain Eukaryota; kingdom Viridiplantae; phylum Streptophyta; class Magnoliopsida; order Poales; family Poaceae; genus Triticum; species Triticum dicoccoides. The sequence continues at coordinate 20,374,001 of NC_041380.1, forward strand.
GGAGATGGAGATCACAAGCACAAGATGATGATGGCCATATCATATCACTTATATTGATTGCATGTGATGTTTATCTTTTATGCATCTTATCTTGCTTTGATTGACGGTAGCATTATAAGATGATCTCTCACTAAATTATCAAGAAGTGTTCTCCCTGAGTATGCACCATTGCCAAAGTTCGTTGTGCCCAGACACCACGTGATGATCGGGTGTGATAAGCTCTACGTCCATCTACAACGGGTGCAAGCCAGTTTTGCACACGCAGAATACTCGGGTTAAACTTGACGAGCCTAGCATATGCAGATATGGCCTCGGAACACGGAGACCGAAAGGTCGAGCGTGAATCATATAGTAGATATGATCAACATAACGATGTTCACCATTGAAAACTACTCCATTTCACGTGATGATCGGTTATGGTTTAGTTGATTTGGATCACGTGATCACTTAGAGGATTAGAGGGATGTCTATCTAAGTGGGAGTTCTTAAGTAATATGATTAATTGAACTGAAATTTATCATGAACTTAGTCCTGGTAGTATTTTGCAAATTATGTTGTAGATCAATAGCTCGCGTTATTGCTTTCATATGTTTATTTTGATATGTTCCTAGAGAAAAATTGTGTTGAAAGATGTTAGTAGCAATGATGCGGATTGGATCCGTGATCTGAGGTTTATCGTCATTGCTGCACAGAAGAATTATGTCCTTGATGCACCGCTAGGTGACGGGCCTATTGCAGGAGCAGATGCAGACGTTATGAACGTTTGGCTAGCTCAATGTGATGACTACTTAATAGTTTAGTGCACCATGCTTAACAGCTTAGAATCGGGACTTCAAAGACGTTTTGAATGTCATGGACCATATGAGATGTTCCAGGAGTTGAAGTTTCAAGAAAATACCCGAGTTGAGAGATATGAAGTCTCCAACAAGTTCTATAGCTAAAAGATGGAGGAGAATCGCTCAACTAGTGAGCATGTGCTCAGATTGTCTGGGTACTACAATCACTTGAATCAAGTGGGAGTTAATCTTCTAGATAAGATAGTGATTGACAGAATTCTCTAGTCACCATCACCAAGTTAGTAGAACTTCGTGATGAACTATGATATGCAAGGGATAACGGAAACGAATCCCGAGCTTTTCATGATGATGAAATCGATGAAGGTAGAAATCAAGATAGAGCATCAAGTGTTGATGGTTGACAAGATCACTAGTTTCAAGAAAAGGGCAAAGGGAAGAAGGGGAATTTCAAGAAGAACGGCAAGCAAGTTGCTGCTCAAGTGAAGAAGCCCATGTCTGGTCCTAAGCCTGAGACTAAGTGCTTCTACTGCAAAGGGACTGGTCACTAGAAGCGGAACTTGTTGGGGAACGTAGTAATTTCAAAAAATTTCCTACGCACACGCAAGATCATGGTGATGCATAGCAACGAGAGGGGAGAGTATGATCTACGTACCTTGTAGATCGACAACGGAAGCGTTAACGCAACGTAGAGGAAGTAGTCGTACGTCTTCCCGATCCGACCGATCCAAGCACCGTTACTCCGGTACCTCCGAGTTCTTGGCACGCGTACAGCTCGATGATGATCCCCGGGCTCCGATCCAGCAAAGCATCGGGGAGGAGTTCCGTCAGCACGACGGCGTGGTGACGATCTTGATGTTCTACCGTCGCAGGGCTTCGCCTAAGCACTGCTACAATATAATCGAGGTGGAATATGGTGGCAGGGGGCACCGCACACGGCTAAGGAACGATCTCAATCATCAACTTGTGCGTCTAGAGGTGCCCCCTGCCTCCGTATATAAAGGAGCCAAGGGGGAGGGGGCCTCCGGCCAGGAGGAGGGCGCAGGAGGAGTCCTACTCCTACCGGGAGTAGGACTCCCCCCCCCCCCCCCCAATCCTAGTTGGACTAGGATTCCCCGAGGGGGAAAGAGAGAGAGGGGGGCCGGCCACCTCTCCTAGTCCTAATAGGACTAGGGGAGGGGGAAGGCGCGCGGCCACCTTGGGCTGCCCCTTTCTCCTTTCCACTAAAGCCCATTAAGGCCCATATGGCTCCCG